>NC_142079.1:15131250-15449375 GCF_059756535.1 Pantherophis guttatus | reverse complement strand
CATTGTTCCACAACCATCCTCCGATTCCTTGCATGGTTGGAGGCTTTGAACATTTTTGTTCTTGGCATTTTATTTTATCCATTGCTTTTGTTTTTAAAAGGATGGATAAAATGAAAGCACCAGTATACGGATATTTGCAACAATGTACCAGAAAAGCCAAGCAATCATAAAAAGGAACCGTTCACAAGAATAAAGCTACGGATTAAAATGGTAGCATTAAACCCATTTTTTTAAAGTTTAGAAAGTGAGTCAATCAAGGTCTTTTGGAGCCAAAACTATTATGAAGCCTTTCAGGGATGAGGGAGAACTATTTCCCTAGTGACAGCCTGCCTCTGTTCAAACACTAAAGAAGCGTCTCCAAAGACATTTGATAGGTGGATTCCACCTGGAGTCCTGCTTTGAAGTCGAGTCCTTATTCTTTGCATCATGCGTGCAACCAGGTTTGGGGATCCACCGAGCAGTTCCAGTTAACAGCCTGGTAAGCTGCATTTTCAGACGATGTGGTGGGCCACCCACTTGCAATGCCAGCCTAGGGAATTGGCGAGCTGTTTTCTTGATGAGGTGTTTTAGTAGCCACCTTCTCTCTTTCTGAAAGGGGAGACAGGCCTTGATGGACTTCAAGCTGGGTCAGCGTGAGCCCCCGTGCTGGGTTAAAGAGTGGGGTTTGAGCTGGAAGCTGCTGAAAGATAGATCTTGACTGAATACAGTCGAGTATTGAATACAGACTGAATGCAGTCGAATACAGGAAGAGCGCTTGGCTGGAATTGTCTAATGGGGTTTTTATTTTGTGAGAGAGGAATAAGGACAAGGAAGTGTCAGGATGGTGGAACCCTTCCTCCCCCAAGTGGTCTCCTCCATCCAGCTTATAATTTTCAATATTCCTGTTTGGAAATAACATTACTTTCAAGTAAGCGTTGTAAAGATCTTTGTGCCATATGTGAAAGACAGAGGAAGTTCTTAAGAGCTGCCCTTTCGGAGTTTTTCTCTTTGCTTCTGTGCCCCTGCTGCATTTTATACATCTGTGGGTGTGAATTAAGACGGGGGTAATTTTTGGCCTCCTCCTGCCAAAGGAAGAACACTAAAAATGGCAAAAAAAAAACCCACCCAAAGGCAAATGAAATTTCGTCTGTATTCTGGTGTTGCATGAAGCCCTCGCCTGATACATTCGGTTCTGCTTTGGCAGGGTGGGATTTCCCAGCCATTGTGTTCAAGGTTTCTAGCTTAGTGTTCTATGAGTACCATTGTGGCTTGGTCTGTAGATGCTCAATTGACTTGAGGATCCAGGTCAAGATTTGCATTTTGAAAGGCAAGAAGGGCCAGCTAGTGACCAAGAATGGAGGTCTTCTTCTCCGTGGTGGGCCTAGTCCATTCAAATACCTCACTGGGAAAGTTTGTTGAGGAGAAAGTTTGCCCTAGAGCTGATGCCTGGCCAACTGCTAATGGGGATGATCTTTTATTATATGTGGTGCCTGGCACCTTCAGGTTCTCCTGGAGTGAAGTTCTCTTGAGCATTGGCTGAATGCTGCTGGCCCCCCGACCTTCTTCTCGGCCAAAGCAGTCGCTCCCTTGCAGTGCAGGACACCCAGGATTCAGGGGCTAAATTCTCTTCTGTGACATTGCTTCCACAGAGCTCCTCCTTCTGTGGCCGTGGATGCCCTATGGTCAGTAGTTGGCACTGAAGGGGCACTTTCGTGTCCCAGCACCCCATAGATCAAAGGTACAAGTACAGTGTGTAGCTTCCCTATCCCCACTTCTGTCTTCCAACTCAGGAATCACAAAACCAGCCTCATCCCTTCTTTACTCTCTTCACGTAGCGCGCCCAAATACTTTTGTAGATCGATTCTCATTATGTGTATAGTTAGACTTAGATTTAAAAAAAAAAATACATCTCAGTTTTTTTATTTTTCTTTTTTCATCCTTCCCCTCCACTGTTGTGCTAATTTTTTGTTTGTAGCTTTGAAAATCACAACGTAGATTGCAGTACCCATATTTAGCAGCTGTCTTATCTGCATACTTCCAAATTATAATAGTCCTGCTGAATTAATGTATAAAAACGTTGAGTGAAAAAAAAAAAAGCAGCTTGCGTATATTTCTGCTTTCCCTCCAGAAGATTCCAGGTTTGTTGCTGCCAGAAAGTTTCAGGAATCTTAAGAACCTGTTCAGCCTTTTTCCACCAATTGTTTCTAGTCCTGAGTGATGCACAAGGTGTTAGGAAGCCACAAATCCAACCTCAAGATGGCTCTTTAGATATCTGCCTCCTCCAGCCTTGAGGCTTGCGCCTCCCCCCCCCCACCCACTCCCCACATTCCAGCTACTCTACCAGCCTGGCCCAAAAGCCCTTCCTAAAGGCGAACTCAGCTACTCTTCCTCAGTTCATAAGAGTTGGAGATGAGAAACCGGGACTGAGTGAATCCTGATGGGTGGTTTAGCTGCAGAGCTTCAGAGGTAACAGGTCTCTTTGCTGTCACCTGGATTTTTTCAGTCTTCAGTCATTTCCTCCTCTTATAGAATGTACCAACGGAGCTGATCTCGCGTTGCCCCCCCACGGGGAGCCTGTCTGTCGGCTGTTGGGATATTTTGATTTAATTTCCTCAGAGTTGCATTCTTCAACCTTGGCAGCTTAAAGGTGTGTGGACTTAGCTCCTGGAATTCGTGACCGTCTGGGGAATTCTGGGAGTTGAAGTCCACATATCTTCAAGCTCCAAGAGTTGAGAAACGTTGCCCTAGGGCAGGGGTCTCCAACCTTGGCAACTCTAAGACTTGTGGACTTCAACTCCCAGAGTTCCCCAGACAGTCACGAATTCCAGCTTTGCACATCCCCTCGATCGGAGCAATGGATCTCAGAAACCAGCATCTAGAAATAACTGCTTCTGCTCCCTCTGCAAAACCAAACTACACGAAACAAGCAAAAGGTGCTTTTTCCAAAAGGCAGCTGGACTTTCTTGGCTTTTTCCCTTTGGAAACATTTCGCTTCTCATGCAAGAAGTTTTTTCAGTTGAACCGAAGAAGCTTCCTGAATGAGAAGTGAAACATATTTTTTTAAAAAAGGCCAGTTGCCTTTTGGAAAAATCACTTTGGGACAACCATGACCTGGATGACTGAGAATCACCATAGACGAAATAAGCAGAAGTTTCAGCCATTTTAGATATTAACCTGATTATATGATGCTTTATTTATTTATGAGCCACGGTGGCCCAGTGGTTAGAGTGCAGTACTGCAGGCTACTCCTGCTAACTGCTGGCTGCCTGCAATTTGGCCGTTCGAATCTCACCAGGCTCAAAGTTGACTCAGCCTTCCATCCTTTTGGTAAAATGAGGAGCCAGATTGTTGGGGGCAAGAGGCTGACTCTGTAAATTGCTTAGAGAGGGCTGTAAAGCACTGTGAAGTGGTATATAAGGCTATTGTTATTGCTGTTTCTTGGATTTACCTCCCACCCTTTCTCTGGGAGGTCAAGAGTACCTAGGACAGTGATGGTGAACCTATGGCATGTGTGCCGGAAGTGGCATGCAGAGCCATCTCTCCGGGCACACCAGCCGTCATCCATTGCTCTTCTGGGTTCTGGCGTGCACATGTGTGCCAGCCAGCTGGTCTTCGTGTGCACAGAAGCTCCGGAAACCGGAAGAACAGCTCCCTGGTGTGCATGCATGTGCTGGTCAGCTGGTCTTCGCTTGTGTATGTGTGCCAGAAACTGGAAGTCCAGGTGACCGGTGCACATGTGCACGCTGGAAACCGGAAGGTCAGCTTCCTAATGCGCATGCGCACAGGGGAACTACTCTTCTGGTTCCCGGCGCCCCCCCCCCATGCGCATGTTGGCGAACCTTTTCGGCACCGAGTGCCGGAACGGGAGCTGTTTCGACACTCGGTGCTGAAAATGTTCACCAACACTGAGCTAGTTCCTTCCTTCCTTTGGTTGTGGCAACCACAGGCCCTGCAGTTCTCCTGAGTCACAGAGTCTCCTCACAGCAAAGGCGTGTTTCAGGAAGAGCCCCGTTGAGGTGGGACTGACCCCTCTGGGGTGGGAGAGGCTAAAACGTCAGCAGACGTCCTTAAGGAGTGAAGCTAAAAAAAGCTGCATTTCTTTTTAACAAAAGTACAGGTAGCCCTCAACTTACAACTGCTGGTTTAGTGACTGTTCAGAGTTACAACAGCACTGAAAAAAAAGTGGCTTGTGACTCATCCTTGCACTTAAAACCCTTGCAGTATCCCAGGATCACATGATCACCATTTGTGACTTTCCCAGCTGGCTTCCAACAAGCAGTCAGTGGGGGGGGGGACTGGATTTGCTTAACGACCACATGATTCACTTAACAGCTGCATGCTTAGCAACAGCTACTCTGATCCCAATTGTGGTGGACAGGCGAGGTCTACCTGTAGTACAGCGAACCTGCGCCTTGGAGCCGGTGCTTTCCATCTCCCGTGCTCCGAGTCCTCTGAACGTGCTCCGCTTCGCCCTCCCATTGGAAGCACTGGGGCCGGCTGGCTAATCCAACCAGGCATTCATGTGCGCTGCTTGGTCAACTGAGGAGGGGATCCTGCTGTCGCTGGCCCAATTCGGATCCTGGAGTCCAGCGGCAAAACCTGGAGCCGGCTGAGCGCAGGATGGCCTACGAGGAGGTGGCCCCTTTGCCTGGCTTTGGCAGCTGGTCCAGCGAGGAGAGCCTGGTCTGCGCTGACGGTCAGACCTATAAAGGGCCTTTGTTGCTGGCCTCCCTCATCCTAGAAGAAAGGTCCCTCGATGTGTGTCGTCCCCCCCGAAAGGCTCATTAAGCTCGGAGAGGGACTCTGGCCGATTGAGCGGACTTTCTGTTCCTTTCTGCTGGCAGCAGGACATCCCCTCCCGTACCTTCCGCTTTGGGGATTTTTGAAAAAGCTGCAATTGTAAAATCTCCTTTGAGGCGAACTCGACTCTGACTGACAGCATGAAACATATCCGTGGAGTTTTCTTGGCAACCTTGACAAAGCACTTTGCAGTTGCCAGAATCTTCTGCGATTCTTTTTTTCCTTTTCAACTTTGCCATGTAACTTCGGTTCTCAAATTTCCTGGTGGTCTCCTTTCAAAGTCGGCAGATCCAGCTTTTCGAGATCAGCCAAGGTCTGCCATCTAGAAGGAAAAAAAACCCACCAAACCAGAGAGTCTGGGCAAGGCTGGGCTGGAGCTCTTGCCTGGCTGCTGGCGTTCTGTATACAGGGATCTACTTTGCACAGATATTATGGGCAATCCAGTCTGCAGCCTGTGCAAGCACAGAAACTTTACTTCACCCGTTGTTAGTGAGCGCTGAGTCTTGGGTGATGGGAGGTGGAGTTTTGAATTTGCATACCTGTCGGTGGCTGATGGGATTACGGTTCAGAAGAGCTGGAAAGGAAATCATCTAGTCCAGGGGTCTCCAACCTTGGCAACTTTAAGACTTGTGGACTTCAACTCCCAGAATTCCTCAGCCAGCAAAGCTTTGCTGGCTGAGGAATTCTGGGAGTTGAAGTCCACAAGTTTTAAAGTTGCCAAGGTGGAGACCCCTGATCTAGTCCACCCCTGCTCAGTTTAAGAACACAAGTGGCTTCCACCCCTGTTTGAAAGCCTCCAGCAAAGAGAGCCCACTGGACCCCACTGGGCTGACCACTCTTCCCATCAGGAAACGCCCCTCTCAAAATGAAGCGGTCCTCCTCAGGGTCACTCTGTCACTCAGGAGAAGATGCTGACTCTGTAACCCGCTTAGAGAGGGCTGTAAAGCACTGTAAAGCGGTGTATAAGTCTAAGGGCTATTGCTATTGCTAAGATCCTTCTTCACCATTTCCCCCTTTTTCTTGCAAGCAGCTGCTGCTTCCTTGGCTAAGTCTTCTTGTTTTTAGGTGAGACGTCCACTCCGGTCTACTCCGAACTTCTGGTTGGCTCATGCTTTAAAGATGCCCACTTGTTTCCCCAGCCTGCCTTCCTGTCCTGTTAGGGCTCCTTCCAAGCTTGGGGCATCAGGTGAAGTGAAGGCTGATGGAAATCAACCTGCAATTAACTATAAAGGCAAGAGATTCCCTGCAGGTCCCTGGCGGATGGTGGTGCGTGTCCCTTGAACGGCTGATCCATAGGGAGAGGAGGGGCAGCTCCTAGAAACCCCTATCTGGCACAGCCAGCAGATCTGAACTGCAAAACTACAGACGGCCACCAGAAGGCGTCTTCTGTGTATCTTTGTAGCCCTGAGCCCCCCAGATGTGGCCCAGGTCTCTTGACCCCCAACCCAGACAACAGGCAGGCTATCTCCGCGAGCTGCCAGGGAGGCAGCCTCGTTCCCTTTGCGCGTTTTAAAAATAAAACCCCATCTGATGCTTCTTTCTGAGTCCACCTCCAGAGAGGATGTCTGAAGGCAGAACGGAAATGCGCCAAGGGGAGCTGCTATTTATACCTCCTGTCTATAAACTCTGGATCTGCCCATCCCACACGCTCAAGGGCATCTCCTGCTCAGCGCCGTTTCCAGCAGGACGCCAAGAGATGGATTATTTGGGAAAGAGGAGACGCTGGAGGGCCCCTCCCGCTCCCCCTCCTCCTCCCTGGGACGGTTACGTCATCTAATAACCGGGCGGGCTGGGCGGTTCAAGCCTCCCCAGAGGGGCTCCTTCTCTGGACAGGCTGGCTGCTATCTGAGGAGATCAGCTCCTTCCTGGCTGGGCATCACTGACTCGTGCCACACGTGTGCTGAAGGTGGCCCTTTGCGAGGACTCGGCCTCCTCGGAGGAAGCCATCCAGAGACGATGTGAGCTCAGCCAGGTAGAGGATGGAGGGTCTCTTGGTTCTCATTGCCATGACCCACCAGTAATCTACCACCCCTTACATGGCAGGGGGAAATAAAAAACAGCAGAGAGACAGGCTGCTCTCTGGATTTCTAGAAGAGCCACTGGAGATGAGAGCAGAATAAGTGGATTATCTTCAGGGGCAAAACGGTTCTTACAGATATCTCATTAGAGAATAACAGGAAAGGACCTTGGAGGTCTCCAACCCTCTGCTCAGGCAGGAGACGCTATGCCTGTGATGGCAAACCTATGGCACTCGTGCCAGAGGTGGCACGCAAAGCCCTCTCTGTGGGCACGCGTGCCGTCACCAGCTGCTCTTCCGGGTTCCATCACACGCACACGTGCTGGACAGCTGCTCCCTTCTGGGTTCCTGTGCTTGAGCCTGCTCGCGCACACATGCACGCACTCCAGTTTTGGCACTTGGTGCCGAAAAGGTTAGCTGTCACTGCCCTATGCCATTTCAGACAAATGGTTTTCCTCTTCTTGAAAACTTCCAGTGTTGGAGCATCCACAACTTCTGGAGGCAAAGTCTTCCATGGATTAATTGTTGTAACAGGAAGTTTCTCCTTAGTTCTAGGCTGGTTCTCTCCATTGCTCCCTGTCCTGCCTTCAGGTTCTTGCAGAACTGGAATGTTGCTTCATTGGTTTATGGCAGTCTGATGCCCACTGGTTTCTTTCTAAATTTCCCTTTGGTGGAACAGGCAGCCCCTCTTAGCTTTACCACAATCAGTGAAATGGCCGAACAGGCTGTGGTCGCCCACGGGGCTGGTTGGTGGCCCAAAAGTGGAAGTCGGTTTTTGAATTCCAAGAGATTACTTTGCGTACAGGTTGGTCTCCCCTTGAGTTGTGAACCTAGGTGAGGTTTCTATTCCTGCAAAGGGTCTGTTTTGGGGTTGGGGAACATTTGTGTGGAAGCCCCTCTATATGGAATGGGGCTCAACCCCTGTAAACAATCGGTAGCCTTGTAGTTTAAGATTAAATAACAGAAATGTAAAATTTGTATCCGGTTGTGGTACGACTTTTGTAAAGTAGGATTAAATATTATAGGAATATATAGGGTCAGATCGAGGCTATATAGGGTCAGGTAGATAGTTAGATAGGATCAGATAGAGGGACGTGGTGGCTAAGACGCTGAGCTTGTCGATCCGGCAGTTCAGCTGTTCGAATCCCGAGTGCTGCGTGATGGGGTGAGCTCCTGTTACTTGTCCCAGCTTCTGCCAGCCTAGCAGTTCGAAAGCGTAAAAAAATGCAAGTAGAAAAATAGGGACCACCTTTGGTGGGAAGGGAACAGCGTTCCGTGCGCCTTTGGTGTTGAGTCATGCCGGCCACAGGACCACGGAGACGTCTCCGGACAGCGCTGGCTCTTCGGCTTTGAAACGGAGATGAGCAGCGCCCCCTAGAGTCGGGAACGACTAGCACGTATGTGCAAGGGGAACCTTTACCTTTACCTATAGGGTCAGGTCAGGGAGTTTGCCTCATGGGTCAAAAAAGTCAAGATACATCCAGGAGAATGCAATTATTATAAAAAGAGGCAGAGATTCAATTGCATTCTCCAAAGTTGTCTTAACATTTCTGACCATACTTTGCAGACATCCCTGGGTCTGGCAATGTATGGATGTTGTCTCCATTTATGAGTGACAGCTATCAGTAAGTCTGTAAGACCTGACTGGTGTTTTTCTTCAATTTCTGCTTCCTGCTGTAGCAGAAACAAAGGCTGTTAGACCAGTTGCATACTGATCCCCATTTCAAAATTTGGAAATTTGGTGAGCCGGTCTGAGGCAGTTGAGCCACCCTTACTGTTCCGACTGGACCACTGCCCCCCGACCTCCGGCTGGTTCTGAAAGGGCCACTAAATGCCCACCCCTTGCAAAGCATGTGACCTTCAGGGCCAGATTGGGTCCTCCAAGCAGTCTTCTCAAAGGGGGGGGGGGGGACTAATGCAGGGTACTTGGAGAGGGCAGGTACAAAGGCCCAGGTTGCATCGGGAAAACTGACCCAGAAAGTCCCGACTGCCGCAGCAGGTCCACCTAGGCCCTCTGGCGAGGGAAAAGGCGCCTCTGTCATGGCTCCCCCAGCCTTTGTGCCCCGTCAGCACCGATTTGCGAATAAGGCATCGGAGCTGGCGCTAATCGGATCCAGCAGCTGGGATTGGAGGGCAGGGTTGCCACAGCAACCGGCCCTGGGAGAAGCCATCCCCAACAGACTCTTTTGTCTAGGCCTCTCTCGGGCGTTGGCACGGCCGGCCAGCGCCGCCCCTGGAGAAGAAAGGCTCCGGAGGACGATGAAGGGAGGACGATGAGCTGGGCGCTGAGAGGGGCCGGGCCAGCGGGGCGCCTGGCGAGCAGCTGCCACAATAGCCCCCACCAGGGGCTGCCACTCATGCTTAGTGCTCGGACGCCTGAGCTCGGCAGCCGGGACGCTAATCCTTCCTCCCGGCCCTGAGTTTCCATGGACACGGGAGCCGGCTAGGACAGGCAGGCTCTTTGGAAGAGGAAGAGGCCTCGGCTGTCCTCAGGGCAGGCCTGGAGACTCCGTTGGCTGGGCTACCATCCGCCACGTCCCAGTCCTCGCCTCTTCCCTGCTGCCTTTCCCGAAATGCCCTTCGCCTGGTCTCGGCGGCGCAGTCCTTGTGGCTGGTGCGTGGCCCTCTTTTCTCTGTCACCCCACACTGGCCAGAGTTTTGCTGGAATCTTCTCTTTTCTGCTTTGGATTTTGGAGCAATAGCATTCATTTCACCCCATTCTTTACTTCAAGGCCTTCTGGCCTGCCTTTGGCTCTTGGGCAGCAATGTGTTTCAGGAGGCACTACAGCAAAGAAGGGGCAGCCAGTTTGGGGAACAGATGGGTTAAGGATAGAAAATGGGAAACCTTAAGTTCTATTTTTGCCAGGAAATGGCAAACCATTTCCAAAAGCGTTGTACAGAAATCCTCACTTGTTAAGATTAACAGAGTTGGAAGGGACCTTGGAGGTCATCTAGTCCAACCCCCCGCCCAAGCAGGAGACCCTACACCATTTCTGACAAATGGCAGTCCAATTTCTTCTTGAAAACCTCCAGTGGTGAAGCTCCCACAACTTCCGAAGGCAACTTCTGTTCCATGGGTTGATTGCTCTCACTGTCAGAAAATTCCTCCTTATTTCCAGGTTGAATCTCTCCTTATTCAGTTTCCATCCATTGTTCATTCTCTGGCCTTTGTCCGGCCTTCGGGTGCTTTGGAAAACAGCTTGGCCCCCTCCTCTCTGTGGTAGCCCCTCAAATATTGTAAGACTGCTATCAGGTCTCCCCTGGTCCTTCTCTTCACTAGACTAGCCAGGCCCAGTTAAAAAAAGGGGCTCATAGAGTTGGTTGTGGGCCTGAATTTCAAACTCTGGGCCCTCACAGCCTCCTGAGACCAGAGACTTGCTGAGTTGCTCATGGGAAAGCTGAGTTCATCCTAAGGGTACCCTTATATGAAAGGTTGCCAGTCCAGCATTCCTGGGTCTGCAACAAAGCAGTTTGGTGCCCGAGGAGCGCCAGTCCCTGCCACACACAAGGCCTGGCATTAGATGCCCTGAGCTATTAAAAATTTCCCTCCTGCCAGCAGAGATTTTTGCCCCCCCCCTCAAGGTGCCTGCTGTTAAACTGGATAATCTTCTTTGCTGCTTGCCTGTCGTTCGGTGCCCAGTGCCCAAGAGCCTCAGAAGCTTCTAAGCCTGGTTTTGCTTGGCCTGGCTGTTGACTCCAGGCCTGATCCAAACAGAAGGTCCATTGTCTGCCTTCCACCTCCCTTCACCCCAGCCGGCCGGCCTGCGTCATTCAGGAGAGCCGTTCGGATGTTCTGTGTTGAGAGTCAGGCAGGGGCAGATTAAAGAATCCAGACTCCTGACTTGTCTGCTGCCACCCAAGACCCAGGTTTTTAACTTCCTGAGATGCCTTTCGTGGAAGGCTGGGTGGCCAAGCAGCTGTGGGGTTGCCCCAGTGGACCCTTGCAGGACCCTGGCCATAATTGCCAGCCTTTTAATGGTCGTCACAGTAGCTCCCTGGCTCCAGACTTTAAATTCTCCCTTCCACTCAAATCCTGCTTATCTCAGTCAATTGAAAATCTAGCAGCTCATTTATACCATGTAGTCAGTTTGGTTACTGGTGGTTCTTGTTTGTTCTCTCCCCTCCCAGCATATTGTTCAAACTCAACCCATTTAGTTAGTTTCAGTGTATTGTGCCAAACTAAAACTGGGTTAATTCACTACCCACGTTAAGTGGATTGTGTATTTACAGAAATAGGAATATGACCTACTTAAGTCCAAGATTAAGGGGTGGGATGGGGTGACAAAAAAGAAAAAGGAGTTTTCTCACTCGGTACAGCACCTACCTCATTTCCCAATTGGTACTCTCAAGTTGCATTAACCATGGTAGTTGGGAATTCTGAAATTAGGCCCAAATATTTGGTTGGTTTGTTGCAGTTCCGTCCTCCATGGCTGCACCTATCTTAGCTTACCTGGTTTCCAAAGAGCTAAGGAGAAATAGACCTGGTTAGTGTTTGGATGGGAGACCACCAGGAAATCCCAGGGCTGTAGCATCAAATCAAAAAAATGTTCTGGAAGAAAACAGCCAATTCACCTCGTTGCCAAGAAAACTATACAGATAAGTCAGAATTCAGCTCGACACCTCTTATCTTTGTGGTCTCCTCAAGTGGGCAAGATTGATGGTCACTCAGCAGCCCTGCGAGGTGGTTGAGCTAAACCCAAAGTCATGAGCTCTGTCACGAATAGTGGAATTGAATAAGGCTTGGGAATTGATCGATTGCGTGCCCCCATGGAGCAAGGTGGCCAGGCAGCTTCCTGCCTTCAGTTCATTGCTAAAAAGGCTCAATGGGGCTGCATCGTTTTGAAATAAGGTCAACAGCTCAGATCCAGGGCGGTGGGAAGGCACTCCCACCACCAGCCCTTTAGGACGGTCTTTCTTCCAGTTGCAAGTTCTGCCATGGGTGGGTACCAGCCTGGGCTACTACCTGAGGAGCTGCCCCTTTGGCTGTAGCTGGGTGGTCGCCTGAGGAGAGCCAGGAGTCTCCTGTCCTGGAAGGAAGCTGCCATGGCCATCTCCAGACGACTCCCAGCCATTTCGCACCTTTGGTTGTGCACATGGCTTGTACGGTTAATTTATGGGTCGGTGTATGGTGCAAATTCAGAAAACCGGGTTAATTGAGTAAATTATGGCTCAGTTACCAGCATTAACTGCTTTACGCCATCACAGGTAATGAAATTTGGCATGAAGAATAGCTGAGTTGGGCTGTGTAAAGTATGAACATCGATACAGCTTGCCTGATTTTTCTTTTAGCTTCTGACTGGCAGCCCCTCGTCAGGTTATCCCAGTTCATCTGTCCTGGGAATTAGGAGCAGCCCCCCTCAGCCTGCATCCTTCTGTTGTAACCTCCCACAGCCTTGACTGTTGTCCGTGTTGGATGAGCATGATGGGAGCTGCAGTCCCAAACACCGAGATGGGCTTCAGTGAGGGAAGGCTGAATCAGTCAACATTTGTATCCTGGGGAATCTCCTGCCACTTGTTCTCTGCGTTGATGGGCTTTAGGCCCCTTTGAGCCAAGTGAAACTTCCCAGGAGCCGATGCTGCACATAGCCGGCATTTTATTACATTTGGAATCCCCGATTCCCAAGGCTGTGTGATCTCACACCAGAGAATTTGTTCTGCCTTCAACCTGCTAGCAATCTTGCAATCATCGGGTATAATTTACCCCCAGCTGCTTCCTGCCTGACAAAGGCAGGCCATCTTTTATCACCTTCCCTGCTGTGGCTGGATTTTTCACACATGCACAGAATAGTGAGTAGAATCTCCTTTCCTTAAAAGGTTTAGCACCATCTTAGGCTTGGAAGATGAAACGGTTGGTAGCTCTGAGGCTTTCCTTGTCAAGGGACGGACTGAAATCCAGGGCTTCCTGCCAGCTCTGGATTTAGGCGATCCGGATGACCGGTGAGGTTCCTGGATCTCTGCAGATGGGGCTGAGGAGCTCGCTACTCTTGGTTTTCTAGGAACATCTCCAGATGTTCAAGACCTTGTTGGCATTGCAGGGAAAACTCTTCCTGTCTCCTCTTCCTCCGCTTGTGCTTAAAACTGTAATAGGTAATTAAATAGCTTTATCACTGTCTACTTTCTACTAATGTCCCAAATATGTTATCTAATAGATTATCTTAGCCTAACATTGAAGTTATTCCTAGCAATTATTTTGGTTTTTATTTCACCCTTTTGCCCCCAGCAGCCACTCATTTGACCTCACCCATCCGGATTATTTTGTTTCTTGCAGGTGGATGATGCCATGCTGATGTTTGACAAGACAACTAATCGGCACCGAGGTGAGAGAGACTCAGAGCTTGGATCTAGGGGGCTGCCCGGCTGTGCGGCCCCTTCCAGGACCTCCCATCCCCAATCAAGAGCTTTCACCCACTGTGGGGGCCCTCAGGTGATGCAAGCAAGCAAAGGGGGCCCCCTTCTTTTCTTGCCCACCTGCCTGAGATCAGCGGGGCTCCCACGTTCCCTGTTAACCCTCCGAGCCGAGGAAGAGTAACAGGAAAGCACGGGGGGCTGCCTCACCTGAGGTCTTTTCCTGATTTCCCTTTAGGGGTGTTTAGTTACAAAGAGGGGGCCTCTCAGAGGTCCTCTAGTCTGACCACCTGCAGGATCTGTTGAAGTGGTTTTGGGCAGCTCTTTTGAAGACCTCCAGGGAAGAGAAGACTTGCAGCCTCTTGACAGCTTTGGAAAATCCTTCAAATCTTTAGGTCTTCTTCTCAGTAGCTTCAACCTATTGGTTCTGGTCCTGCCATCAGGGACAGCAGAGAAGAACTCAAGTTAGCGAAGTCCGACAATCATTCAGATAGTTAAGATCGCTGCGTCTTTTTTTTTCTCCCCGCAGACTATTCATACCCAGATGCTTTAACGGTTCCTCAGAGGTTTTCTCCACCATCTTGGCAGGCCTCCTCTGTCCTTGCTCCTGTTTGTCACAGTCCTATTTAGTCCCAGAACCAAATCAGACCCTGGTCTGATCAGGACAGAATGGACGGAGCCATTATTTCCCTAGATCTGGCCTCTCTACCTCCGTCAGTGCATCTCAAGATAGCATATTTGCCCATTCAGCAGCCGCATTAGGCTGCTGAATCACCTGGGATTACGAGAATGCCCAGATCCTTTGTCCCAAGCACGACTGCCAAGCCAAATGTTCTCCATCCTGTCCTTGTGGCTTATGTTTTTGTGACCCAGATGTACATTTCTTCCTGTTGAATTTCATTATTTTAGTTTTGACCCACCCTTCAAGCCTCTAAGCCAGGGGTGTCAAACTCAATTTTATTGAGGGCCACATCAGGGTTGTGTTTGACCTTGTGGGGGGGGGGCATGGCCAGTTTGACATCACTCATGTTGGGGCCACCTGTGGTGATCCAAGCGCTCTGCCAATGAAAACAGGCTCCCGGGCTCCGTTTTCAGCTGCAATGGCCTCCTGCAATCCTCTGCCAGTGAAAACGGAGTTTGGGAGGGCCACACACAGCCCTCCCAAGCTCTGTTTTTGCTGACAGAGGCAATGCGGGCTGGTCCTTCGCTGTTTCCAAGGAGGCCCCCTGGGCAAGATCTAAGCACCCCGTGGGCCGGGTCCGTCCCCTGGGCCTTGAGTTTGACACCTCTGCTCTAAGCTCTTTTGGATCTTCTCTTTTGCTTCCAAGACAAAGCTTGTGTCCCTTGCAAAGGCCGCGATCTGTCCCACAGCGCCTTCATCTTCTTCTTCTTCAGCAATAAAAACTTTGAAGAGTGCAGTGGCCAGGATCATCCCGTTGGCAATCCACCTGGTGCTACTTTCTGGATGCTGTGCAGACATTTATGAGTGTCATTTACCCAGTTATGAATAGTCGGCTTACGACCACCATTGAGCCCAAAATTGTTGTTGTTAAGTGAGACATTTGTCAACTGAGTTTTGCCCCATTTTACGACCTTCCTTGCTGCAGTTGTTAAGTGAAACACCGCAGTTGCTAAATTAATAACCCGGTTGTTAAGTGAATCTGGCTTCCCCATTGACTGTGCCTGTCAGAAGGTCACAAAAAGTGATCACATGACCCTGGGACACTGAAACCGTCATATGTATGAACCAGTTACCAAGCATCCAAATGTGAATTACATGGCCATGGGGATGCTGCAAAGGTCATAAGTGTGAAAAATGGTCCTGAGTCACTTTTTTCAGTACTGTTGTAACTTTGAACAGTCACTAAATGAACTGTTGTAAGTGGAGGACTACCTGTACTTTCAACAGCTCTGTCACCCAGCCCATATTTTATCTTTTCACTCACAAGGATACTGTGGGTTTGTTTGAATGATTTGCCCAGGTCAAAGTACATTTATTTCCATGGGATTCTCCCCAGTCAATTAAACTAGTAACCTGATCAAGAAAGACGCTATTAGTTGACTGGTGCATCCTGTGCAGGGGCTTACAAACACCCACGAGGCCCTTGTCCAGGATAAACTTCAAGCTGACCAGTTTGCAATTGCCTGAGTCTTCCTCCTCCTCTCCCGGTTGGAAGGGAAGGACAGCAATGCTCGCTTCGTCTTTTGGAGCTTTGCTGGTTGCAAGAGTTCTTGCAGCTTGCAGTGGGTAGTCCTGTGATCTCCTCTGCTAATTCCTTTCAGTACTCTAGGACCGTGATTCCTGAAGTGCATCCGTGTGCCTGAAGTGGCACATGGAGCCATGTTGCCTGGCACTTGCTGCATCGCCCGTTCCTCTTCCGGGTTTATGGCACGCATGCGCACGCAACGATCAGCTGGCCTTTTTGCACGCGGCAGTTCCGGAAACTAGAAGAGCTGGTCTTCCATTTTCCTGAGTGAGCATGCATACCAGAAACCTGGAAGAGTAGCTGGCTCAAACCGGAAGTTCAGCAGCTGAAACCGGAAGTTCATTTTCGGGTGCGCGCATGCGCCCTGGGCAACTCCTCTTCCGGGTTGCAGCCTAGACGCGTGCACGCTCCCTTTTCAGCACTCGGTGCCGAAAAGGTTCGCCATCACTGCCCTAGGATATAATTCATTTGGCCTTGAGAATTGGCTTTAGGTGTTCTTTATCCTCTGTTTGTCCTGAGCTGCAACTCCCTCTTTCCACCACCGGCACCACGATGGTCAGCTCTGGCTGTGCCTCCCTTCTGCCGAGGGGAGACATTCTGCCTTCTCACCATCGCTTGTCATAGAATAGATTCATCCCATTCCCCTTGCAACAGGCCTACTGCCTCTCTCAAAAGTGCTTTCTTTCCAAAACATCTTCTAGCAAAACAAGAAAGCCCAGTTGCCTTTTGAAAGAAAGCGTCTTTGGGACAACTGTGACCTGGATGGCTGAGAATCTCCATAGAAATATAGGCCTACTGCCTTTTTATCTAGCTGAAAACCCCTGCTTAGTTCTTTAGGGCATTTCTCACAACACCAACCTCATTCTGAGCTTCAGCCCTTCCTTCCATTCTCTACACATTTCCCTCTTTCTTTTTAGAAAGCTCTGCATGTATCTACGCTGGTCTCTTTCGATGCTTCCCAGTTTTCCTTCCAGCAGGAAAAATGCTCGCCTCCCACTTGGAAGGTTGAGAGTTCAATAGTGTAGTGGCTCCTAGGGCACAAAGAAAAAAAAATATTGCTGCGAACTCCACATGGCATCAGGAAGGGCATTCGGCCAGTAAACCCTCAGCTCCATCCAGTCACTCTGACTCTTCTCCCGAATTAAGGGATTAGAGAGTTGTAAAAAGGGAGTTTTTAAGCGGAACTTGCCATAGTGTGGGAATAACTCTAGGAATAATAATAATAATTAATAATTTCATTTTGCAGTTGCATGTTCAGTATCCTATTTCACAGGCTTTCTTCTCCTCAGAGGCTTTTCAGGTTTAGCAAACCAGTTTTTCTGAAGTCCAGTACAGTATACAAGCCCCATTCTTCTCTTTTCCTCTTGTTCTGTCCCTGTCTCACACGCACACACACCAACAGACGTTCAAGAGTTAAAGACCAAACCAGCCGACAAAATACTTTTCCTTATGATAACGAAACTTGGCAGCAACCTAGTGGCTGCCTGCCAAGAGTTTATTACTACAAAGGAAAGAGATAACTTCTCTCTGCTTCTGGTACATCAAAGTAAAAAGCTCAATAATTACAGAGTCAATCAAGTCCAAAGATAATCCAGCAAAGTCTATAGCAAAAGTCCGGCAATGCAGAATGGCGTGGAAGTTTTCAGCTTTGTTCGTCACAAGGTTTGACTGGCCACCACGCTCCCTTTTATACCCTGTGGGTTGTGGTCCAGTGACTCAGCCTAATCTCGGGCACGCCTTTTCTTTTGTTGCGTGCTTATCTCTGCGACGCTGGCGTGGATCCAGCCAAGACTCATTACTCTCATCACTGTCCACCTGTGGCTGCATGGACGTGCTTGGCCCTGGCCCTATCTCTTGCCCTTCGACAGGCACTGAAGGCATTGCCAAAGAGGAGGGTCCTGGAGAGGGAGGCCTTGCCAACTCCTCTCCTTCACTCTCGGAGTCCTCTCCTGCCGATGACACAGGCTCAGGTAACGGAGCCACAACACTTCTGTCCCCTGAAATCATGAATTCCCCCAAGGTTTCAATCATCAACAAATTCTACTTAGGTAAGGTTTAAGACCACCCTGACATGAAATTGACAGCGGGAGAGGGAGAGAGAGAGAGAGATAGAGAGAGAGAGAGGACAAGAACTGGCTTGACCTGATTTTACCACCTTTTCTGACATGCTAAGTGAATCGCCTGGTTGTTAAGCAAACCTGGCTTCCCCTCTTGACTTTGCTCGTCAGAAGCTGGGAGGGAAGACCCCGAGGCCCTACATCTGTCACCAACACATGCCAGTTGCCAAGTGCTCAAATTCTGATCACGTGACTATGGGGATGTAGCAATGTTCATGTGAGCAACTCTTGTAAATCATTTTTTTCAGTGCCATTTTAAACTTCAAATGGTCACCAACCAAATGATTGTAAGTCGAGGGCTTTGTGCTTTTGTTCCCTTGTATTCTTTACCCAGATGATCTTGACTGAACTTCTATCCTGAAATTTTGGTTCTTTGCACATCTATGGACTTCCCTCACTCATAATGCTCTTCCGTCTCCTTTTTCATGCAATCTTTTCCTTTTGAGTAAGTTCTGCCATTCGGTCCTTCCTTGCCTTCCACCCTTGAGTTTTTCTCTAAGTCTTTTTTTTTAAATAGTTTATTTATACATTTTCTCTGTATCAAGTGTTTTTTTAATTACATCTTCTGTAGGTGTTTCTTCATTTTTCCAGTGCTGGGCAAATTTAATTCTTGCTGCTGTCAAAACATGTAATGTTAAGTATATATTCCCTTTATCATACTTTTCTGGTACTATACCTAACCAAAATATTTCTGGCTTATAATCTTTATGCTGCTTTACAGTGGTGAGTTGCTACCGGTTCACACCGGATCGGGTGAAGAGGTAGCAGCGGTGGCGGGAGGCTCCGCCCACCACCCGGATACTTCTGTGCATTTGCAGAAGTTCTGTGCCTGCATGTGAGCCCGCACACATGCACAAGCAAACCGGTAGCAACAGGATTTGGAAACCACCCCTGCTGCTTTAACATTTTTTGTCCAATTTTTTTTTCCTTTTGCACATGTCCACCACATGAGGTAAATACGTGCCCGGTATCTGAGCCTCCTCTAAGTCTTATTCAGCTTCCTGCATTAAAGCTGCCAGTTCTCCTTTCTCCCATATTCTGTGCATTTATACAGAGAACTGGAATCCAGGAGCCACAGGACGTGAAGGGGCTTCTCATTGGGGCCTTCGCATCCCAAGCGTCTCTGCCCATGCCCATTGCTTGTGATGCTTGTTTTCTGGACTCCCTCCTGCCTTAGACACAGTTTCCAATCTACAGCATCTGGCTCAGGTTTGCAAGGTGACTTTCCTGGATATTCTTCCACTTCTCATCAGGATCTCGGAAATGAGGGCTATTATGGAAGAAGAGTCCACGCTGTTCACAGTTGGGACCATCTTGGCAGCCAGTTGCTCTTTTCTTTCCTCTCGTCTTCCTTGGATAGAAATGATAAAGAAAAGACCCCCAGCTCCTTCCTGGATCCTTCTGCCCAGCAGTTCGTAGTCCCTTCATGGTTATCTCTGGTGAGGCCACTGTTCTCATGCGGTGGGAAGGAAAGGATATTTGTGTCAGTGGGCTTAAAAAGATTTTGTGCATCTTTCTGACCCATCGTGAACGCGTAATCCAAAAAGGCAACGCACACGGACAGACTGCAGCTTCAGCCTCTCACAACAGAGAGTCCATCTGCTTCCATCTTTTCAGGGCAGAAGCAGGGAAGAACTCTTCCCTTTCTACAGCTGCTTCTTCTTCTTGTGCCATATCCGTCATTGGACGTTGGCGATCATGTTGGTCATCCTATTTTTATCAGCAGCTGCATGAAAAAGTGCTGCTGAGTTTTGTCCAAACCAGCCCCTTCGATTTTGAAGCCATGATGTTCTTCTTCTGCCTGGACCTCATTTGCCTTCAATCTTTCCTTGGAGAATTTATTTATTTATTTGATAATATTTATATGCCGCCCTTCTCCCGAAGGACTCGGGGCGGCTCACAGCAATAAAACAAGACAATAAATAATGTTAAAAACCAATTTTTCAATGCCTTCCGTCGTGCCCTTAAAACCCATCTTTTCCAGCAAGCCGGGCTGGCTTAAGAAGAAATTTTAAAATTCTTTTAATCAGTTTGTGATTTCTTAACTTTTGGGCCAAATTTATATATATTTTTAACTGTTTTTAATATTTGTATTCTATGTTCTTATCTTGGCTCCCTGAGTCCTCAGGGAGAAGGGCGGTATATAAATTGGAAATTAAATTAAATTAAATTAAATTTAAAATTCCCAAATTAAAACTATAGGATTAAGTAAAGGATGACATATTTTTCTGGGTGTAGCATTACATGTCCAAAATATTCTAACTTTCGCTTTTTAATGGCTTTGATTTACAGTTTCTGAAGGCCTCTTACTCAGAATCTTAGGTCAGCTATTCTTTGTCCAAGGCTTTAGAGACATCCTCTGTCAAATCTGGAAGCCGTCTTTTACCTTTGAGCCTTCAGGCCTGCCACAAATCCCACTCAATTCTACTCAAGCTTCGGAGTTGGATTTTGTTGGGGGTGTTACTTGGAACCCTGACTTTCTCTTTGACAGTCCCTGGAATCTTCTGCAGCCCCAGAGAATACGCGTTCTTCTTCTCAAGGGCTTTGTTTCTCGGTGCCATTTTGCCTCCACAAGGGCTTTTCTGTGCCCAGCCCAAGAATTCTTCATGTCACGTTTGCCTCTGGTTTGCCTCTGGCCCCTTCCCCTTCTCTTCTAGGTGGGCAACCAGCCTACTCTTGCAGCATGTATCGTATATTTCTTGCAGTCTTCAGACAGGAAAATAAACCCACCACATTCCCTGCAGGTCACAAGAGCAGATCTCTCTGTCCACAAACATCTTTCAACAGCAAGCAACAACAACACCACTTGCCTCGTTGTATTTTTTTCCTGGCCCTCCTTTTTAATTTGCTCTGTGACCTGGTGCTCCAGGCAGCTGCTTCCTTATATGTCCACTGAAGCTGCCCCAACGAGGTCAGCAGCAAGCAACGCTCCAATCAGTTAGCAGCTCTTGGGGAAGAATCAACAGCAGCTGTCAGTCAGCGGTCAGTCTCCCTTCTTGGCTCTCCTTCTTCCCTTTTGTGCCTCTTTCTTCTCCTCAGTTGAACTCCCGTGCCAAACTCCCAGTCACTTGCTCATTTCTCTAGTTTTAAGTTGTACGAATGGGATGCACCCTCCTGATGCTTGGAAGAATTGAAACACCGTAGACCTGCCTTCCTCTAAGCCAGGGGTCTCCAACCTTGACAACTTTAAGCCTGGAGGACTTCAACTCCCAGAATTCTGAGAGTTGAAGTCCACCAGGCTTAAAGTTGCCAAGGTTGGAGACCCCTGCTCTAAGCCACCACCGAATTTTCCTCACCTGGACTGGCGGCTGCAGGATTTGGGTTTGGCTAGTCTAAAGAAAAGAAGGATTAGGGGTGACAGTATTCCAGTATTTGAGGGGCTGCCACAAAGAAGAGGGAGTCAAATTATTCTTTAAAGAACCCGGGGGCAGGACAAGAAACAATAGATGGAGACTAATTGAGGAGACAAGCAACCTGGAATTAAGGAGAAACTTCCGAACAGTGAAGACAATTAACCAGTGGAACAGCTGGCCTCCAGAAATCGTGGGCGCTCCATCACTGGAGGTTTTTAAGAAAAGATTAGACAGTCACTTATCTGATATGGTATAGGCTCTCCTGCTTGAACAAGGGGCTGGACTAGAAGACCTCCAATGTCCCTTCCAGGTCATTCTATTCTAAACTTATACCCCATGCCCCCATGTTTCCAAATCTTGCTGCCATAAGCAAAGGTGTAGCGTTTTCTTTTTATAGCATTTCTGCCTGCAGATGTTCTCTTACCTTTTATGCCTACACCTTGCTCATTCATCGACCATGATAGGTATTATGTAATGTCATGTATTGTATAAATTGCACAAATAAATAGGTAACTGGAACAGGGCAGTTTGTATTGCAGGCCGGATTCTGCTACCCTTCCTTTCCACTGCCCAGTCTCCCCCATCACGCTCTGGTTTAACCAGAGAAATGCAGCTCTGGCTTTTCTCCCCCTGGGAAGGGGGGACGGGACCCCTTGGCCCACTTTCCAGGCTTCTTCCGTGCTCTGTTCTCCCTTCCTGGCTCCTCATCCTTTCTTTGGTACCTGGCTTCCTGGCTGCCATCCACCAGGGCTTAAGGAAATCTGAGCCACTGCTGTTATTTGCAGCCAGGATTTTTAAAAGCAACTTAACTTTGCCATAGTAACTGGGGGGGCAGCTGAGGCCTGCTGTGAAATGCTGACCGGCCCTGCTCTGTCTTGCCCACAGAGAAGCTGCAGAATGGAAGCCTCGGCTGGAGGGGGAGGGGGATGTGACCCAACAGGGCAGAGAGCGGGTGATGCCTCCCACTTGCCAACTCTGATTCTTCTGCAGGGGGAGCCTTTGAAATGATAGGGGTGGGTAGGAAGAGCTTGGACGAGTAGACAGGAGAGAGATTATGGACCGCTGATGTCCATGTTCTTCAGCTCTTTTCCAGTCTCAGCTTGTAGAAATGGCATTTGCCTCTGCTGGCCAGTCCTACTCCAGGTTGGCCACCCTTCCAGGTCAAAAACACGGCGATTGCTCACTTGAATAGGATAACGTTCCTTTTGCCTTTCTGGTTTTGAAGTGGGCCAGCCTGTTGGCTGTTTTAATCTCACAATAGATTGTGAAAAGGACAATCTATCAGGTAGAGGCAGATATTTCTCTCTCTGGGCACACTGAGAATAGATCTGCTGAACAAAGCTCCGCATTGGTGACAGGAAGGGCCTCCGGCCAGTAAACACTCAGCTCCATTCAGTTGCCCAGACTCCACCCGGCAAATGATTATGGGGTGGTTAAAAGAAGATGATAGATTGTGAAAGGGACAGAAGGCTTGAGCTGGAGCCCTGGAGAGCTTCCTGGGGGCTTCTTGACTTGACTGAGGCTTTTTTTTTTATGTGTGTGTGTTTCTCTTTCAGGGTTTGGATTTGTCACCTTTGAAAGCGAAGATATCGTGGAGAAAGTCTGCGAGATCCACTTTCATGAGATCAACAACAAAATGGTTAGAGCCAAGAAAGTTGGATTAGGAGGAGGGGGGGTCAGTGGGTTTGAGTTGATGGGATGCTGCCCCTTTCTTCCCACTGGACTCGAGGGTCAGGCATCCATGGCCTTTGCAGTCCCAAAGGTGCTTTTTTCAAGAGGCAACTGGACTTTCTGGTTTTACTTTAAAAGCTTCTCATCCAGGAAGCTTCTTCAGCTCTGACTGGATGGTTGGGAATGGAAGGGTTTATACCAGGGGTGAAATCTAAAAATTTTTGCTACCGGTTCTGTGGGCGGGGCTTAATTAGTGGGCAGGGCTTGGTGGTAAGGTGACTGGGTGGGCGTGGCCAAGTCAGTGTCACTTCTTTGCCCTTTTTTAACCTATAAAACACAACACAACACAACTGGCTCACCCACAATGTAAAAGCAGCTGTGCTAGACTCAAAATGGCCCCTGCAACAAGCAGGAACCTCACACAGCCACAAAAAGCCAAAAAAAAAAAAAACTTTCACACTTTACACACACACACAACACAACACAACATAACACAACACAACTGGCTCACCCACAATGTAAAAGCAGCTGTGCTAGACCCAAAGTGGCCCCTGCAACAAGCAGGAACCTCACACAGCCACAAAAAGCCCAAAAAAACAACTTTCACACTTTACACACACAAAATTCCACGCATAGCTTTGTGAGATTTTGTGTGTTTGTGTAGTTAGAGTGAAACACTACAGAAACACACTAAATCTCAGAAAGCTGCACAAATATTATTTTATTTTTATTTATTTTTATTTTTATATAAAAGCAGCTAAATTTAAAACTTCCTAAACTTTAAATGGCTAGGTCTAAAAAAAGAACAACTAAAAAAAACCCCAATTAACTTTTTTTTTAAAGCTCCCAAAGGGGAAAAAAACTTACCCAATAGAACAGGGGTCTCCAACCTTGGCAACTTTAAGACTTGTGGACTTCAACTCCCAGAATTCCTCAGCCAGCTTTGTTGGGAGTTGAAGTCCACAAGTCTAGGCAGGCAGGCAGAAAGAGCTGCTTACTGATGAGCTTGATTGCAGGCAGGGAGATTCAGTTGCTTGCTGATGCATGGGTTGCTATCGTCATGCGATCAGCAGCTAAGGTAAGCAAGCTGGAGGCTAGGGGGGGGGAGAAAAAAAGAAACTTTTTTCTTTTACATGGCTCTGGCAATCCAAGCTGAGTTGTCTGATTAGAGCCATTTAAAAGAAAAAAAAAGCTCTGATGAACGTGGGGCTCAGCTGGGCATGCGGGGCGGGGGCAGGGATTTTTGCTACTGGTTCTCTGAACTGCCCGCTGCCATCGCTACCTACTCGCCCGAGCCGGTCCGAACCGGGAGCATTTCACCCCTGGTTTATACTCCTTGTAGACAGCTGGTCATTTGCATTCTTTTAGTGTGTCGTTAAGGTCACCTGGAGGTTTATCTGTGTCACCTGAGTGGTGCAAATGGGTGTGGAGCCTTCTTGGAACCTCCAGGTGACCTCTTGAAAAAGCACCTTTGGGACCACCGAGACCTGGATGACTGAAAATCTCCATAGACATGGCCTTTGCAAGTTGACCCCTGAACCTCTGTGGTGGTTTCACGATCTTAAC
Source organism: Pantherophis guttatus (assembly GCF_059756535.1). NCBI lineage: Eukaryota > Metazoa > Chordata > Lepidosauria > Squamata > Colubridae > Pantherophis > Pantherophis guttatus. Next base: position 15,425,320 of record NC_142079.1, on the reverse strand, counting down.
TGGAGAGTTTGGCCAAGTTTCGCCTTAAAGAATGGGGTCCCACTCAGAGGGACATTGAGTGACAACACTTATAAGGAGATTCTTCTGCTGCCTTTAAATCAGCTTTCTCCAGTCAGGTGTTCTCCAAACATGTGGAATTCAATACCCAGATTTTTTTTATCAATATGGTCTATACAACTGGAAGGGCAAAGCTGAAAGTTAATTTTTTTCCAATCCTGTGCAGCATTTCTGAGGCAAAGGGCAGAGGGAGATGGCGAGGCTCGGATGCTTTCTTCCTAAATGCCTTTCTCCATTGTATCTGCCCAGCTGGTTTGATCTGGCAGGGTTGGCACGCTCCGGTTCCATCGATTAAGCAATGCCACCTATCTCACCCTCGAAGTGAATTTTCTCTGTAGCATCTCCTGCCCTCTGGAATCAGGTTCCTTCTGAGATTCAAATGGCCCTCAACCCCCCACCCTGGTATTTCGAAGCCCTGAAAATGTGGCTCTTCACCCAGGCCAGGTGATTGATTGATTGAGTGAGTGAGTGATTGATTGATTGATTTAATGCAATTTATATGCCGCCCTATCTCCAAGGACTCAGGACGACTCACAACGGTAAAATGCACAGTTCCTCATAAAAGCCAATATAAAATTAAAATTCCAATTTAAAACAATTTAAAATTCATTAAGAAATCCCCCATCAGTCCAGGCTGCGGAACAACCAGGTCTTCAAATCGCGGTGGAACGAGCGAAGGTCAGGGACCATCTGGAGCTCCAAAGGAAGCTGGTTCCAGAGGGTGGGTGCGCCTACAGAGAAAGCTTCTCCCCCTGGGGGTCGCCGGCTGACACTGTCTGGCCGACGGCCCCCTGAGGAGGCCCTGTCTGTGGGAACGCACCGGGCGATTGGGAATTGTCGCTGGCTGCAGGGGGTCCGACAAATATCTCAGGCCTAGGCCATGAAGGGCTTTGTAGGTAATAACCAGCACCTTGAACCTCACCCGAAGGGCAACCGGTAATGCCCCTTTCTTTCTTTTCCTTGTGCCCATCTGGGTTTGCCCATCTCTGCTCTTTCGGTCTGCCTTGTTTTTCTGGTTTTGCATTGCTCTTAATTTTAAGCGTTCTTAAAATCCCAGTCCCTGGGAGTGAGATGGCATATAAATTTAATAAATTACTATTAATAGAAGAATGTGACGTAATTAGGTATGAATTGTGCCTGTTTTATTGTAAGGCAGGGGTCTCCAACCTTGGCAACTTTAAGACTTGTGGACTTCAACTCCCAGAGGTCCTCAGCCAGCTTTGCTGGCTGAGGACCTCTGGGAGTTGAAGTCCACAAGTCTTAAAGTTGCCAAGGTTGGAGACCCCTGTTGTAGGGGGCCCACAGTTGTTGTCCAGAAGCAAACTTCAGGCCAGTGCCCTGCAGTAGCAATAAAATGTAGCACCCCCTTTTATAGGACTGTCTTAGCCTGACCTCCTGTTGTGTCTGGTGCCAGGTGGAATGTAAAAAAGCTCAGCCAAAGGAAGTGATGTCGCCCACTGGCTCCGCGAGGGGACGCTCCCGGGTGATGCCTTACGGAATGGACGCCTTCATGTTGGGCATCGGCATGTTAGGTAAGGATGGGAAAGCGGCTGTTCATCACGCAGCGGCCTCTTCTGGAAGAACCAGAGAACTGCAGGCACGTTGCGGAGAAAGGACCCCATCCCCATCCTCTGTGCTCCCAAATGAAAATTGGATGTAGATGGAAGCAGGGGGGCAGGGGGGCAGGGGGATTTTTTTTTTCTGATCTTCTTCTCTCTTTGAGAATAGGGTATCCAGGTTTCCAAGCAGCCACCTACACAAGCCGGAGTTACACCAGCATCGCACCTGGCTATACCTACCAGTTTCCCGGTAGGTCCTCCTTCCTCTAATTTTTGTGTTGCTTTTGTTGTCCCAGAGGTGGAATCTTGTTGCGTGGTCAAACATCTCAACTGTTCTTTGCAAATTGTCCTTCTTCCCACAGGGAGGATGTGAAAGGCCTCCCGCAGAGCCGAGGTGAAATAGGAAAGGGATTCTGTTTTTCTTTTCTTTTCTGGTTGAATTCTCAAGAGTCCTACAGTGGCTCTCATAGGTCATTTGGTTCAGGGTTTCTCAACCTCAGCCACTTTTAAGATTCATAGACTCCAACCCCCAGAATTCCCCAGCCGGCCATGCTAATGAACTTTAAGACCTGTGGATTTCAACCCATCATTAAGTAGCTGAGATTTAGAAACGCTGATTTAATTCAACCTTGCTGCAAGATTTACTAAAGCAATTGGATGGTGGCCTTCCTTTATTTTTAATTGACACCTTCAGACTCATCCAAAAGATGCCCACTTTTGGAGTTTCTCCTTCTACGACTACTTACACCCTCAGCCTAGAAGCATTTTTTCCAGAGTCACTTCCTTTCAAAAAAAAATTGGAGCATTTTACAAAGGTTAAAGTCAGTGGTGGGATTCAGCCGGTTCACACCACTTCGAGAGAACCGGTTGTTAACTTTCTGAGCAGTTTGGTGAACTAGTTGTTGGAAGAAATCGTTAGGGCAGAGAACCGGTTGTTAAATTATTTGAATCCCATCACTGGTTAAAGTGCCAGAGGTGTGAGAGGAAGTCCGGTGGGACCCAAACCCTCTGAATAAACGGGAGATTGTGAAGCACTTTACACACTCCCTTCTGCCCACAATTTTCTCTAAAGTGTGCATTTTGGCATTCATGTTTTTAAAGGTCAGTGTCTGCCTTTTGGGGTGCATTTCTGAACAAAGAGACATGTGAAAGCCACAGGAGAACAATATTCTGGCTTGTGTATTATTTTCTCTTTGAATGACATCCATATCCTGCCCTCTCCAGCCTTAAACTCAGTCTGATGCATGAGCACATTAAGTAGACCAATATATTTGTGTTAAATTTATATTTACTGACAAAGAAATAATGCCTGCGAAGGCTCCTGGATTGGGGCTGAAAGGTGAAAGCGGAAGCAGTATGCTGCGTCCCATATCTGGGTAGACCAGGTTGCCCTGATAAAAAATACGTAGTAGACCGATAGTTTTCACTTGCACAGGCCATCAGAAAGAGCCGTGAGGTGTGTCTTCTGGGTTACTCTAATACAGGTGGGGCAAAAGCTGACAGCATCACCTGATAACGTTTAGCAAGGCCACCTTGGAAGCTGCCGGTGGGCATTCCTCCCCCAGCTGTTTCCGGGCAGTCTCTCTGAGGATTTCCATTTCCTGTGCTTGGCTTTGCGCTCCTTCCTCTTCCTCCTCCTTCACCCTTGCCTCAGCTGGCTCCACTGTCCCAGAGCGGACCTGAAGGAGCATCCTAAATTGTCTTGCCTTTCCTTTTTAGAATTCCGGGTAGAGCGGACCCCCCTCCCGAGTGCCCCTGTCCTCCCTGAGCTCACAGGTCAGTTCCCACCGGTTTTCTCCTTGCAAGAGCTGGAAGAGAAGGGTGGGTGGGTGGGTGGGTGATACCTTCCCTGCCTTGTGACTTTGGAGGCCGGGAGTTGCTGGTAGGTAGGCAGGCAGGCTTGTCCTGGTCTAAGGTCTCTGGCTTTAGCATCAGGATGGGGTTCTGGGGAGTCAAGCTGCTGATAGAGAGGAACGGATGGACGCTGGGACATTTGCTCCCCACTTTACAGTGGCTCCCTGATGGGGGGGAGGGGAAGCATTCTCACACCCTTAGATAAAAGGAGGAACCCGAGTTCTCCATCTCCAAATCATCCACTGTTTCCTGCTCTTCACCCTCTGTTAAAACCACCGATTAGGCCGATTGGGTAGCAATGTTGCCTGTTGTGCCATCTTTCCAGGGCAGCTGGTTCTGCAGGTGAGAACCACCGAAGGGAGCCTGGAAGCCATGGCAAACAAATGCATCAGGAAAGGACGTTGGCTCTCCAGATGTGGCCGTTGTAAGAGGAGAGCCAGATTAGTCTTGGCCAATGGCAAAAAAATCTGAGAGCATCTTTTGCAACATTTTGATGAAAAGGCATAACTCAAGTTTGTTAGTCAGATGTGATTAGGAATCCTTGGGAATTGCAGCTTCAAAATACCCGGAAGGTCAACTTCTCCTTCAGAGGATTGTGCAAAACATTATTTTTCCAAACAATTTTGAATGTGAAACTTCACAAAGCTTCCTGCTTCGGGTGCAAAACAGTCTGCTTCGAATATTGGAATAGCCCTCTTCCCCCGCCTTGTGTTCTGAACCCCAAACATTTTCCAGCATGCTCATGTTCCATTTTGTACTCAGACAATATTTTGGAGGTTGCACAAAGCTCCCCGCTTGAAACGGTTGCACCCCCCTCGTCCACAGGCATGTATTTCACAGGCTGCCTTTCAAAAGCTCCTTTGGAGGAGTTGGTGATTTTCAAAACTGCCTGTGTGAGATCCATCCCAAACATCTGGAAGGGAGAAGCCAAGATGCAGCGGTGACCTTTTCTTTGTCACTTCTTAGCAACTGACTCAAAAGGAAAATGTTGCCTTTCTGAATCATCTAAGCCAGAGGTCTCCAAACTTGGCAACTTTAAGACTTGTGGACTTCAACTCTTTGCTGGCTGTGGAATTCTGGGAGTTGAAGTCCACAAGTCTTAAAAGTTGCCAAGTTTGGAGACCCCTGATTTAAGCTCATAACGAACAGAGAGAAGGATTGGGGTGACACGATACTGTCTTCAGAGACTTGAGAGGCTGTCACAGAGAAGAGAGGGGTCAACCTATTTTGCAAAGCACCAGGGGGCAAGACAAGAAGTTGTAGGTGAAAGCTTGCTAAAGAGAGAACCAACCCAACAGTGAGAACAGTTAACCAATGGAACAGAAGTTGCTTTAAGAAATTGTGGGTGGTCCATCACTGGAGGTTTTCAAGAAGAGAAGAGATTGGACAACCACTTGTCCGGAATGGTATAGGCCGGGTCTCCTGCCATGGACAGGAGGTTGGACTAGAAGACCTCAGTGGTCCCTTCCAGGCCTAGGATTCTATGACTCTCTTGCATCCTAAGGTGGCAAACACCGGAAGTTCATCCTACTGACCGTGAAGGAGTTTCTTATTCTCTCCTAAGATGCCTCAGGCTTGTTGGGATGCCCTTGAGTCTCTGTTGCTGGGAGCCAGAGGACTCTGCCAGTTCTCCAGACTCTTTCTGTGTCACAGCTACCATAAACTTCCATCACTTGAATAGATACCCCAAACCCTGTTAAGGAAAGGTCTCAAGAAACCTAACTGTATTAGGAGGCTGACTCATCCTACCTGTAAAAGTGGAATTAGGTCATGCAAAACCAGAGCAAAAGGCTTTAGCAGGGGATCCTGGTTGGGTGTCTTTCATCTCATCCCCTGCCAATCAGGCTGGAGACACTGATCAAACATTCCACGTTGTAGAGAAGAGAAATAGCAAGTACGAACACAGCACAAAATAGAAGCACAAAATGGAGGAGGCAAAATGGAGGAGGGAGAAGCTAGTGCCCTCAAGCTTATACACAGAACAGTTAAGCCACACCCAGGCTCCAAACTGTCTCATGGCCCCATACAACAAACAGTTACCAAACAGTCCCCCATTGGCTGACCTGTTGCTATGCCTATTCCAGTTCATGGATATATTTACACTGACATGGAGGTATTTTGGTTGTTGCTAAATAAGAACCAATTGGTGGCTGCCCACCAATTCCTGACTGAAGCAGAAGTCAGGGCTTGAGACCCACTCCTCCTTTCCCTTTTCAAGTCAACCCCAAAGTTGTCTGGTGGGAGAGCCCAATCCTGGTCAACATCATCAGATCCTTGCCAACATATTTCGCCATGCTGGTGAAAAAAGTCCTCGCACCTGATTCGCCAGCTAAGGCCTAGAGGTGGAATGGATTGGGCTGAAACTTCGATGCCTGTCACCATCTGCTTCAAACTATGGTTACACGCTCCAGTTTTGCAAAAGAATTGTTATCAAAACAGTTTTAGGAAACGGGCAGGAAGATGGGTCACCTGATCCATAAGTGAGGCAGCCCTCACACTGATGGGGTGCAGCTGTTGTGTACATTTGCCTTCTCTGCAACGGCAAAATGGATCAAAGGAGAGCGGGAAGAATACAGTGCGCCCAGATTTTCTTGAACTCAGCATGGCACGAAAGAACTTCACTGCTTCCTGCGGATGCCAGCATTATTTGATAAGGTCATGTGACTAATCACTGAACAAACTAGTATATGCCAACAAGGAACTGAGCCCAGTCACTGAGATCCTGGACCACTTAAATTCTTTCCTTCCTTCCTTCCTTCCTTCCTTCCTTCCTTCCTTCCTTCCTTCTTTCATTCATTCCATTTTTGAAGTTCCTTCTTGCTGTTGCCATCCGTTCAAGACTTCGTAAAGGTGGTTTTGGCCTGTGCTTCTGCTTCTGAGCTGATAGCCCAGCTGCTTCCACGCACCCTCCCATTCTCTGAGCTTCTCCTCACTCTTGTGACCTCCTTTGGGTTCCTCTGAGCTTTGGACTGCAAGGAAGTGGGGTGGGGGGAGAGGACCCCATGCTCCAGTATAAGACTGTGGATGCCTTTCGTGGCTGTCCCAGAGAGAGGGGTTCAAACCTTGTTCCCCATCTCCTCTCCCATCTCCATTTTTCTCAGAGCAGGATGGGGATGAATGGGTCCTCCAGACATCCATCCCCAAAATTTGTATCAAATATGGCTCCTGTCTGCAAACTGTATCAAACTGCTGGTGTGAATGCTGCAAACCAGAATGGGGGAGGCAGAAGAAGCTCAGCGGAGCCTCTTGGCTGCTGGAGAGCTCCTTTGGGAAAACGTTACATTCGTTTCAGAGATTTGGTGGGACTTTGCAACCCCTCACAAAGCCGGAAGCTCTGAGCTGCTCCTGGTTTCAGGCGGCCAAAGATCCCCTTCAGTTCTTTGCGGGCGTAATACGTTTATCTTGTATTGTCTTGTAAGTGATTTGGGTGCTTTCGGTGAGAGAGGATTTAGCCACAACGTGTGTTTTGTTAAAGCTTTGTTAAGACAGGGGTGCAGAGTGGGCAGGGACTCCTTTGGGGTTCTTTGGGGTTCTGCTAGAGCTGATTTTATGGCCGTTTTATGGAGGTTCAAGAATGGCAAGTCAATCTCCATGGCCAGCATAAGCAGACCTGCAGGATTTACCCAGAAGGCTCCAGAAGAGCTGGCTGGGCCCTGGGACGCAGGAACATGCATGTCTCTTCCCTTCTTTGCCCTCTTCATGTCGCCATCCTCTCCCTCCCTCTCTCTTACACACATGCTTTCAAGCGAATGGCTTCATGGACCACCAGAGAGTGGGTCTGCATTGGCCCTTGGGTTGGGGTTGGGGTTGGGGGGCCTCCTCATGCTAGCCAGTTGGATTTGCAGGACATCCTTGGCCTGGTGGCCATCCCGACACAAACTCGGTGGCGTGGCATGACTGTCCCGTGCAGATGCGTATCTGCAGTGGGCATTGGCTGGGTATCATTGGGTTCCCTGCCCGGCCAATCCCTAACTCTGCCTCTTTCTCCCACAGCCATACCCCTCACTGCTTATGGACCAATGGCAGCGGCAGCGGCGGCGGCAGCCGTGGTGCGAGGGACAGGTAACTGCCGCATCTCTTCCCAGAGGTCTCTGGGGATCTTTTCTGCAGGGCTGGGGGTGGGGTGGGGGGGCCAGGGTGCCATTGTAGCATCTCGACTGGCTAGTGTTGCTTCCTCCGGTAGGTTCCACCCCGAGCCGCACTGGCGGCTTCCTGGGCACCACCAGCCCCGGGCCCATGGCCGAGCTTTATGGAGCAGCCAATCAGGATTCAGGAGTCAGCAGTTACATCAGTGCGGCGAGTCCCGCCCCCAGCACCGGCTTTGGCCACAGCCTAGGGGTGAGTGCTGTGGGGGGGAGGGGCTCCACGGGCAGGGCAAGAGCCAGAGAGGAGGAGGAGGGTCCTGGCCAGCTCCTGGCCTTGGGAGAGAGGTGTTTTCTTGGATCAGGGCAGCTGCTGTGGATGACAAGCAAAGATTCTTGTGCTGAGGGCGTATGGAAACTTGGTCAATTCTCGTGAGCCGAAGGAGGCTGGGTTTCTTCTGAGCCATTAACGTTGTGTTGGTTGAGTTGCAACTCCAGCTCTTCTGTACACAAGGAGTCCCTCTCACATGAGAGTCAGTTGTAAGTTACCCCTGAACCTCACCTGGCCACCCCCGCATGGCCCAAGCCAAGTGTCCATGGGAGAGGCTCTCAGAGGGGGAGCCAACCCAGTTAGAGAGGTGGTGTTGTGGCTTGTCGGCCACCGGTCCCTCCAGCAGCCGAATCAAAGGAGGAAGCATGGGAGTCAGGGCCAACATCGAGGCAGCCTGAGAGCTCCGTGGGGGAAGAGGGAATGGAGCTGGCAGAGAGAAAGAGACAGAGGTGGAGCTTGGGCCATCTGTCAGCCCTCAGATGGAGAGTCAACAGCCCCCAGGTCTGAAGGTGGCTGATGAGGAAGAGGAGGAACAGCTGGGTCCAGTGCCTGATGCGTGGATGCACAGAAGGCAGAGGAGAGAGTGGAAATCTATGGGCCGGTCCTTAGGAAGGAAAAGCCACCACTGCTAGCGAAGCCCCACCCTAGCTCTGGGGATAAAAGGCAGGGGGCGAAGATGAATAGATGTGGCAGACAACTATTCATCTCCCAGCCGGACAGACTTGTTAGCCTGTGGTGAGAGAGAAACTTTTTGCTGGGGCTGCCAGCACTCCAAATTAAAGGAATCTTCACTTCAGAGGGTTTGTCGTGTTTGGGGAGCTGGGTCAGGTGGGCTAATAGGAGCATCTTTTCTCCCCTCACAAAATTCTGGCAACTGAAGCTTAACTTTACCTAAGGCTGCAGGTCCTTTGTCAATCACTGCGGTTCCTGTGAATAGCATGCAATTTTTTCTGCAGGGGCCCTTGATTGCAACGGCATTTACTAACGGTTATCATTGAAGCTGAGGACCAAGAAAACAGATGGTAAGTGGGCCTTTGAGGACAGGAGCTTGACTTCGGTTGGGGAAAAACTCTTGGGCCTGCCCTGGAACGCTGTCTCGCCATTGGGAGGTTTCATCTGGAGCAGGAGTCTCCAATCTTGGCAACTTGAAGACTTGTGGACTTCAACTCCCAGAATTCCTCAGCCAGCTTTGCTTTGCTGGCTGAGGAATTCTGGGAGTTGAAGTCCACAAGTCTTCAAGTTGCCAAGATTGGAGATCCCTGAACTGGGGCAAAACATCGTGTACATGAAACCCTAAGCTTCAGTTGGAGCTTTCCCAGGTGTGGAACATGTGAAGAGCGTCATATCTGACACATTGCAAGACTGCCGATCCTAGGAGACCACCAAGGCCCCCTCCAGCTCTGTTCTGTCCTAGACTCTAAACTCCTCCCAGTCGATCATAGTGTGGAGACCTTCTTAGTTCAGCCAGTTGACCCATCCTCCTAACCGTCTCCTGGATGAGAGCCCGCGAGAAAAGCAAAAACGTGGAACAACGGAAAGGGCTTCTATGCTCCAAAATCACAGGAGGACATTTTGGCTTTTTAAGTCCCTTGCTGTGATGGCTGAGCCATGTCTGCTGCCGCTGCCCCAATGGGGGGAGGGTGTCAGAATGAAAGCCCCTCCCCAAGGCACCGTCTCAGGAGGAAGAGCCCAGAGGGTGAACTCTTGGCCCATTTACAGGCAGCTTCTTCTTCCACAACCACTCGCTCAGTGACTATTCAGACTTGCAACAGAGCTGCAAGTGAGTAGTACTTGCAACCGGTCCTCCCAAGTGCCAGCTCTAACCACGATCTGGGCGCTCGGCAGACAGACAGGATTTCCAACGGTTGCAGGATCCCACAGTCACACGATTCCAATGTGCAGCCAGCAGTTTCTCAGAAACAAAGCCAGTGAGGAAGCTGACAGGCAGTCAGAAGCTGTGATCAATCTTGCCAGGAACTGCGAGGATTGCCGACCTCAAGCAATGTGAACGTGTGACGTTGGGCTTTACGACAGTGGTGGAATCCAAATTTTTTTACTACCGGTTCTGTGGGCGTGGCTTGGTGGGCGTGGCAGGGGAAAGATACTGCAAAATCTCCATTCCGTCCCCACTCCAGGGGGAAGGATACTGCAAAATCCCCATTCCCTCCCTACTCCAGGGGAAGGATACTGCAAAATCCCCATTCCCTCCCCACTCCTGGGGGAAGGATACTGCAAAATCTCCATTCCCTCCCCACTCCTGGGGGAAAGATACTGCAAAATCTCCATTCCCTCCCCACTCCTGGGGAAAGTCCCATTCCCTCCCCACTCCTGGGGAGTGGTGGTATTTGCCGGTTCTCCGAACTGCTCAAAATTTCCGCTACCGGTTCTCCAGAACCTGCTGGATTTCACCCCTGCTTTACGACCACATCACTTAGCATTGGGAAATCCGGGTCCCAATTTCCATTAAGTGAGGACTTCTTCTTGGTCATTTAATGACCCCGTAATCCCTTGCGGGATGGAGTCTGGGCAACTGAATGGAGCTGAGTGTTTACTGGCCAGATGCCCTTCCTGTCACCAATGCGGAGTTCTGTTCAGCAGATATATCCTCATCGTGCCCAGAGACAGAAATATCTGCCTCTACCTAGGCTGTGAACTCACAGCCTCCTGATTGTGAGGCGAGAGCTCCACCTCTAAGCCACCACACCACTTGCCATTAAGTGAGGACTTCCTGTAGTCTAATTCAGGGGTCTTGAGCCGTGGCCCACTACCGAGCCTTTGAGCCGTTCGGAACCAGGCAGTGGAAGTGGCGGGCCAGCACATGCGTGCTTGCCTGCCACTTGCACGGAACCATCCTTTCTCCTCTCCCCACCCCCGCCAGTCCGCAACGCCAGAAAGATTGGGGATCTCTGGTCTTAACTGCATGCTGGCAAGGAGACCCCATGTGCTTGAGCGATGGTGGCGCAGTGGTTAGAGTGCAGCACTGCAGGCTTCTTCTGCTGCCTGCTGGCTGCCTGCAATTTGGCAGTTCGAATCTCACCAGGCTCAAGGTTGACTCAGCCTTCCGTCCTTCCAAGGTCAGTAAAATGAGGACCCAGATTGTTGGGAGCAATAGGCTGACTCTGTAAACCGCTTAGAGAGGCCTGTAAAGCACTGTGAAGTGGAATAGAAGTCTTAAGTGCTTTTGCTATTGCTGGGGGAGGTTGTTTGGGGGCAGAGCACAAGGGGGTGATGCACATCAGTAGTTTGGATGAGGTCTCCCAACCTGTCAAGTCAGGGCTGGTTCTAGGATAGTCAATCCAACTCTCGCTCCGCCCCAGGGCCACCAGACTGGAGAAGAGTAAGACTGGGTCCATACAAGTGGGTACCAAGCCTTTGGACAGGAGGATAAGTGGCATATAAATGTGATAACCAGATGTGTGCCGTGCACCCCTCAGTGGGCTGCAGACCAGGGCAATGGCAAATGGGGCAACGATTAGCTTGGCTGCTCTGACTTCCCCTCTGCTCCCTGCAGATCCCCCAGTGAGCACCCCAGGAGAGCGAGCTGGAGGACTCAGCAGACCCGGAGGGATGAGCCAAGATTTCATTTTCGTTCAAAAACTGCACACTTGTGGCTGTTAGCTGGGCTCCGGCCAGCCCCCCCTCCCGCTGGCCAGAAAGCACTGGATTGGGAGGCCAGGAGGAGAACTCCTCGTCTCCTCTGCTACTAACCACAGACCGTTTACACTTCTCCCAAGCCTCTGACCCACTGCTTCTACTTTTATTTATTTTCTTAGCCTGTTAGTTCTTTTTTTTAAAGTTTTTTTTTGGGGTGGGGAGGGGTTGGGGTGGGGAAACGACCGAGATCAGCACTCTCATTTTCACGGTGGTTCTTTCGCTCTTTTTCGGAGCTGCTGGAAGAACCGTTTATTTTATTTTTATTTTTATTTTTATTTTTTGGTGACTGTGTGTAGGTAGTTTTTATCAAGGAATATTTTTATTTGGCTTTGAAATCTTTTGTTTGTTTGTTTGTTTTAGATATATATATAAATATATATATATATTTTGAGATGGGGAAAAGTATGGACTCGGTCACAAAAGGACAAAAGTCTTTTTAAAGGACCGGTTGATAGACAACGAAAGCAATTTCCGAAGGAGAGAGAGAGAGAGAGAGAGAACTGAGAGGCTGATGCATTTAAATGGTTTATCTGTCTCTCTTTTTTAAAACAAGGAATGTTTTTTTCCATCAATGTGAGGCTTTTGAGACATACAGAATTAACAGGATGTGAACACTCGGGGAGTTGCTGTGGAACAAATACAAACTGTATATTTTGCTAAGTGAGAAAAAAACACTATTCCTTATTTCTGATTTTTTTTTCCTCCCTGGTTTTTAGATTTTAGGCTATTATGAATTTGTTATTCCTGTATTTTTCCCTTCCTCTTTCTGTATCATATGTAAATTGTGCAAGGCTCTTTGGCCTTGTCTACACAACAGAGGAACCTTGGATCTATCTATCTATCTATCTATCTTTCTTTCTTTCTTTCTTTCTTTCTTTCTTTCTTTCTTTCCTTCCTTCCTTCCTTCCTTCCTTCCTTCCTTCCTTCCTTCCTTCCTTCCTTCCTTCCTTCCTTCCTTTTTCCTCTTTCGGGCTTTGAAGCCACCAATGTGAGCAATATTCTCTGTTTGGACCACGACAAACCTCCTTTCTTTTTATACCTTTTGCTGTAAGCTTTTATGACTTCTGATGAGATGGAAGGGGGTGGGTGGGATGGGCAGGGACGGGATGGGCAGGGGGAGGGCCAGGGAGGAAGGCGAGGTGGGCGAGAGACAGGGTGGGGAGGGCTGGGTGGGAGCCATGTAACCAGCAGGGCCTGTTTGGCTGAGCAAGATCGCCGCTCGCTCATGTGGCCTAAGCCCACAGAGTACTTTGGCCCGGCGGCTGGTCTCCGTTGATGCTTGGGACAAGGGAAGACTCTCCCAATATTTGCCACTTTCTGCCAAGAGGGTCGTGGCCTACAAAGGGTCTGGGGGTGTCTTGAGGACAGGCATCTGTCCGTCTCTGGCAAAGGAGTCAAGGAGTGGAGTCAAGGGGTCTCGGAAGGAGAGGCAAAACCCATCACCCCCCCCATCCCAAAGGCAGATTTTTTCCCCCTCTGTGCATTTTTCCCCTTTTTGTTGCAACCAGGTGCAGCTGAGGTGCAGCAACAATACCAGCTGTTTGAGCTTGACCGTATCAGAAGATCGAGTTTCCAGCGCCTGGGGAGGGGTCCTCTCTCCAGAAAAGAGAGCCATGTTTATTTGCCCCCCTAACCCACCCTCTGTCTTTCCCACTCTGAGCCTTGCTTCCTCTCCCCCGTATGTCATTTGAGGCTTTTACTCCCGAGAGCAGTTGCCCTTTCTTTGCACTGCGTTCACATTGTGGGTGGAAGGGAACAGAGCTGTCCTCTGTCGTCTTTGGGGGGGGGAAGGGTCTTTTGCCACACAGCCTTGGGGTCCATTTAGAACCCAAATGAGTCAATTTTGTATCAGCCAAAAGTCTCAACAATTGTGCTGATACAAAAATCAAACAAACAAATTTTGCCCAGGTGCCACAAGGGGGTTCAGCTCATTGCTTTGTCCCGGGGTCTGTCCAGATGCTGGCCAGCTCTGGTTACTTGCATTATGGAGGCTCATTTTTCCTACCCAAGACTTTCTAGATGCAATGGTCTCCAACCTTGGCAACTTTAAGACTTGTGGACTTCAACTCCCAGAGTTCCTCAGCCAGCAAAGCTGGCTGAGGAACTCTGGGAGTTGAAGTCCACAAGTCTTAAAGTTGCCAAGGTTGGAGTCCCCTGTTCTAGATGCAATAGTCATGCAAACAAGGAATTCGGCACATGGCAAACCAAACAAGGCATGCCAACGCTGGGTATCGGCCCTGCTTGGATAAACCAAGCAGGAAACACACAAGGAGATGAAGTTGACTTCATTGTGAGGCTGAAGATTCAGAGATTCTTGCAGGTTGGAAGGCAAAGACTTCCTATTGCCACTTTTAAATGCTTGATCAATTAAGGTGGATCTTAAGCGGCTGGGGGAGGGGTTCCTGCCTCTCTCTCTCCGTTTGCTTCCCAGGTAGCCAAGATCAAGGCCATTCCCTCACGGCCATTGCACTGGGCTGGGGAAGGCAGCTGAGATTATGGCTTTCAGTTGATGGCGACAGTGAAGATGGTCCAGGACAAGATTTTCCTTCCCCAACTGCTGGCGATGCCATGGCCACGGCCAAGGATCGCTTCCAGTGGAAGGGGTCGTTGGAAGAGGGATTTGGGGTCTGCAGTTAGCAGTGTCAAACTTTTTTGAGGGTCTCCCCAGTGCCAGATTGAGGGAGCAAGGGAAGGAGAAACACCCCGCATGGAGAAAATGACATCCTTATGAATCTTATTCCCTGCATGCGAGTTTCCTGCCTGCCAGTTAGTTGGAAGTTTGTTTTAATTCAAGTTTTTAGCCTGTTGGGTTTTGCCTCTCGCTTAAATCCTAGGAAAAGCTTTTGGGATTTAGCTTTTCCTTGCCTCCTTCCTTCACCTTCCTCCTTTCCCACCGTGTGGGCCCCAGACCCTCACTGGCAGAATCCCCCCTCCCCCTTAAGCGACACGAAAAATATTGGGAGAGTTTCCTCGGTGGCAGAAGAAGAGAGGGAAACTCAGCTAATTAATACTGGAAACACAAAGCAATAATTTTTGTTACTCAGATGAGTGTGTTTGTCTGGTTTTTTTTCTAAAGAAGAAATAAAAAAGCAGCCACAATCTATCACAGACCCCCAAAACTGGCGCCCCTCATCCCTGCCAGCAGAGTGGTGGGGGCTCCAGGTTGGGGGATGTCTGATGGAAGGGGTTTATTTTTATTCTAGTCTTCGGCTGGGGGGGGGGAGGTCAGGGGACGTGACTGTCGAGTGGCACTCTTGTACCTCCTCCTTGGCACACATGCTGGGCTACTTCTATGCCAACCTTCTTTTTTAAACGAAAATAAAGCTGTGTTTTTTATTAAGCCGGTTTTATTATATGTCAATGTTTGTTCTCGCCATACCTGTAATCCCCCCCTTTTTTTTCCAGATTTTCTGTTTTAAATTCCTAATAAATTATTTGAAAACAGCTCTGACTCTGTGATCTGCAAAAGGTGAGGGTATCAAGATACTCGTGGGGTGTGGGGGGCTCTTCCAGGGTGGGCCCCAAGGATGGGCGTGCAGGTCTGTGGCTTTTGATTGCGAAGGTTCGAGCGGCTGCAGGTTGAGCAGGAGAGCTAAAAGTCAAAATATGGGCACCTCTGGAGAGTGCTGCATACCGTACGTGGGACCTCCCAAGCAAAAGCAGGCAGAGGAATCTCACCTTAACGCTAAGGGCATATTTGGGGCACGATCCAGGGATGCTAATGGATTCCCAGCTGCAGCCTGACAAGTTCACCCCTCAAGGACCCGGAGCTCAAAGCCCTGGGCAAGGTCACCAGATGGGGACGGGCTCAAGGTACGCCAGCCTGACGCTTCATGTAATGGCCGAGCGTTGGGTGCAGCCACTATTGACCAGAAGTGCCTGAATAGACCCAACAAACCAGGTGTCCTTGGGGGAGGAGCAGCCACATGGGATAGGGAGCTCTTCTCTGACTTCTCTACCTCGGCGTAAGTTGCTGTGCTTTGTGTGATACTACGGACTCTCCAAAATGCTTCAAATGCTGAGCCATTGGATTTAAGTCCCTGGTGCATGAGCATTTCCACAAAGCAGCTTGCCCAAATGTGGGGTGAGTGAGGGCACTGATGGAGAGCTAATTCTCACATTCATTAGTGGCTAGGGCTCCTCCAGCCATCAGCAACCGCTACTGGTGCCTTGAATGCTGCATGAGGAATGAAGGCAAGGAATGAAACTCAAGTTTTCATGCATTGATGCAAAGGTTAGTCAAAAGTAAATGAAGCTTTATAGGGATGTCGAAAGATTAGATGATAGATAGATAGATAGATAGATAGACAGATAGACAGACAGACTGGTTGGTAGATAGACGATTGATAGAAAGATGGACAGATAGATATAGATGATAGAAAAAGATGACATACATACATAACATACATACAATAGAAAAAGTTTAGATGATAGACATGATATATATGTATATATTGTGTGAACCAGATCTTGCAAAAAAGCAGCAAAGCTTTTTGTGTTCATCTTTGCCTTTTAATGGAACTTTTTCATGAAGCATTCATTGATGTTTACAATATTTTCCAGGGTCATATTTAGGATGGATTTCCCCTTCTCCCTTTGGCAAAGTCCATCCTTTTTCTTTGCCAGCAGAAAGATCTCTGAAGCCCTCCCCCTCCCACCTCCCAGATCAACTATCTTGGTCTCTATACCACAACCTTCAGGTGCAGCATGAAATTTTATTTATTTCCTCCAGATGGTGTAAAAAGTTCACTCTACTGAAAAGATCTCCGGGTTTCAGATGAGAAAAGGCTTTTCATGCTGAAGATACTGCAAAGCCACCAGAAGGCAAAATTTGATCAATGGCTGGAGAATTCTGGGAGTTGAAGTCCACCCATTTTAAAATGGCCAAGATTGAGAAATAATCAATGCTGGATTATGGGAGCTGCAGTTCAAAAATGCCTTTTAATTAAATCTGTTAGAAAAGATCCTTCCAGATTCCCCCTCTGGATGGAGCACTACTGCCCTGATGAGACACACTTGGAGATTAGAATGAATGAGCTGGAAGGGATCTTGGAGGTCTTCTAGTTCAGCCCCCTGCTCAAGCAGGAGAACCTGTACCATTTCAGACAAGTGACTGTATAATCTCTTCTTGAAAAACCTCCAGTGATGGAGCACCCATGATTTCTGGAGGCAACTTCCGTTCCACTGGTTAATTGTCCTCACTCTTAGGAAGTTTCTCCTGAATTCCAAGTTGCTTCTCTCTTTGATTAGTTTCCAATAGAATGCAGGTAGTCCTTAACTTAAAACAGTTCATTTAGTGACCATTCAGTGAAAAGAGTGAGTAATGACCCCTTTTCACACTTAACAACTGTTGCAGCATCTCCCCCATGGTTATAGGACTACAATGCAGTTGCTTGGAAAGTGACTCGTGTTTATGACGGTTGCAATGTCCCGAGGTCATGTGATCACCTATTGTGAACTTCTGATAAGTAAAGTCAAACAGGGAAACCAGATTCACTTAACAACCCTGTTACTAACTTAACAACTGCAGTGATTCACTTAACAACAATAGCATGGAAAGTCGTAAAAAGGAGCAAAATTCACTTAACAATGTCTCACAACGGAAATTTTGGGCTCAATTGTGGTCTTAAGTCGAGGACTACCTGTACTGCGTCCAGTTTTGGTCTCTGTTGTTCAGTCACTAATTTGTGTTTTCACGACCCAACTGATCGCAGCATGCCAGGCTCCCTGCCCTCCACCGTCTCCCGGAGTCTGTCCAATAGCACTTAGCAATAGCACCTAGACTTATATACCGCTTTACAGCTCTCTCTAAGCGGTTTAGAGAGTCAGCCTATCGCCCCCAACAAACTGGGTCCTCATTTTACCGACCTCAGAAGGATGGAAGGTTCAGTCAACCTTGAACCAGTCAGGATTGAACTCATGGCAGTGGGCAGAAGTAGCCTGCAATACTGCATTCTAATCACTGTGCACCATGGATGGATGGATGGATGGATGGAAGGAAGGAAGGAAGGAAGGAAGGAAGGAATAGGAATAGCACTTAGACTTATATACCACTTCACAGTGCTTTCCAGCCCTCTCTAAACAGTTTACAGAGTCAGCCTCTTGCCCCCAACAATCTGGGTCCTCATATTATCGATCTCGGAAGGTTGAAAGGCTGAGTCAACCTTGAGCTGGTCAGTATCAAACTGCCAAATTGCAGGCAGCCGGCAAGCAGCAGAATTAGCCTGCAGTACTGCATTCAAACCACTGCGCCACCATAGCTCAAACTCCCACTCCCACTGTGTCCCTGACACTGTCTAACCATCTCATCATCCTTTGGCCTTCCAACTTTCCCAACGTGGGGGTCTTCTCCAAGGAGTCCTCTCTTGTCGTTAGGTGGCCAAAGTGTTTGAGCTTCACCTTCAGGATCTGTCCCATCCAAAGGACAATCAGGGTTAATTTCCTTTCAAAGACCGCTCGGATCTCACCGCAGCCCAGGGGACTTTTGATTCCAGGGTCTTCTGCAACGCCACAATTTGAAAGCATCCAGTGTTGATCACCACAATATTAAAAAAAAAAGATGTTGAGACTCTGGAAAGAGTGCCGAGAAGAGCAACCAAGATATTGAAGGGACTAAAAGAGACGAAGAAGAATTGCAGGAACTGAGTATCTTTAGTCTTTCAGTGTTTCTCAACCTTGGGAATTTTTTTTTTTCCATTAAGAGTTTTTATTTTATAAACAAACAAACAAACAATACATAATCAATCATTCAATATATCTTCTGAATACATCTTTTGTATCTTCTTTTTACTCCTCCAATATTTATCATATCTTAATATTATCATTTCCTTTATTATGACATTTCCCCCACATTTCTTACTTCTCTATTAATACATTTATCTATCTTTTAGTTTTATTAAAAATTAAACAACAATTTTATCCCCAACAACCTTCAACCCCCTCTCCCCTCCCCCACCCCCGACTTCCCAGAGCAAAAACAGGGTGTAACATTAAACAAGCATAAGCTAAAATATACTAACTTACTACAAGATTCAAAACTCCCTCAGACTCTTTAACTCCTCTTCTAAGCTGGCTGGGGAATTCTGGGAGTTGAAGTCCATCCATCTTAAAGTTCCCAAGGTTGAGAAACACAGGTTGAAGAGAACGACTAGGGCTGATATGAGTCAATAGGGGAAGCCGGATTCGCTTAACAACCCCCTGACTCACTCACTGTCAAGATGGTAGCCCGTCTTATGATGCGAGCGAAGCGCCTAAAGCAGTGTTTCTCTGAGGAAACATGAGGAGGACCTGGTTTGTGGGGGCAATAAGCTGACTTTGTATAAAAATATACAAAAGTATGAAGGCTATTGCTTAACGCACTGTAAGACGCCCTGAGTCTCCGGAGAAGGGCGGCATATAAATCAAATTAAAAAAAAAAAAATTGTCCTCACTGTTAGGAAGTTTCTCTTTAATTCCCTGGTAGCGCAGCAGACTAAAGCACTGTTATTAACATCAGCTGGCCTGCAATTACTGCAAGTTCAAATCTCACCAGGCTCAAGGTTGACTCAGCCTTCCATCCTTTCTAAGGTAGGTAAAATGAGGATTATGGGGGCAATAAGCTGACTTTGTATAAAATATACAAAAAGTATGAAGGCTATTGCTTAACGCATTGTAAGCCGCCCTGAGTCTCCGGAGAAGGGCGGCACAAATAAATAAATAAATAAATAAATAAATAAATAAATAAATAAATAAATAAATAAATAAATAAATAAATAAATAAATCTCAACCTTGGTAGCTTGAAGATGGGTGGACTTCAACTCCCAGAATCCCCCAGCCAGCGCTGCTGGCTGGGGGATTCTGGGAGTTGAAGTCCACCCATCTTCAAGCTACCAAGGTTGAGAAACACTGGCCGAAAGCAAGGAAACGAGGCCGGGGGACCCGCCGCCGCCCCCCCCCCCCCCGCTTCCCTCCCGGGCTGCCAACGGTGCGGAGGGGATGCCTATTGCTCAGCCTGCGCCGGGCGGGGGGGGGGATGCGGACCGCGGGGAGAGCACAGGCCTCCCCCCCCGCACTCCCGCCTCTGCGTGTCACAATGTAGCCGCCCGTCGGCTGAGCAGCGGCGGCAGCGGAGCCCGGAGCCCCAGCAGCGCCTCGAACCCGCCGGGCACCAGCCGCGCCAGCTGCTCTCGGGGACAGGCAAGCCACGCCCCTCGGCGCGGAAACGCCCCTCCCGGCCAGCCCCCGCGGGCGCCGCGTTGGAGCACCGGCAGAGGGGTCCTTGGAGCGCCGGGAGGGGGAGTTGACCCCCCCCCCGGCTTGGGGGGCTCCTGGGAGGAGGGGGGCTCAACAGCCGGGGCCCAGAAGCCGTCTAGAGCAGGGGTCTCCAACCTTGGCAACTTTAAGCCTTGGAGGACTTCAACTCCCAGAATTCCCCAGCCAGCTTCGCTGGCTGGGGGATTCTGGGAGTTGAAGTCCTCCAGGCTTAAAGTTGCCAAGGTTGGAGACCCCTGATGTAGGGCATCCTGTAGGGCATCCTACAAAACTTTCTCCCTGGGGGGCTGAACTATCACTCCCAACATCCCTTTGGGAGCACGAGCCATGGCAAAGGGTGTTGGGAGTTGTATTCTCAGATCTGTAGCTGCCCCAAAGAAGAGGGGGGGTCAAATTATTCTCCAAAGCACCAAGAAGGCAGGACAAGAAACAATGGGTGGAAACTAATCCAGGAGAGAAGCAACCTGGAATTTTTTTTTTTTAAATTTGATTTATATGCCGCCCTTCTCCGGAGACTCAGGGCGTCTTACAGTGCGTTAAGCAATAGCCTTCATACTTTTGTATATTTATACAAAGTCAGCTTATTGCCCCCACAATCTGGGTCCTCATTTTACCTAGCTTAGAAAGGATGGAAGGCTGAGTCAACCTTGAGCCTGGCGAGATTTGAACTTACTTTAATTGCAGACAGCTGGTGTTAAATTGCAGTGCCTTTGTCTGCAGAGCTATCCAGGCTCAATTAACAGTGAGGGGAACAGAAGTTGCCACCAGAAATCGTGGGCGCTCCATCGCTGGAGGTTTTTAAGAACAAATTAAACAGCCACTAATCTGATATGGTACAGGTTCTCCTGCTTGAGCATGGGGCTGGACTAGAAGACCTCCAAGGTTCCTTCCAGCTCGATTCTATTCTGTCTAGAGAGGCAGAGGTTGTGCCTCTTGCCTGTAGGATCTGCGCCCCTTCTGGGGTCTGAAAACCCCAGCAATGGCGGTCTTGCCATGCTTTACTGCCCCCCCCCGCTGTTTTTTGCCTTTTGAGAGCACTGCCCTCTAAACATGCTCAGAGGTAACCTTTCCTGCCTTGCCAGTGAATGGGGTGGGTGGGGGTGGGTTGAATTCCTCTGTGCCTGACTCTCCCCCTCCCTTCTGGCCGAGGTGTGCAGGATGGAGACCCTGGAGGAATTCGACGGTGAGTACCCGCTCGTCCTGTCCTTCTGCGAGCGGATCTCCCCCCAGGATTACGAGGGCCAAGGCCTGAGCTACACCCAGAAGTCCCTGCAGGAGCTCTTCACCCAGATGGAGCGGAAGCCCAGCATCTGCGAGCGGGTGGTGCGGAAGAGGAAGCAGGCCGAGAACGAGAGGGGCAACCTGGGGCAGTACCTCAAGGTGAGGCTGCAGCTGGCCAAGGAAGGGACCCTGGGGTGGGCAGAGGGGTGCCCTCCCCACCTGGTCGGGGTGCAGCAGAGGCTTTGGCCCAGGGCTGTCTGCAGGGCAGAGTCAAAAAGTCAGCCCAGTGGTCTCGAGGGTGCAAGCAGAACAGAGAGAGCGGTTATCACACGTCCTGGCTGCCATCTTGACTTTTTTGACTCTGCTCGACCATTACCTGGCTTCTTATCCCTTTTAAGAAGCTGTTTGTGGCTCAGGCATCCTTCCATAGCAGCTCTGCCTGCAGGAGAGCCTGGCGCTTCACTCTGCCCAGCTGGAGCAAGTGCCCAACCCAAAGGCCCTGACCCTCACTCGGCCTCAGCTCTTCTGCCCCAGAGAGAGAGAAAGGCTGGGCTCAGACACGATCTGGATCCCGGGCGCTCTGGATGAAGGATGGCCATCTGGAGACCCTGGACATCCCCAGGTCTCCGGCTGTGTCCGATAAGGTGGTCTGTGCTGATTCACTGCTCCAGTGGTGAAATCCAATTTTTTTTAATACCAGTTCTGTGGGCGTGGCTTGGTGGGCATGGCAGAAGAAGGATACTGCAAAGTCCCCAATCTCCACCCCACTCCAGGGGAAGGATACTGCAAAATCCTCATTCCCTCCCCACTCTGGGACCAGCCAGAGGTGGTATTTGCCGGTTCTCTGAACTGCTCAAAATTTCCGCTACCGGTTCTCCAGAACCTGTCAGAACCTGCTGGATTTCATACCCCTGCACTTCTCCCGTAATCACCAGCCAGCATGATGGGAGTTATGGTCCAAGCAGTGCCAGGCTGTGCCCTTGACTGCTCTTGTCCTGACAGCAGGACAGAAATTGTCTCCTGCAAGGAGGAAGTCAACAGGCTGGGTCCTGCTATGTCCTTTCAGCTCAGTTTGATTGATTGTCCCTTGCAAATTCAGATCCAATAACAGATATCAGCTGATCCGCCTGGAGAGGAGGGGCTGCAGCGTCTTAAAGCATCTATTCCCTTTGGGTGGAAATCTAGCCCAGCAGGGAGGAGATGGGTGGAACTGCCTTTAAATCTACACTTCCACTTTTCTACTTGCTGGAAATTTTATCTTTTGAGCAACTCTACTTGGCAGCCCTTCGCCTTCTTTGCGCCTGGAGGTCACTTTGGCTCGCCTGTTCCCGGTTTTCCCTAGCCCCATTTGCCCCAAGAGCCAGTGGTTAGAATGCAGCATAATCATCATCATAATCATAAGTTTATTTGTCAAGCATATATAAGATAACAGGTAAAAGTATAAACATAATTTGAATACATGAAAAGAGTAAGTAAAAAGGTTAATTCTGCTGACTGCCAACTGTCAGCAATTTGGCAGTTCGAACTTGACTGGCTCAAGGTTGACTCAGCCTTCCATCCTTCCGAGGTCAGTAAATGAGAACCCAGATTGTTGGGGGCAATAGTAAACCACTTAGGGAAGGCTTTAAAGCACTATGAAGCGGTATATAAGTTCTATTCCTATTGCTTTGCTTTTCCCTTTCCCTTCCTTTCCTTTCCTTCGTTCCTTCCTTACTCCCTGCCTGCCTGCCTGCCTGCCTTGATGTGCAGTGGTTAGAATGCAGTATTGCAGGTTAACTCTGCCCACTGCCAAAAGTTCGATTCTTACCAACTGAAGGTTGACTGAACCTTCCACCCTTCCGAGGTCAGTAAAATGAGGACCCAGATTGTTGGGGGCAAGAGGCTGGCTCTGTAAACCACTTAGAGAGGGGCTATAAAAGCACAGTGAAGCGGTATATAAATCTATAGGGCTATTGCTATTCCTTCCTTCCTTCCTTCCTTCCTTCCTTCCTTCCTTCCTTCCTTCCGTCCGTCCTTCCTTCCTTCCTTCCTTCCTTCCTTCCTTCCTTCCTCCCTCCCTCCCTCCCTCCTTCCCTCCTTCCCTCCCTCCCTCCTCTGCCCACTGCCAGCAGTTCAAATCTCACCAGGCTCAAGGTTGACTCAGGCTTCCATCCTTCCGAGGTCAGTAAAATGGGGATTCAGATTGTTGGGGGAAGAGGCTGGCTCTGTAAACCGCTTAGAGAGGGGCTGTAAAGCACTGTGAAGCGGTATATAAGTCTAAGTGCTGTTGCTGTCGCTTTGCTCTCTTCCAGGCCAAGTTCTTTGCCCTGCTGCAGGGCGATGTGAATTATGACAACACCCTGGGGGAAATGGAGATGGAGGAAAAAGTTGAGCAACTCAAGCGGGAGATGGAGAAGGCCAACGATTACGCCCGCGGTAACTCTGCCTTTCCTTTCCTCTCACTTGAACTGGGTGTTTGTCTTCAGGTGTTTTCCTGCTCATTCCCACACTCTCCCCTGGACACTTTGAATAGTTGTGGGACCCGAGGGAGCCACGATGCTGACCAGAGGGGCCACCTTCTGTGTTGCTCTTCCTGAGACCACCCCCACAACATCACTGGCTGCATTCACACACGGCAGAGGGATTTATTTATTTATTTATTGGTTCGATTTATATGCCGCCCTTCTCCGGAGACTCAGGGCGGCTTACAATGCGTTATGCAATAGCCGTCATACTTTTGTATATACCTGCTTAGTAGGGCTTTCGGCCCCCCCCCCAAGAGGTGTTCTTTTTTTTATATAAAGTCAGCTTATTGCCCCCACAATCCGGGTCCTCAGGGCTACAATCCACTGACTGGCAGAAGGCAGCAAAGCCATACCAACAAAGCCGCACACCTTGGGCTCCCCTCCAGGGACTGCATGTTGCAGCCCACAGCTGGTACCAGCCCAAAAGTGGTGAGAAGCCAGTTGTTGTCTTAGCATATGGTATGAACTAATCTGGCACCGTGCCCCGGTGATGTGCAGAGCACGAGCGTTTTGTGAATGTAACAGTGGTGTTTTTAGAATAGAAATAGAAATAGAAATATTTATTTTATTTTATTTTTTATTATTCGTATTTCTACGCCGCCCACTCTCCGAGGACTCTGGGCGGCTTACACCAAAGACAGTATACTAAATAGCATATTGCTATTTAGTATAAATAATAGAAATAGAATAAATAATAGAAATAGAAATAGAAATAGAAATAGAATAGGAATAGGAATAGGAATAGGAATAGGAATAGGAATAGAATAGAATAGAATAGAATAGAATAGAATAGAATAGAATAGAATAGAATAGAATAGAATAGAATAGAATAGAATAGAATAGAATAGAATAGAATAGAATAGAATAGAACAGAACAGAACAGAACAGAACAGAACAGAATAACAGAGTTGGAAGGGACCTTGGAGGTCTTCTAGTCCAACCCCCTGCTTAGGCAGGAAACTCTATAGCATTTCAGACAAATGGTTATCCAATTTCTTCTTAAAAGCCTCCAGGGATGAAATGCCCACGATTTCTGGAGGCAAGCTGTTCCACTGATTAATTGTTCTAACTGTCAGGAAATTTCTCCTTAATTCCAGGTTGCTCCTCTCCTTGATTAGCTTCCACCCATTGCTTCTTGTCTTGCCCTCTGGTGCTTTGGAGATAAGCTTGACTCGCTCTTCTTTGTAGCAGCCCCTGAGATATTGGAAGACTGCTATCATGAAGTAATATTCATGAGCCGCCCTGAGTCTCCGGAGAGGGGCGGCATATAAATTTAATAAATAAATAAATAAATAAATGAGGAGAAAGCCACAATGCTGGCATCCAGCTGGTTAGTAAGCTTCAGATTGAGAGCTGCAGGAGCTTCCTTTGAATCCTGAAGTGATCACAGTGTTTTTGCAGGAGACTACCGTTGTCTTTCCTACCAGGGTGCCCAGTTGCTCTGGTCAAGCCAGACTCCCTGAGCATCCTTCCATGGCCTCCAGCTCCACCAGTGGAAATCTGGAACAGCCAAAACCAGAACTTCATCCAAAGGTGCTTTTTCAAGAGGCAACTGGATTTTCTTGGTTTTCCTTGAGGACGTTTCGCTTCTCATCCGAGAAGCTTCTTCAGCTCTAACTGGATGGTGGGGAATGGAAGGATTTATATTCCTTGCAGATAGCTGGTCCTTTGCATCCTTTGAGAGGGTCGTTGAGGCCACTTGGAGATTTGTCTGTGTCCTCAGGGTCACCTGAGTGGTGCAAATGGATGTGGAGCCTTCTTGGAACTGTTTAAAGGACGGTGTTGTGGAGCTGCCAATCCTTCCATTCCCCCCCCAAATGTCCTCAAGGAAAAACCAAGGAAGTCCAGTTGCCTCTTGGGGAAAAAAGCACCTTTGGAACAACCATGACCTGGAGGACTGTTTTTATTTCCCTTCAAGTGGGTAAGGCTGAAAAATGCAGGTATTTTTTTTTCTTGTCCAACTATGATTTAGATGTGTCTGACAGAGGAGCCTGTTCTGGTGACCTGGTTGCATCTCAGCTTGACGATATGTCAAGTGCTGAATCTTGTATTTGTATTTGTTTATTGAAGGCCTTTTCAAACAAAACAGAAAAGAAAAAGGGAAAAGACAAAACAGTTACAGAAATAACAATCTAAAAATATATGATATATGACATTAAAATTTTACAATATCAAATTTCAATAGCTAAGTTGCCAAGACTAGATAACCCAAATAAGATAGCTCCTCTCTAACTCAGCTCGTCTTTCTTACAATCAATGAAGTTCTTTTCAATATAACTGGCTCGTATTGCTGTCATCCTTTTAAGATAGCGGGTGATGGCCCTTACCAGGGGAGGAGAGTCTGCCTTCAACAGAAATGATAATTTATGCCTTATATTCCAGTGGGGAAATTTATTTATAATTGGGGACAGATATTGTTTCCTTACTTCCTCATACAGCCTACATTCGAATATTATATGCGCCGTGTCCTCCACGACGTTTACCCCACATATGCATGTTCTTTTGTCATACGGGATTTTCCGGTAACGGCCGAATCTAACGTTGGTATCTAGAAGTTCGAATCTAAACTTAACAAATAACTGTCTCTCCACTGATGGCATTTCTAGATGTAAATACTTTTCCAGAGTGAAAGTTGTTTTAACTGCTGTCAGCAGTTTAAGGGAGTGAGCCTGGAGGACTGAGAATCTCCACAAACATTTAGAACTGCATCCACATCACCTACTCAGGCACTCAGGGCCCTGGGTGAACGCAACTGTTTGAAAACCGGGATTAGCAGCCCCATTTATGGCCCCGAAATGGAGATGGGGGGAGCGCAAGGCTTGACCATCCCTTGTTGTCTTTTTCCTTGCCAAGTGCACCTGCCAGGTTTATTTTGAAAGAATTGCATTCCAGATTTAGGAAATAAAAATTTGGGTACAGATATACCTTTGTCAATCTTTGCTTAACAGCATGTCCTTGTCTCATTAAAGTCAAAACAAAACACAACTTAATACAATCAGGGGCCTAAAGGATAAAATGAAAACCAGGGGATCAGGGGAGTCTGGGGTGGGGTGGGGGGGTTTAAGAAAGTCAAGATGGTGACCACAACCATGCAAAGAAAGTCCTGCCCCTTTTTATGCATTAGAACAGGGGTCTCCAAACGTGGCCACTTTAAGACTTGTGGCCTTCAACTCCCAGAATTCCTCAGCCAGCAAAGTTGGCTGAGGAATTCTGGGAGTAGAAGTCCACATGCCTTAAAATGGCCACGTTTGGAGACCCCTGCATTAGAAGCATCACATTCTTCTAATGTGACAAAATGACAACCACTGTGGTTGTGATTGTCATTTTGACTCTCCTGCAGAGGAAGGTTGCAGCCATTGGCAAACCAGGTTCCAACATGGCTTAGCCCCCACACCACACCCCTAACCCTTCCAATTGTGGGCACACACAGGTGGGAGGCAGAAGTGGCAGAGAGTGAAACTTTGCTCCTTTTCAGCTGCCAAGACCTCATCCTGGAGGCCGGCCGAGAGGAGGGTCCGGAGGCCTATACTGATGGGAGGATTCAGCCCGCCGGAGTCCAAGCTCTGGGACTCGGGCCTTCCAGCCATGCCCAAAATCTTCGGTTCTTTCCCAAAGCAGGTATGTGCTTCTCGTCTCTGCAACCTCTTGTCTTTCCAGATGCTGCCCCTCTGCGTTGGGGTTGGGAGGAAGGCAAGCATTAGCTACAAACAAAGGGACTTTCTTGGTGGTGGCCCCCAGAGTGGGCTGGACCAGGGGTGGGTTCTACTTACCTTTACTACCGGTTCGCAACGGGATCTGTGGCTTTTTTTTATGACTGGGATTTTATGCTGGGTTTACTGCTCCTGCTTCTAATTTTTAACTGGTTATCTTCCTCCATTTTCTTTTAAAAGCCTTTAGTGATGGGACACCCACAACTTGGGTATGTCTAGTCTAGTGAAGAGAAGGACCAGGGGAGACAGGATAGCAGTCTTCCAATATTTGAGGGGCTGCCCCAGAGAGGAGGGAGGGGGTCAAGCTATTTTCCAAAGCACCCGAAGGCCAGACAAGGAATAAGGGATGGAAACTGACCAAGGAGAGATTCAACCTAGAGATGAGGAGGAATTTTCTGACAGTGAGAACAATCAACCCATGGAACAGAAGTTCCCTTCAGAAGTTGTGGGACCTTCATCACTGGAAGCTTTCAAGAAGAGACTGGACTGTCAGGAATGGTGTAGGCAGGTTTCCTGCTTGGGCAGGGGGTTGGACTAGATGACCTACAAGATCCCTTCCAACCAGTGGTGGGTTTCAAAATTTTTACTACCGGTTCTGTGGGCGTGGTTTGGTGGGTGTGGCATGGCTTGGTGGGCGTGTCAAGGGAAGGATACTGTAAAATCTCCATTCCCACCCCAATCCAGGGGAAATTTACTGCAAAATCCCCATTTCCTCCCGATCAGCTGGGACTTTGGAGGCAGAGAATAGATGGGGGAGGGGCCAGTCAGAATTTTTACTACCGGTTCTCCGAACTACTCAAAATTTCCTCTACTGGTTCTCCAGAACTGGTCAGAACCTGCTAAAACTCACCTCTGCTTCCAACCAGATATGGGTTTCAGCAGGTTCTAACCAGTTCTGGAGAACCAGTAGAGGAAATTTTGAGTAGTTCGGAGAACCGGTAAATACCACCTCTGATTAGCCCCGCCCCCATCTATTCTCTGCCTCCTGACTCCCAGCTGATCGGGAGGAAATGGGGATTTTGCAGTAACCTTCCCCTGCCACGCCCACCAAGCCACACCCACCAAGCCATACCACATCCACTAAGCCCTGTTCACAGAACCGGTAGTAAAAAAATTTGAATCCCACCACTGCATCTAACTCTGTTGATCTGTAATCTGTAAATTTCTGAAGGCAAGCCATTCCTTCAGTGCGATTAATTGTTCTCAGTGTGATTAATTGTTCTCAGTGCCAGGACATTTCTCCTTAATTCCAGGTTGCTTCTCTCCTTGATCAGATTCCAACCATTGTTTCTTTCTTGCCTTCTGGTGCTTTGAAGACTAGTTTGACCCCCTCTTCTTTGTGGCAGCCCCTCAAATATTGGAACACTGCTATCATGTCCCCCAGTCCTTCTTTTCTCTAGACTAGACAGACCAATTCCTGCAACCGTTCTTTGAATGTTTTAACCTCCAGATCCTTACTCATCCTAGCTGCTCTTCTCTGCACTCTTTCAAACATTGTCTTCTTCTCCTCAGGTCTTTGCACAATGCCTGCCTTGAGAATGTTCATAAGTAAACATTCATAAGTAAACATCATAAGTAAACATCAAACAGCCCAAGCAAACTTCTTATTTCTAGGATTGACTCTGGCTTGTTCAGGAAACCCAGTGATGGTTGGATGTACTTTAACAGAGTTGGGAGGGACCTTGTAGGTCATCTAATCCATTCCTGACAAATTGCAGTCCAGTCTCTTCTTGAAAGTCTCCAGTGATGAAGCTTCCACAACTTCTGAAGGCAACTTCTCTTCCATGGGTTGATTGTTCTCACTGTCAGAAAATTCCTCCTTATTTCTAGGTTGAATCTCTCCTTGGTCAGTTTCCATCCATTATTCCTTGTCTGGCCTTCGGGTGCCTTGGAAAATAGTTTGACC
Organism: Pantherophis guttatus; assembly: GCF_059756535.1. Classification (NCBI taxonomy): domain Eukaryota; kingdom Metazoa; phylum Chordata; class Lepidosauria; order Squamata; family Colubridae; genus Pantherophis; species Pantherophis guttatus. The sequence goes on along the minus strand of NC_142079.1, from coordinate 15,396,191 downwards.
CCCTTCCTCCTCTCTGTGGCAGCCCCTCCAATATTGGACGACTGCTATCCTGTCTCCCCTGGTCCTTCTCTTCACTAGACTAGCCAGGCCCAGTTCCTGCAACCGTTCATTGTATGTTTTAGCCTCCAGTCCCCTCATCATCCTGGTTGCTCTTCTCTGCACTCTTTCTAGAGTCTCCACATCTGTTTTATACTGTGGTGACCCAAACTGGATGCAGGACTCTAGGTGTGGCCTTACTAAGGCTTTAGAGTGGTACTAGTACCTCCCTTGATCTTGATTGTTTCCCTCTATTAATGCAATTTAGGATTGCATTGGCTTTTTTGGCTGCCTCTGCACACTGCTGGCTCCTATTTAACTGGTTGTCCACTAAGACTCCAAGATCCCTCTCACAGTGACTGTTATTAAGCCTGGTTTCACCCAGTCTATATGTGTACTTTTGGGGGTTTTCTTTCCTGTGTAAGACTTTACTTTTCTCTACATTGAATTTCGTTTTGTTAGATGTGTTAATATATTGTGCTTTTCATTTACTTGGACTTGTTAAAGAGAGAGGATTTTCTCCAGGCGTAGCAACTTCTGCATAATTCTCCCAAAACATCATTACTTGTTTGAATATAATCTGCTGCTCTTTACCCCGACAGATGGAGAGAAACAATCCAGACTTGAAGCAGCTTTGGGCCGGCATGTCACCTGTCAATCAAAAGAGGTCAGAAGCCAGACAGGGAGACGGAAGCTGTATAGAAATGAGGTAGAATTGTCACCTTCACAGACCTTCCTGAGCCACCTGTGGGCTTGAAGTGTTTCTCAATCTCAGCAAATTGTAAGATATTTGGACTTCGACACCAAAAGTCCCTAGAAAGCAAGGAATTCTGGGAACTGAAGTCAAATATACGTGTCCCAAGATAATGTTGCAGGATCCAGTCTGGGTTGGTCACCAAGACCAGAGCTTTACATTCTGGTGAGAGAGACAGTAACAGAGTTGGCAGGGACCTTGGAGGTCATCTAGTCATACCACCAACCCCCTGCTCACGCAGTACTAGAGATTCGAACCGCTGAACTGCCAACTTTTCTGATTGACAAGCTCAGTGTCTTAGCCACTGAGCCACCTGGTCAGGCAGGTGCCAAGTTCCCCGCGGATGGGTTCCAGCATAAGTCTGAAAGCTCAGAAGACAAAACCTCTGATCCCGGTGATCAGCCCAGATTGGATCCTGAAGTCCATGCATCTTTTTAAAATTACTTATTATTTTATTGATTTTTAAAAATAATAACAAAAAAACCATAACAAAAGACAAAATTAGAAATGCAGAAATGGAAAAATTGGATGGAAGTGGGAATATTGACTTTGGATCTGCTGATTGAGATGTTGATGATGAATTCTTAATATGTATTGTGTTAAGACATAATTATCATCTGTAAATAATAATAATAATAATAATAATAATAATAATAATAATAATAATAATAATAATAATAATAATAATAATAATATAATTTTATTTCTATACCGCCCTTCTCCCGAAGGACTCAGGGCGGTGTACAGCCAATTTAAAAACACAAAACACAACAATGATTAAAAATTAAAATAATTAAATAGATTTGGCCGATTTAAAAAATTTAAAATACCCCAATTTAAAATTATCATGTCGATAGCCCGGCCTGGCGGAACAACAGGGTCTTCAGTGCACAGCGAAACACCCGGAGGTCGGAGATCTTACGTATTTCCGGGGGCAGTTCATTCCACAGGGCTGGGGCTCCCACAGAGAAGGCCCTCCCCCTGGGTGTCGCCAGCCGACATAACTTGGCCGATGGCACCCTGAGGAGACCCTCTCTGTGGGAGCGGACTGGCCGGTGGGAGGCTATTGGTGGCAGAAGACGGTCTCGAAGGTACCCGGGTCCTATGCCATGGAGCGCTTTAAAGGTGGTAACCAACACCTTGAATCGCACCCGGAAGACCACTGGGAGCCAGTGTAATTCAGTGGCAATATTTACCACTGCAGCATTTGCTAACAACATTGTATGGACCACCAGTATTTTCAGCTTCTGAGACATCCGAAATATTAGAACAACTTGTTAAATCTTTTGAAACTAAAAATACCACTCTACATTTTAAAGATACTTGTTATCAATAAATCAGTTTGGTGTGCATATGCTAAGAAATGGGTTGGGTAGGGTAGGGTAGGGTAGGGTAGGGTAGGGTAGGGTAGGGTAGGGTAGGGTAGGGTAGAGTAGAATAGAATAGAATAGAATAGAATAGAATAGAATAGAATAGAATAGAATTCTTTATTGGCAAAGTGTGATTGGACACACAAAAAATTAGAAATTCCTCTATTGCCTAGACAATGAGAGTTTGAGTGTCACTGGGCCTCAGCTTCCTTGAAACACATGTTTTTACAATATCGTACATTTACTTAAGTTTTGGGAGAAAAACATTGGAAAATGAAATGTATGGCCGCTTTTACTCATCGGACTGAAGAGCTGACTACACTTGCAATCCACCTATTGCCTACAAATGTACGGACAAATATAATGAAATATGCAAGTCAGTTTTACAAAGTATATAGTAGGCTAAAAACATGAAAATTATATAAATACAAAAAAGATATTTCTACTCAAATAATAACTCCATTAGATAAGTATATATATATAATAATAACTATTTATTGCTAAAATGATAAGTCCTTCTTTGTTGTAGCTTTTCACTTTTTAAAAAAGTACTTTCTACATGTATTTATTTTTTCGATAAAGTCTTAAAATTGCTGAGGTTGAGAAATGCTGGGCTAGAGCTTCCCCCTGGAACAGGCTGGCTGGGGAATTCTGGGAGTTGAAGTCCTCTAGACTTAACATTGCCAAGGTTGGAGAGACCCCTGCTCTGGAAAACCAACCCCACAGGACCAGCTTATGCTTCAGGAGGTCATGTGAATCCAAGCAGTTGGGCCAACTTAACCAAGTTCTGCCAGGGCAAAGTACCCAAAGTTAAGGAAGGTATTGCATGCTGTGGTTCCAGGTGGAATTCAATTTTTTTTACTATTGGTTTTACTGCTGGTTCTGTGGGCATGGCTTGGTGGGCGTGGTGTGGCTTGGTAGGCGTGGCAGGGGAAGGATACTGCAAAATCTCCCTCTCCACCCCACTCCAGGAGAAGGATACTGCGAAATTCCCATTCTCACCCCACTCCAGGGGAAGGATACTGCAAAGTCTCCATTCCCGCCCCACTCCTGGGGGAAGGATATTGCAAAATCTCCATTCCTACCTCCCTCTGGGGTGGTATTTGCCGGTTCTCTGAACTACTCAAAATTTCTGCTACCGGTTCTCCAGAACCTGCTGAATAGCACCTCTGTGTGGTTCCTCCCGGCTGGTTTTCTGGTATAAATCGGCTACAAGAAAAGGGAGTGGGAGGGAAGAGGTAATTCAACCAGCATTGAGTTGGCCAGCTTGGAAGGCAGTGGGAGGGACTGGGCTAAGGGCCACTGAGCGGCCCCTGAAATGGAGGAATACCTGACTGATGGGGGGAAGTGAAGAGATGGAGGATGAGTTGCCTCCCTCCGATCATCCTACGGAAGGAACGAGGTGCAAAGCAGGTGCCAGGGTGATCCAAGGGAATCTGGCATCCGCAGGGCTGCCACAGATCCTTGTGGTGGGAAGAGGGAGGGGGCGGGAAGGACCTGGTCTACCTCAAAAGAGCAATACCCAGGGGAGAGTAAGGGAAGGCCAGGTGCAGAGGTGCCCGTAGTCTCTGGGGCACATTCTCTGTAGGACTCCTCTTTCCTTTTTCCCATCCTTCACAGCATGGTTGATCTACGCCCTCTAATGCTGAATCCTGGTGGATTTCGTCCCTCGTTTCTCACAAGCAACTCTGTCCACCGGCTGAAATACGCTTTCCCAAGGTACATTTGCCTTCATTCGTACATCCGTTGCTTTTCCTTGGACCATTTTCCCCCTCTTTTAAGGTGGTGGACCTGGCGGTGGGTCCAACAAGGTGAGTTTCAGACGCATCTCAACTCTTGGCCCTTCCTAGGGAGGAAGGCTGAGGGTTCCACCGGATGGTCTGGTACTGCAGGCCCTTCTTCTGGAGAAGGGGGTCGGGGGAGCCAGCCCTGACTGCAGACGTGGGTTTCTTCCAGGGTTCCTGCCAGCAGCTCCCCCACCTCACCTTCCCAAAGTTCTGGCCCTTCCAGCACTACTTCCGTTTTCAACACACCTGTGCTGGCCAGGTTCAGAGGCAACAAGGAGGACGAGACGGACAAGGGAAGCCCAGGCCCCGATACAAACTCTGCAGGGGCCTAAATGCCTTTTCGTGTATGGGAAGATGCTACGTGAATAAAAAGTTTGGTGCACGCTCCTCAGGGTAGGTGTGGGGCTGGGTCTCTGTCTCTCCGCATCTGCGTGTGTAGGCTCTGCTGCTCAGCTAACCCCAGTGCAACAGGAAGTAAACAGAACGTCTATTTTGTTGAGTGAAAAGGAGATGGCCAAGCACATTGAAGTGTCCTTCCTTTCCTCTGTTTCCTTCCTCTCTCCCTCCCTCCCTCTCCTTCCTTCCTTCCTTCCTCCCTTCCTTCCATTCTCCCTTCCTCTCCTTCCTTCCTTCCATCCTCCCTTCCTCTCCTTCCTTCCTTCCTCCCTCTCTCTCTCCTTCCTTCCTTCCTCCCTCTCTCTCTCTCCTTCCATCCATCCATCCTCCCTCCCTCTTCTTCCTTCCTTCCATCCTCCCTTCCTCTCCTTCCTTCCTTCCATCCTCCCTTCCTCTCCTTCCTTCCTTCCTCCCTCTCTCTCTCCTCCCTTCCTTCCATTCTCCCTTCCTCTCCTTCCTTCCTTCCATCCTCCCTTCCTCTCCTTCCTTCCTCTCCTTCCTTCCATCCTCCCTTCCTCTCCTTCCTTCCTTCCATCCTCCCTCCCTCTCCTTCCTTCCTTCCTCCCTCTCTCTCCTTCCTTCCTTCCTCCCTCTCTCTCTCTCCTTCCATCCATCCATCCTCCCTCCCTCTTCTTCCTTCCTTCCATCCTCCCTTCCTCTCCTTCCTTCCTTCCATCCTCCCTTCCTCTCCTTCCTTCCTTCCATCCTCCCTTCCTCTCCTTCCTTCCTCTCCTTCCTTCCTTCCTTCCATCCTCCCTTCCTCTCCTTCCTTCCTCTCCTTCCTTCCTTCCTTCCATCCTCCCTTCCTCTCCTTCCTTCCTTCCTCCCTCTCTCTCTCCTCCCTTCCTTCCATCCTCCCTTCCTCTCCTTCCTTCCTTCCATCCTCCCTTCCTCTCCTTCCTTCCTCCCTTCCTCTCCTTCCTTCCATCCTCCCTTCCTCTCCTTCCTTCCTTCCATCCTCCCTTCCTCTCCTTCCTTCCTTCCATCCTCCCTCCCTCTCCTTCCTTCCTTCCTCCCTCTCTCTCTCTCCTTCCATCCATCCATCCTCCCTCCCTCCCTCTTCTTCCTTCCTTCCATCCTCCCTCCCTCCTTCCTTCCTTCCGTCCTCCCTCTCTCTCCCTCTCCTTCCTTCCTTCCATCCTCCCTCTCCTTCCTTCCTTCCTCCCTCTCTCTCTCTCCTTCCATCCATCCTCTCTCCCTCTTCTTCCTTCCTTCCATCCTCCCTCCCTCTCCTTCCTTCCTTCCGTCCTCCCTCTCTCTCTCTCCTTCCTTTCTTCCGTCCTCTCCTTCCTTCCTTCCATCCTCCCTTCCTCCTTCCTTCCTTCCATCCTCCTTCCTTCCTTTTCCTTCCCTTCCTTCCTCCCTCCTTTCCTTCCTTCCTCCTTCCATATCTCTCCTTCTTCCTCCTCTCAAAACCCGTCTTCTAAGCTGAGCTGTTCCTACTTGCAGATGGTCCTCGACTTGCAACCATTTGTTTCGTGTTTGAAGTTACCCTGAAAAAAGTGACTCATGGCCATTTTTCACACTTAGGACCATTGCAGCATCCCTCTGGTCTAAATTCAGACACTTGGCAACTGGCATGTACTTATGACGGTTGGAGTGTCCCGGACTCAGGTGAGCTCCTTTTGCGACCATCTGACAAGCAAAATCAATGGGGAAGCCAGATGCCCTTCACAACCGGGTTACTAACTTCCATCAACTGCAGTGACTCACTTAACAACTGTGGCAAGAAAGGTCATAAAATGGGGCAAAGCTCACTGAACAATCATCTTGCTTAGCAGTGGAAATTTTGGGGTCAGTTGTGGTTGTAAGTTGAGGACTGCCTATATATGTTTGACCACAATAGGTAAAAGCCTTAGGAAAGATGAGCTACTGGGCATCAGTCACATTCCAACCCCCCCTTTCCCTTCCAATGACAGCTTTTTTGGGGGGGGGACATTTTAGGGTCTCAGCTCCCAGAGGGAATGCCATCTTGGTATTTGATCCGACAGGCCTTTCTGAGGGGCCCTCCATCCATCTGGGACTCGGGAGGCAGAGAATAGATGGAGGCAGGGCCAATCAGAGGTGGTATTTACCGGTTCTCCAAACTACTCAAAATTTCCACTACCAGTTCTCCAAAACTAGTCAGAACCTGCTGAAACCCACCTCTGGGGCGATGCCACCTCGGCCCTTGCTGAGTGAGTCTGAGCCTCAAATCAGCCATTCTGGGCTGCAAATCTAGTGATTTATAGGTACGGTGATAGCAGCATAAGATGCTTCTGTTGGTTTTGTCACTAAAAAATAAATAAATGTGCAGCTCAGGGTAGCACATCCAGTTGGGATAATTTTGATTTACTGAACACTACATGAGCAGTTCAATTTTCTGGGCTTGTCCAGCACCGTGTTCCCCTAATTGAGTAGATGAGATGGGTTTGCACCCTCTGTGTCCAACAGGGATTGGCTATGTTGCGGTTTGATGTATCGTGTGAATCCAGCTTTTGCGTTACATGGGTGCACTGCTTTGATCTATTTGCTTTGACCTTTGACCCAGGAAATACGTCATGCTGTTTTACATTAATAATCATACTTATGATAGGTGCAGTGGTGAAATCCAATTTTTTTTTTTACTACTGGTTCTGTGGGCGTGGTTTGGTAGGCGTGGCGTGGCTTGGTGGGTGTGGCTTGATCGGCATGGCAGGGGAAGGATACTACAAAATCCCCATTCCCTCCCCATTCCTGGGGGAAGGATATTGCAAAATCTCTATTCCCACCTCACTCTGGGGCCAGCCAAAGGTGGTATTTGCCGGTTCTCCAAACTACTCAAAATTTCCGCTACCAGTTCTCCAGAACCTGTCAGAACCTGCTGGATTTCACCCCTGGATTGGTGACTAAAAAAGCATGAGTCGTCTTGTTTTCCTTTCCCCTGTTTAATCCAAGTTACTAACAGGATGTTGCACTATTTCCACTGTGGTGTGACTTTTTTTACTAAATACATACTACGGGTATGTAATATACATACTATACTTATTTCTGCAATGATCACAGTTTTTAGGTTCAGTAAGTATTTAGTTCCAGGTTCCCCAACAGGGCTTGAAAAATTGGGCACCTGAGAAGCTGTTTGATTTGCTGTTGGGTTTTACACAATGCAACAGCTGCATCTGGATAACAGGCCAGGACTCCAAATCCTGCACCAGAGTAAAGGTGAGCTGAGGAAAGAAGGAGGAAATGGCGCCATTTTATCCATGGCTCTCCTTCCTACAGGGGTGGGAAGCACCCACAGCATTTGCCGCAAACGCTGTGGGTGTAACTAGCGAGCAGTCCCGATCATTGGGAGACATGGATGGCGATGCTGGGTAATCCTTTGAGTTTTAGAGGATGTTCTCCAGTCTGTAGCCGTAGCCTATGACTTGGTCCATGAGGTCTGGCAGCAGCTCTCTGTAGATCAGGGTGGGCTTCAGGGCCCAGTAAGGATAGAAGACCTCGCGGTAACGCAACACTCCACCCCTCACAATCCGCCGGGCACAATCTTCTTTAGGGCTCGGCCTCTGGGTGATTTTGTTTCCCACGGACTTCACGGCCGTTTCTGCAGAAAGGAGCAAAAAGATGGGTGGCCGGCCCAAGAGGAGGGGGCTGGGTTTGGGCAAGGGAGGGTTTCAACGCGTCACTCACCGGTGTCGATGTAGCCCAGCACAGCCACAGTGATGGGCAGGTCCATGTTCCGCAGGCGCAGCTCGGTACGTAGCGAGGTGAAGAATCCTTCCACGGCGAACTTGGCTGCTGCATAGGAGACGCTGAAGGGGCCCGGAACACGTCCTGGGAGGGAGAGGGAGAGATTGGCATGGATGGATGCCAATGGCTTGTTCCCTCTCCCCCTTCTCTCAATCTCTTCCTGCAATCGTACGCTCTTCCACGTCCACTTTAATACAGCTCGTCCTTGACTTAGGACCAGGGGTGGGTTCTAACTTTTTTTACTACCGGTTCTGTGGGCGTGGCTTATTTTGTGGACGTGGCTTGATAGTCATGTGACAATTCTTTAGGATTTAGCAGAGGTACTGGTCTACCAGGCTTTTAAGAGAACTGAGAACTGGTAGGATCACATGCAGGAGAGCCCCTCCACCAGCACAAATGAATGCCCCACTGCGGGATCCACCAATGTGCCAGCCTGTGAGGATTGCGGTGCCTACCACTCATGGAGGAGATGACTACGATGTTCCCCTTAGATTCCAGCAGTAGATCCATGGCAGAAATGGTCAACTGGACGTAGCTGAAGAAGTTCACAGTCATCGACTTGATCACAGGCTCAATGGCTCCTTTGAATGGACCAAAGGAGGTGCCTCCAACGTGGTTGAGAACTAGTTGGTCGAGACCTCCTGGGAGAGCGAAGGACAGAGAGGCATTCAGGGCCTACACGCACAAAAGTCCAACTGACATTTTTCTGGTGCTGGTGTCAGGTTTCGATGTCGTCTCAAATAAATTGCATTTCCAAACAAATAGTCTTTGATGAAATCTTTCATTTATTCAGCATGACAATCTGTCCCTGATTATGTCGAAGCCAACACTGACTTCCTGACCCCAAACCTTCCCTTTCTGTTCCCCGATTCTCTGCGTCTCATTGGCCCTCTTCCAAATCACTCTCCCCATATCTACTACTTCAGCTCCCAGGAATGTGCCCCCTCCCAACCCATCTCCTAGGGGATATTATCTTCAGGGAAAATAAGTAGGTGAAAAGTCAAGCATCCTCTTGCCAGCTGCCCTCTCTTCTCCTCCTTATGTCAGCACTGGAACGAATGTAGTTTGAAGTGCTGACAGCTGGCTTGCTGCCACCCTTGGAGGGTGTCTTCCAGCATGGAGTCCCGGGTAGGGCAGCTGGGCATGCAGAGGTCTACAAAGGGGCTGGATCCTGACATCACAGGTCAACACTGGAGGGAGCCTAACAGGCGAAGGTCAGTCAGCCAGGCCAGCACATGGCGAGGCATTGAGATACCTTGGGGCTTAAAGCTTTTGCAAGGCCAGGAGCCAAAGTGGTTGATCCTCTGGGACAGGATTGAGCATGCCCCTCCCCCCATTGCTGGGCATCCTCGCTTTTCCTGCTCACTTTACTGTGTTATTAAATCCAGCCCTTTGGACTGCAAGGAGCCCTGATGGCCCAGTGGTCAGAATGCAACATTGCAAACAAACTCTGCCCACTGCTTGGAGTTCGATCCTGACCAGCTCAAAGTTGACTCAGCCTTCCATCCAGATAGCTGGGAGCAATATGCAGACCATGCTGACATTGAATGCTGTAAAGGACTATGGGGCAGTGTATAAGTAAGTCCTGTTGCTATTGCTACTGAGCAGGGGGTTGGACTAGAAGATTGCCAAGATGCCTTCCCACTTGTGTGTTATTCTGTTATTCACATTGCCCAATATCAGTGGCCAACTCTGGATTCTAAGGGCCACGTGTGATGCAGAGCACATGAAGCCCCTCTCGCAAACACCCGAGACCAAACATGTCTCTAGGCACAGCCCCAAAGTCCAGAAAAAGTGTCCTCACAGGTGCACCACAAAGATTTGAATTGCTCGTTGCCTTTCAAAGAGGTTGCCTCCCCCACCCCATTATTCTTTGACGTTTCATGACCCCATAATCCCTTGTTGGGTAGAGTCTGGGCAACTGAATGGAGCTGAGTGTTTACTGGCCGGATGCCCTTACTGTCGCCAATGCAGAGTTTTGTTCAGCAGATACGTTCTCATTGTGCCCAGAGAGAGAAATATCTGCCTCTACCTAGGATCGAACTCACAGCCTCCTGATTGTGAGGTGAGAGATCTACCTCTAGGCCACTGTACCTCCCCTATCCCATTTGCTGCATGGATTCTCCCATGCTGGAGGAGCCATGGAAATATGATCTTGGGTGCTCTTCTCCATGCAGAAAGGAGGGGACAGCAAAGTCCTGGAAGGGGGGATGAAGACTTCTATAGAGAGGGATAGACGATCCTGGGAAGGGTGGGGGTGGCTGGGATAGGTAAAGGAAGCTGAATACCGCCTTACCTGCATACACACAGAGCAGCCAATTCCTCAGTCTCCCCCACCCCCACCCCCAAGGAGGCACAAGGGTGAAATGGAAAAGGTCATCTTTACCCAACTTGGCCTTAGTTTCTTCCACCACCTCCTGGGCAGCGGTCAGGTTGCCCATGTCTGCAACCACGTAGTGGGCAGAACTGGCGCCCAGGTCTTGGCACTTCTTCACCACCTGAAGAGGAAGGGAAAAAGAAGGCAAAGGGTTGGAAAGGACCAGGGGTGAAATGCTCCCGGTTTGGACTGGATCGGGGGATCCGGTAGCGATGGTGACACGAGGCTCCTCCCACCCACCTGGGTGTTGTTACTTCCTGGTTTTAACCAGGAAGTAATGTGTTTTTTACCCTCTGCGCATGTGCAGGTTTTGCGCACGTGCAGAGGGTCTACGCGCGCAAATGATGCATGCTCTTCCAAATTGGTAAGGAAGGTAAGTAGATTTCACCCCTGGAAAGGATTCACAAGAACCAGTGTTTGGTCAAAAAAGTCACAATGGTGGCCATGACACAGCACTTGAATCTCTGCCAGTCTTAATATTAGGATGAAACCAAAATCATTTTATTGGGGGTTCATGGACAATGAATTACAAAATAAGTGTCGGAAATTAATATGGCATATTGTATATATGATAACTGCGCTGAGAGTATTGCATGCACAAAGATGGAGGAATAATGAAATGAAACAGATTAGATTAGATTAGATTTATTAAATTTGTATACCGCCCTTCTCCCGAAGGACTCAGGGCGGTGAACAGCCAAGATTAAAATACTTACAATATAAAAATTAAAATAAATTAAAACAGAATTAAATCAAATTGGCTTCCCAAAATTTAAAACCCTTTGCCCATAAAATAACCCATTAAAACAGGAAATATGACTTGTAATATTGATGAGAAAACTTGTGGAAAAAAAATGAAACTGACTAGTTTGGTCAAGGAAAGGCTTTTTTGAAAGACTGGAAGCCTTATATGGACATTTGTTGAAAGACAAAAGACTAAATCGATGATGTATGGACTGGGGATTTAAAAAGTAAGTTAAACAGGAAGGTGAAAGGATTTAGATGGCAACTACTTGATAGAACGAAGAGCAGGAATCATGAGTCTATGTTTTCTTTTTAATTTAATTTTATTTTTTTCCTTATATACATTTTAAAAAATCTTTTAATTTTGCGTGGTTTTATGGCATTGAAAAATTCAAACAGAAAAAATAAAAGAAAACTGAAAGATCTACCAATCTTTAACAACAACAAAAAGTCAAGATGCATGGCTGCCCTCTTTTTTTAAAAAAAATAACTTTGTGGACTCAAGAGCAGCTGATGAGATCAGTCGCTGTCAGCAGGATTGGCTTTCATGCTTATTTTGAGCCCCCACCCACCCCCACCCGCCTGTTTCCTGAAACCGAGCTGAGTGGTTGCTCAGAGCATCCCTCCAGACTGGCTGGGGTGGGGGCGGCAGCATCGGGGTGCCCCAGCAAGCAGGAAGGGCGCTGCCCCGACTCTGATAAGCAGAGGAGCTGGATTCGCACCCGGCACCCGTTTGAGACTGAAGCTAGAGAGGGAATCTATGGAGATTCTCCACCATCCAGGTCATGGTTGTCCCAAAAGTGCTTTTTTAAGAGGCAACTGGACTTTCTGGGGTTTTTTTTTTCTTTGAAGACGTTTCGCTTCTCATCCAAGAAGCTTCTTCAGCTCTTACTGGATAGTGGGGAGAGTCAGAAGAACTGAAGAAGCTTCTTGGATGAGAAGCGAAACGTCTTCCGAGAAAAACCAGAAAGTCCAGTTGCCTCTTGAAAAAGCACCTTTGGGATACCGAGAGAATCTCTCGCCAGTTTCAAACGTTTCTTTCTTTTGCGCGTGGGAAAGCGGTCTTGCTGAAGACCGAGCGAGGCAGTGGAGCATGGGTTGAGAGGAAGAGGAGGCTGCGATCCGTTGCAGGGCTGGCCCTGTTCAGACGATCTCGCCCGCTTACCTTCCGCAGTTGCTCCTCCCTCCTGGCGGTCAGCATCAGGTGGGCGCCCATCCGTGCAAACTCGTAGGCCATTTGCTCCCCGATGCCCGAACTCGAACCCGTCACCAACACGCGCATTCCTCGCACCATCTCTGCAGGCAAGAAGAGGAGACGGCCCGTGGATTTCGTTGCCCGGCCGGAGACACGCGAGCTCTGGCCCGGCCAGGAAAAAGATGCTGGCCGAAGGTCTTTAGCTAAGGGAGGAGGAGGTCCACGGCCCCACGCGTGGACCTCCTGCCTTGAGCAGCGGGGGTGGACTAGAGGATCTCCGAGGACCCTTCCAGCCCTATTTTATTGCTCTTTGTTCCCTTCTGTGAATTTTCTCTATTCCTTCAACCTTTAGTGCTTCGGACTCTTATTGGAACCAGTTTATAGTTCATCTTTTTATTAAATTCGTCTAAAGCAGGGGTCTCCAACCTTGGCAACTTGAAGCCTGGCGGACTTCAACTCCTAGAATTCCCCAGCCAGCTTTGGAGTTCGATCCTGACCAGCTTTGCTGGCTGGGGAATTCTGGGAGTTGAAGTCCGCCAGGCTTCAAGTTGCCAAGGTTGGAGACCCCTGGTCTTAAGGGACTGTTCTAGTGGGTACAGATCTGAAAGCCCCTCCTTGGGCAGGAAAGTGCATAAACGAGCAAGTAAATAGTCGGGGAGGAGTGACAGCATTATCCTCCCCCCCTCCGTTGGACCCTTACTCGATTCCCTACCCAGAGCTCCGTCGGCCCGCCTCTCTGCTGCCTCTCTGGGCAAATTCCAACGAAAGGCTTCGCTTCCAACAGCCCCCCCACCCTTCTCTTCGCTCCACCCCGCCCCCCCCTTCATCGGGGACACAGGTCGTTTGGGACATGCCAGCGGTCTGCTGACCCCAACGCCTTGCCAACCCACATCGAAGTGAGGCAGCAGCCAAGAGTCCAGTAGAGCATTCACCTCCGATGCTCCGTGGGTTGGCCAGAGAAGTGGGAGAGAGAGGGGGGGGCATTTTGGCATGGAGAAAAGCCAAACTCTCCCACCCCGAAAGAGAACAAACAGTCCTCCATTCAGTGGAGGGGGGGGAATCCTCAGTTGCTGAATGCCAATAGGAGCAGGGCAGCCCCCCCCCACTTCTTAACCTAATCACTTGTGCAACCAGCTGATGGCAGAGTTTTCCTTCTCAGTGGGTGGAATTTGATGGGACTTTTCAGGTTTCGGTGGAGAAAGCGGATTGTCCGGTTCTCCCCGCTTTGGTTACCTCTTCTTCCCTTCTTTTAGGCTAATTGCATCTTTTCTCGGCCCCAAATTCTACCCTCCCCCCACCCTTCCCCCCAGGTTCTGAACTGGCTGAATTTCCCAACCCACCAGGCAATTTTAAGATCTATGGACTTCAGCTCCCAGGAATTTCTGCCAGCACCAATTTCTGCAGTTCGCTCCTCCAGGGGCCAGAATTCCTCAACTTCAGTGACTTTGACTTCAACTCCCAGAATTCCCCCGGCCAGTGCATTGCCCACTTCAACTTGGCTCTTTCTACACTCTCCTAGCTCCCACCTGAACACCAAAACTAGAATATGACTGGCCACCAGCTACACTAAGGAATCAGGGACACTCAACCTCCCACCAGGTGAGCAAGAATTGCAGGTGGGGATTGCAGAACTGCCAAGGTGCCCTGCAGCCACTTCAAACGCGATCAGTGCCGCTTCTTTGGGGTGGGTGGATGGGGACTCACCCAGGGGCCCTGAGGTTGGGCTGAAGTCTGCTCAACCTGAAGCCCCAAAAGCAGCTCCCCGTCTCTTCCTCTGATGTGACCCGCCCAGGTATCTGGGACAGCCGTGGGATGAAAGCCGGATGCCCCAGCCCTGGGCCACAGATGCCATCTGTTGAAGGGCACCACAATCTGCTAGTGGATTCCTGCTCCCGCAGCCGGTCCGTGTGAGCAGAGAATCCAGTGTGTGGCACCCTGATGTAGCTGAAACGCAAAACTGATGCTTCCAGATCTTCTGCCAGCCTTCCTGGTCTCCATCCTGCCCTTTTCTGCTTCTTGAAACCCCGCCTTCAGATTAACAGAGTTGGAAGGGACCTTGTAGGTCATCTAGTCCAACCCCCCCTCCTGCTCAAGCAGGAGACCCTACACCATTTCTGACAAATGGCACTGCAGTCTCTTCTTGAAAGCCTCCAGTGATGAAGCTCCCACAACTTCCAAAGGCAACTTCTGTTCCAATCCTTCCCAATCTGAAATCTGGAGATTCTCCGGCATGCCGTTTCCCTTGGGGGGGGAGGGGGGTGGGTTCTGAATGACAGGGCACACGTAGGGTGCAGAGAGAATCACACGTCCCCATCAGTCAGGCAATGGGCTTAACGAAATGGATGACGGCTGCCACGCTTGCCAGTGCTAAGCTGGATGGTGTGTGTGAGTTGTGGGACCTCAACCCATTTCTTTAGTGTGAAGGTCCAAGCACATTGTGAGAAGACCACAAATGGGCCGCCGTCCTGGCGAGACCAAAACCAGCTCACCTTCTTCACACCTTTCGTGCAAGAGCTTCGCCCACATTTTCCCCTCTCTAGGGAAGCCCGTCCTTCTCCGTTAAACGGAAAAAATAATAATTAAAAAAGGAAAAAAGCAGAAACACAGCCACGGCCTGGCATCCCCGTGGGGGAAATCTACCCTCCTTACCTGCAGAGAAAGTTTCCTGTGGGTAGTAATAGTAAGCGCCGAGCCCAATCAGGAGAGGGACGATGATCTTGAGGAGCGCCATGGCCAGCTACTGAGCTCTGTCATTAAGCTTCACCCGCTTTTTCTTTGCAAGCTCATCACAAGGTTCAGAAATGCAGTTTTTCCAGCTCTGATGAAAGGCAGGAGGCCACCGTAGCACCCAATCAGGGCCTGGCCCAGGTGGGTTGGTGGCGCGTCAATTGCTGACTCAGGTTCTCTCCAGGACGGAGAGATTGACAGCCATCCAAAATAAATATTACAGCGGTTTCAAAAGTTGCCTGAGGAAGCTTTGGCCCGAGGGATTTTTGGCCACTGATTTACATCCCTGCGTGAAGAAAGCATGAGCACCGCAGCAATCCCGATACCAGCGTTTCACATGAATTCAGATTTAGATTTACAGATTAAGGAGCCTTGGTGGCGCAGTAGACTAAAGTGCTGTTAAGTAGCACCAGCTGCCTGCAATTACTGCAAGTTCAAATCTCACCAGGCTCAAGGTTGACTCAGCCTTCCATCCTTCCGAGGTAGGTAAAATGAGGACCCGGATTGTGGGGGCAATAAGCTGACTTTGTATAAAAAAGAACACCGCTTAGGGGGGGCCAAAAGCCCTACTAAGCAGGTATATACAAAAGTATGAAGGCTGTTGCTTAACGCATTGCCCTGAGTCTCCAGAAAAGGGCGGCATATAAAATCGAACCAAATAAATAAATAAAAATAAATAAATTAACAGAGTTGGAAGGGACCTTGTAAGTCATCTAGTCCAACCCCCCGCTCAAGCAGGAGACCCTACACCATTTTTGACAGATGGCTGTCCAGTCTCTTCTTGAAAGCTTCCAGTGGTGAAGCTCCCACAACTTCCGAAGGCAACTCTTGTTCCATCAGTTGATTATTCTCACAGTCAGAAAATTCCTCCTCATTTCCAGGTTGAATCTCTCCTTGTTCAGTTTCCACCCATTATTCCTTCTCTGGCCTTCGGGTGCCTTGGAGAATAGCTTGACCCCTTCCTCTCTGTGGCAGCCCCTCAAATATTGGAAGGCTCCTATCCTGTCTCCCCTGGTCCTTCTTTTCACTAGCCCAGTTCCTGCAACCGTTCATTGTAGGTTTTAGCACTCTTTTTAGTGCACATGTCCACTCCCTGGTTCTACTTCAGAGGGAGAGGAAAGTTTCTGGGCCTGGATCAGTGGGCAAAATTTATTTGGTTTGATTGGATACAACTCCCAGAGACTTTTGTAGAATAATAAATTCTGAATTTCAATTTTGGACTTAATGGCCACAATTGAAACACAAAATGTTATGTTGCTAAGCGAGACAGTTGGCTAAAGTGAGTTTTGCCTCATTTTGCGACCTTTTTTTGCCACAATTATTAAGTGAATCACTTAAGTTGACAACTTGAGCTAGTAGACACAGTTACAAAGTGAATCTGGCTTCCCCATTGACTTTGATTGTCAGAAGGTCACACGTGACCCCTAGGGACACTGCGACCGTCATAAATGTGAGTCCGTTGTCCAACGTCTGAATTGTGATCGTGTGACCATGGGGATGCTGCCACGGTTGTAAGTGTGAAAAACGGTCATAAGTCACTTTTTTCAGTGCCGTGGTAACTTCGAAGAGTCACTAAATGAACTGTTGTAATTTGAGGACTGCCTGTACAATTCCTGCCCTCAGTGCCCCAACATAAGAGGGAGAAGGAAAACGTGAGAATTGAGGCTCCCTCCCTAAATGATTCCTGCTGGGATGGAGTTCAATGTTTGGGAGGATCAACTGAAACCTGGAAGCGGGAAAGCTGGTCTTGTGGCAATCGGTTCCGATGGCAAGAGGTTCAGCTTTTCCCACTGCCTTGTGTGGAAGGCTGAACTTTAAACACTTTGTTCCTTTTGGTTTATTTTTGAATTCCTCTCCCACCCTTCATCTGAGGCAGGGCAGCACCTCTGGTTTTATCTTACACTCCTGGGAAGCAGGCCCAAGTGGGGCCACACTGAACCCAAGACCCCCCCCAAGTCCAAACCCACCACCATCTCCCTGGAGAGGTCAATCTGAGCAGGCCAGATGCTCCGATCAGTCCCCAAATCTGGGCTCCTCTCCAAGGAAGGCCAGGGCCACCACTTATAACCAGGGTGAAATGTACAGTTCTGTGGGCGTGGCTTGGTGGTGGTGGGGTAATGTGACTGGGTGGGCGTGGCCAACTTTTTTTTTTTTAACTTTTCAAAGCATTTTTTCTAATGCTTTGAAAAGCCTCTGCTGATCAGGCAACTCAGCTGGGATCGTCAGAGACTTTTCAAAGCATTTTTTTCACCACCTCTTCGGCCAAGAGGTTGCAGAAAAAAATGCTTTGAAAAGCCTCTGATGATCCCAGCTGAGCCGCGCGATCATCAGAGGCTTTTTTTTTTTTACTTTTAAAAGCATTTTTTCGTCGGAAGAGGTTGTAGAAAAAATGCTTTTAAAAGAAAAAAAAAGCCTCTGATGATCGTGCGGCTCAGCTGGGCATGGGGGGGGGCAGGGATTTTTGCTACCAGTTCTCTGAACCACCCACCGCCATCGCTACCGGATCGGGTGATCTGGTCCGAACTGGGAGCATTTCACCCCTGCTTATAACCAGCATCAAGGCATCGCACTCCTTTTGGTTCCCGGCAAGCCGGGGAGGCTGTCGGATGCAGAGCACAAGCCAGTGTGGGAAGAACAAGCCATGGCCACAAAACCTTCCCCAGCTGCACAATAGCCGAAAGGAAAACCAGAGTTCAGGCCATGCGCAAATAGGAAACACTGAAGTAGGAAACACTGTATTTGAGGATCACTGATTGTAAAGTCTTTGGCATGAAAAGATCTGCTCAGCCAACAAGGCCCATCAGCAGCTCCCCCCCTTCTCCTTCTGCCTCTTCCACCAAACCTTTTCAAACAGGGAAAAGCCGTAGCTGCCTTTGTACCTTTTGATTCCTAAAAGCAAGGAAAAAACTGAAGTTTACAGCAATGTCAGATTGCTGTAATCGCGCACCAACCCTCTTACTGTGCAATCGTTCTGCTTTTTCTCTGTGTGCCCTGCCTGTGTATGTCCAAGGACTGGGGAGGGGGAAAATTAGATCAAAGGTCCTGAAATAATCCTGCAGGGATTTCTTCATCTTGTGCTATTACACAATTGAATTACTTAAAAAGAGGAAAGTCACTCTGTGTGTTTAATTGCTTTTAAAATCACTGTAACAATAGAGCTTAGCACGGCGTGTTCACAGGTAGCCGTGACTTTTCTATGCTCCTCAGGAAGGAAGACAAGATTTCTCTGAAACAGGGGCCTTTATTCGTCCCCCTCCCCTTCTTAAAAAACAGCAGTGGAGCTGGTGCACAGGAGAGGCACAGTTCAATGTCGTGGACATCTGAAGGCTGCAGGAGGGGTGGGTTTGAGGGAGCTCACAGGCCCACTTGAGTATATAATATTTCCAGTACTAAAAAGGCAAAATGCTTTGTCATTGAATGATGAGCTGAGAGTCTACGCGGCCTGCTGGCTTAATGGCCAAGGTGAGAGAAGACAAGATCTAGATTTTTCCTGTTCCATTTGGCTGAGTCCTGCTTGGATTACTGCTTGATTTCACAAGCTGCTGGTTGGTTGGGAGAGATCAAAGCTCTCTTAAGAGTGAGATTCTTTTATCTCCATTGGCTTTAAACCACAATACTAAGATGGTGAGTCAAGATAACAGCTGGAACCCAAGAGAAGGATGGAAAAAGAGTTTTGAGGGAAGAGGACAGCGGGAGGGTTTCCATGGAGAATCTCTTCTGGAAGATGATACCTCTTGGCATTTTGGCCAATGAAACAGCTTCTTGAACAGACAACACATCAGTTGAAGTCCACCAGGCTTAAAGTTGCCAAAGTTGGGGACCCCTGCTCTAAGATCCCTTCCGATCCTATAAATCTATGTTCTACAAAGCTCTTTCTAGGCCGTGGCTATCTTTGTGGTATTTGACTCAGCCCCCTGGACCTCAAACCAGCCCACTTCCACAGCATTCCCACAATTACTCTTGAATCTTTACTGGTCTGGATGCCCACCAGGTCACTCAAAGGAGAATCGAAGGCAGCAGTGCCCCACAGCGGGAATTCAGCTTTAGAGAAGCCAAGGAATCGGCCCGCGTGGGGCCAATGTTAACAATGGCAATCGGCAACTTCCTGTCCCGGGCAGCAAGCGCAAATTTGTAAGCTGAGAAGACCTGCCAGACACAAAACAAACATTCGTTAGATGAAGTGAAGCATATGGCTGACAAGCTCTCCCTACCTAACTGGATGCCCTCTGGATGTGCTGACACATGACACCAAGACTCTCAGCCTTGGGCCAATTCTGCTTACAGATTAGTAAAGGTTAGGGTTCCCCTCGCACATATGTGCTAGTCGTTCCTGACTCTAGGGGGCAGTGCTCATCTCCATTTCAAAGCCGAAGAGCCAGTGCTGTCCGAAGATGTCTCTGTGGTCATGTGGCCGGCAAGACTCAACGCCAAAGGCGCACGGAACGCTGTTCTTCCCACCAAAGGTGGTCCCTGTTTTTCTACCTGCATTTTTTACCTGCTTTCGAACTGCTAGGTTGGCAGAAGCTGGGACAAGTCACGGGAGCTCACCCTGTTATGTGGCACTTGGGATTTGAACCACTGAACTGCCGACCTTTCAATCGACAAGCTCAGCATTTTAGCCACTGAGCCACCTCATCCCTGCTTATGGATTAGGCAGGGTTTTCTCAACCTTAAGGTGTGTGGACTTCAAAAAGACCTTGAAAAAAGTCTTCTGCAGTCACGACATAAGCCTAAGACTGAAAATGAGGCTTCTCAGATGTTGCATCTTTTCTATCCTGCTCTACGGCGTGGAAAGTTGGTGTCTGACAGAAAGCCACTTGAAGAGACTAGAAGCATTTGAAATGTGGATTTACAGGTTATGTATAGGCTGGGTTGACAAAATCAGAAAGGAGGAAGTGATAAGCCGCCTGCAAAAAGTTAGAATATTTTGGACATGGGATGCAACACCCAGAAAAATACGAAATACTCCATTTAATCCTCCAAGGAAAGATTGAAGGCAAAGGAGGTCCAGGCAGAAGAACAACATCATGGCTTCAAAATTGAAGGGGCCGGTTTGGACAAAACTCAGCAGCACTTTTTCATGCGGCTGCTGATAGAAATAGGATCGCCAACATGATCGCCAACATCCGATGACGGATATGGCACAAGAAGAAGAAGAAGGACTTCAACTCCCAGAATCTTCCAGCCAGGCATGCTGGCAAAAGGGGTGTGGAGGGGGCCACACTCGGCCACCCTGCAGCCTGTTTTCAGCCTGGACAGCCTCCTGCAGCACTTTGCCAGCCAAAAACGGGCCATGTGGAGCAGTGGTGGGTTGTTATCGGTTCGCCCTGGATCGGACAAACTGGTAGCAGCAGTGGCAGGAGGCTCCGCCCACCGACCCGGATGCTTCTGTGCAAAGGCAGAAGTGTTGCATGTGCACATGAGCGCCCCCGCGCACACAAGCAAACCAATAGCAAACTAAATTGAAACCCACTACTGATGTGGAGGCCTCACGAGGCCCGTTTTTGGCTGGCAGAGTGCTGCAGGAGGCCGGGGAGGCCAAAAACAGGCTGGTCCTTTGCTATGAAGCACCCGCAGGCCAGATCCAGCCCACCGGCCTTGAGTTTGACACCCACATTCTAGATCAATGTCTCCATACACCCCATCAGCTAACCAGAGATTTTGGGGAGCCCAACCTGTTTTGGAGGCCCTCAGCTGCTTCCAAGGCCTTCGTGCCTCACAGATTGATTGATTGATTGATTGATTGATCATCCATACCCAGGCCGGAGAAGGCCGAGGCAGCCTGCAGGCTGACACTACCTCGCCGGGTACCTCAGAGGCAGAATTGCACACATACCTGCAAGGAAGACCCGGCCACGAGGACCGCATCGGACTCCTCGAGACGCTGGTACACAAAGTCCACTTTCTCCTTGCACACATTGTCCCCAAAGAAAATCACATCTGGCTTGAGGACCCCGCCACATTTGCTGCACGATGGGACATGGAAATGGCGCACCTGCTCTTCCGGCAGAAAGACATCTCCATCAGGGGCCACGCCATGGGACTCAGCTGTCCACGTGGGGTTCAAGGCCTCAAAATGTTCCTGGAGATGCTCACGGGAGATCTGGGCCTCACAACTGAGGCACACGACCCTGTGGAGGAAGAGGCTTTCAAGAGTCACCGGAGAGATGGATTTCTAAGCTTGGAGAGAAGGAAGGGACCATCTCACGATTCCTAGCAACTAAATCCCACCCCCCACATTAGAAAATAAGAAAATAAAATAAGAAAATAGAAAAGTAGTTGAGGTCAATGCTTCAGGTTTTAGATTAGATTAACAGGGTTGGAAGGGACCTTGTAGGTCATCTAGTCCAACCCCCCACCCAAGCAGGAGACCCTACACCGTTTCTGACAGAGGGCAGTCCAGTCTCTTCTTGAAAGCCTCCAGTGATGAAGCTCCCACAACTTCTGAAGGCAACTTCTGTTCCTTCTCTGGTTGATTGTTCTCCCTGTCAGAAAATTTCTCCTTATTTCTACATTGAATCTCTCCTTGTCCAGTTTCCATCCATTTTTCCTTGTCTGGCTTTCAGGTGCTTTGGGAAATAGCTTGACCCCCTCCTCTCTGTGGCAGCCCCTCAAATATTGGAAGGCTGCTATCCTGTCTCCCCTGGTCCTTCTCTTCACTACACTAGCCATGCCCAGTTCCTGCAACCGTTCATCGTATGTTTTAGCCTCCAGTCCCCTCATCATCTTGGTTGCTCCTCTCTGCACTTTTTCTAGAGTCTCAACATCTTTCTTATATTGTGTGGTGACCAAAACTGGATGCAGTACTCTAGGTGTGGCCTTACTAAGGCTTTAGAGTGGTACTAGTACCTCCCTTGATCTTGATTGTATCTCTCTGTTAATGCAATTTAGGATTGTGTTGGCTTTTTTGGCTGCCGTTGCACACTGTTGGCTCATATTTAGCTGGTTGTCCTCTAAGACTCCAAGATCCTTCTCAGAGTTACTGCTATTAAGCCTGGTTTCACCCAGTCTATGTGTACTTTTGGTTTAAAAGACTTTACTTTTCTCTGAGAGATTTGGTCCAGAGAAAACAATATTATTCTCCCACCACCCCACCACCCCCACTGCGAACACTTCCTGGGAACTAACATGCCCGGGGGGGGAGTGTCAGCATTGTCTGGCTCCCCCCAGGCAGCAAAAGGCTTCGGGCTCTGCCAGCGAGGGGCAAGATCAGACACCCCCCACCCCTCTGGCATCTGCACAGAAGGCACCTCTGAGCTGCTGGCTTCAAGGATGCTGCTGGACCGTCTTCTTCGCAGGAGCACCAATGGGTTTGCCTTGCTGCCCGCTGCCTCGCTCCAGGGCTCTTTTCAAGTTGGTAGCCTAGCTGAAATTTCTCAGATTCGCTCCTGGTCTCCTTCCAAGTCAGGATCAGGCCTGACCCCACTTAGTTTTCAAGCCCAGAGAAGGTCAGCCAGAGGCTGTTATCCACTGAGTGAATATGAAGGAACGGAGGAGACTTCACAGACAAACCGCAAAATAAAGAAGCTTTATGATTTATGGCGGTTCCCACAACACCTTAAGTCTAGAGCAGAGGTCTCCAAACTTGGCCACTTTAAGACTTGTGGACTTCAACTCCTAGAATTTTCTGGCTGAGGAATTCTGGGAGTAGAAGTCCATAAGTCTTAAAGTTACCAAGGTTGGAGACCCCTGGTTTACTGCACCAAACTTCCATTAGCTCAAAGAAGATCTGGTGGGATCTTGAGGCCCACACTTGCAAAGGACCAGGGGAGGGGGCAAGGGGTGATTGGGGGGAACCTCCCAATGCATGCAAGCCTTTGACCCAGATCCTTCAAGGGCTGGAGAACGAAGGTCCATATCTCTTCTTTACAGTCCATAATTTAGTTGGGTCCAGCCTTCCTACTCAGTCGTAAATCTTGGTTTATGGGCCACAAGAAGAGGCTGGATTCACATCACATGCAAAGCTGAATTTGAGCCAAATCAACGTCATTGGGTGTATACTAGATGCCAAGATGAGACACGGGCATCGCAACAGGATGCCAGCTCAGAGGTGTCCTCTCAATCACTCCTTTTCTGCAGCTGTACCACCCTAAGTCCTTGCTGCTCAAAATACATTTAATACTCTATCTATCCTTATTTGATGGGGGCTGTGAAGGACTCTTCTGGAGAAAGGCCTCTGCTATCATCCCTGCCTGGCAACCATGGAAGTCCCTCTCTGCTAAGTCTGGAGGACAGCAGGCAGGGATCAAAGATCTCTAGCCCCCCACAGTTGCAGATTCACCCCTTGCCTCCTGCTGGCCCCACAGCCTCTCCCACAAACCCCAAAACCCATTTTCTTCCTGGCCTTGCTTTGCAGCTTCTTGACTTCGGTGTCTTTTCCGTTATGAGAGTCATAGCCAAAATCTACTCTGTTGAACTCAAGGAAGGACGGTCCGGAGCAAAGGGACATAAACAAATAATAAATGAATGGATTCTACTCAAATGGTCTTGGCATATGATGGCTGCCAAACGGTTATGCCGTTTTTCCCACATTACAAAGCAGTGCGAAGCACTTTTCCTCTTTTTCTAACATTGGGAATATTATTCCCAATACAGTTTAGAACTATGAGCAGAATTAAATTCTCCTTTCGTTTGATTATCCATTTTGTATCACATCACCAAAAAAAGAAAATACTCCTGCACCCCCCTTTTCTTTTTGAAAAAGGAATCTGTGGGGTGAGCAGAATCTGTCTGCTCAGGCTGGCAAGACAACGCTTGTTCCTCGCAGACCTGCACACTCCGCGGATATTATAATAAATTGCTAGCGGTTGCAGCTACGTGCAGGAGGATCATGTCCTCCACCACTCAGGAAGGCAGCAGGGAGCTCCCCATCTCCAGCAGAAAAAATTGGCAGGGGGCTCAGGAGGGCAAGCTGCTGCCCACACCGGCTGCCTCTGCCTTATGGCAGGCAGAAATTGCTGGAGAGATGCTCCTGGCCACTCACAACCACCAAGCTCACCTGATTGCTCATCCTAAATGCTGCCCCATTTCATAAGAATTCCAATCATGTTTATTTTTATTATATAAAATTTAAAGCTTATTGTATGTTTTTAACTTGTGTTCGCCACCCTGAGTCCTTTGGGAGAAGGGCAGCATCTAAATATTTGTAAATAAAATAAATAAATAAAGAAGAAAAGAAAATAGGAAATTAAGGGAGGGAGGGAAAGGGAACGGGGGAGGGGGGGAAGGGGGTGTGAAATACGAGGGGGAAGAGAAGAAGAAAGAAAAGGGGGCATTGACTTCCAACTCTTCCTAGCTCAGTACAAGATAAACACACTCCAACCTCAACTTTTTGCTTTTGCACATTAATATGTAACTGGCCATTCCTATAACACCAAATCTTTCTAATCAACAAAACCACGATCAAAGTTTCATT
This sequence comes from Pantherophis guttatus, assembly GCF_059756535.1. Lineage (NCBI taxonomy): Eukaryota > Metazoa > Chordata > Lepidosauria > Squamata > Colubridae > Pantherophis > Pantherophis guttatus. The sequence continues at coordinate 15,371,682 of NC_142079.1, read as the reverse complement.
TTTTTTCTTCATGAGCACAAATTCCAGAAGTGATATCCAAATAAGAACGTATTTTCCTCTTCAAATAAAGTAGTCAAATCAATCATTCCTGCTTTATCTTCCTTGCTATGGAAATAAGGTGCATTTCTATTTGCACCTACTAATCTTTGGGACCTGTCACCATTTTTATTTACAAAATCTATTGTATTCTTTCAAATTCTTTGGCTCTACTGAAAGAAAGAGGAAAAAAAAGGGGGGGGAACCCTTTCTCTTCTTTTTCACCCTCTTCTTTCCTTCAAAGTACTAAACTTTTAAAAAACACACAAAGAAGCACTTTTTTAAAAAAAATCAAAACTTTCTAATACATCTTCTTCTTTGACTTCTTAACATATAGGCTTTAAACTTCAATATTGCATTTAGCTCCCTCCCTCCAAACTACCCTTATAGAATAATATCTTTTTATAAAACAAAAAAACATCATTCTAAATGCCGCCCCATTTCAAGTGGGGCCATTCAGAAGCTGTGGTGACTTTCAGCTCAAGCGAAGTCATGCCCCCCCGCCCCCAGCTTCCAGCTGCATTCGAACCCAGAGCCACAGGGCCAGGCCAGTGTTGGGGCCTGAAATGCAGGCAGCAGATGTGCTGGGCATTTGAAATGCTAGGCACCTTCCCTGTCAGGCTTGGCACCCCCTTCCCCTTCCCCACCTGTGTGTGCAGCCATGCAGCTCAGTCATGCGCCGACTCCCAGCCTTGGCATGGAGGGCATCCACATTCTGGGTCACCAGCCAGTGCAGCTTCCCCTGCTGTTCCCAGCTGCTCAGAGCCCGGTGTGCCACGTTGGGTTGGTGGGAGGAAAACTGGGGCCACCCCACAAAGTTCCTGGCCCAGTACTTCTGCCGGGCTGCGGCACTGCGGAGAAACTCGGCGTGCTGGACGGGCCGCCTGTCAGACCGGGCATAGAGGCCCACGCCTTCAGAGCGGTAGTCCGGGATGCCGGATTCGGTGGAGATTCCTGCTCCGGTCAAGACAAAGAGCCGCTGGCAGTGGAGAACGAACATCTGGAGTTTCTCTATTGCCCCAGCGTCTGGAGGAGGGCTGGCTGGGACGAATGCCAGGGAGGGGGCAGCCTGGGGCACAGAGGCGTGGGAGGCCCAACGGTGGATTCCAGGAACCATCCATTCTTCCCAGCTTTTCAGGACTGGAAGAAACTTCATCTGGGGAAGGCAGAACGGGGGAAAACCAGATTTCCAAACTATTCAAGGAGACATTTTTTTTTTTGCCCCAGACATTTTGGTGGGGCAGGAAAACTTCCTTTTTCTTAGTGAAAGGAAAGCAGAGTTTAAGTACACATAGTGACGAGCCATGGTTAACCAAAGTGTACTTAGATGTCTAGATAGTTCCAAGATATAAATGCGGCTTGTGAACTGATGTTTATACAGTGTGCAAAACCACACTGAGGCAAGCACACATAATGAGCCAGTTTTGCCTCGTGGCTACGGCAACAAGCTAGAAACCAGGATGAAAGCTAGCTGGCTAGGTGACTTTGGACCAGTCATTTTCACTCAGCCCAGCCCACCTCACAAGGTTGTTGGGGGGAAAACAGGAGGAACATTGGGTAAGTTAGCGGCTTTGAGTTATTAATGAAAATGACAAAGGCAGGAAAGATTCCTTCCTTTTCCAGCAAGCCGGGCTGGCCTAATTTTTTAAGTGTTTTTAATTGTTTTGTTTATCGTTTTTAATTAATGGGGCCAAATTTATATATATATTTTTAATTGTATTTTAATATTTGTACTTGATGTTTTTTACTTAGCTGTTCACCGCCCTGAGTCCTCAGGGAGAAGGGCGGTATACAAATTCAAAATAAAATAAAAATAAAAAAATAGATTAGCTACGTATCCATCTGTGTCTATTTCACTGACTGTCTATCAGAGAGAGAGAGAGAGAAGAGATCCTGGGTCACACTGTTGTCTTATAAAGTTAGAATGGAATGGAACAGAGCTGGAAGGGACCTTAGAGGTTTTCTAGTCCAGCCCCCTGCTCAAGCAAGAGAACCTCTACCACAGATAGGTGGTGGCCCAGTGTCTTCTTAAAAACCTCCAGTGATGGAGCACCCACTATTTCTGGAGGCCAGCTGTTCCACTGGTTAATTGTCCTTGCTGTTAGGAAGTTTCTCCTTAATTCAAGGTTGCTTCTCTCTTTTATTTTATTTTATTTTATTTTTAATTTAATTTAATTTTTAATTTGATTTATATGCTGCCCTTCTCCGGAGACTCAGGGCGGCTTACAATGTGTTAAGCAATAGCCTTCATGCTTTTGTATATTTATACAAAGTCAGTTTATTGCCCCCACAATCTGGGTCCTCAATTTACCTACCTTTGAAAAGATGGAAGGCTGAGTCAACCTTGAGCCTGGCGAGATTCGAACCTGCAGTAACTGCAGGCAGCTGGTCTTAATAACAGGGTGCTTTAGATCACTGTACTACCAAGGCTCTATTATTAGTTTCCACCTGTTGCTTCTTGCCTTCTGGAGCTTTGGTGAATAATTTGACCCCCTCTTCTTTGTAGCAGCCCCTCAAATACTGGAATACTGCTATCATGTCACCCCTAATTCTTTTTTTTCTTTAGGGTTCAGAATATGAATACTACACTACATATCACTGCCATTTCAACTAGGATTTGGGAAGCAGCTTTCTCCATATACCTGGAGGACAAATTTTGGGGGAGGCTGGCGGGGAGACGTTGCTTGGGACAGAGAGTCCATGTAGACCTTGATTTACAACTACAATAGGGGCCGTAAGTTCAAAGAGCAACTAAGATGATCAAAGGCCTGGAGACTAAAACCATACGAAGAACGACTGCAGGGTTTGGGTCTGGCTAGTCTAAAGAAAAGAAGAATTAGGGGGGACACGATAGCAGCATTCCAGTATTTGAGGGGCTGCCATCAAGAAGAAGGGGTCAACTTATTCTCCAAAGCACCTGAAGGCAGGACAAGAAACTAACCAAAGAGAGAAGCAACCTGGAATTAAGGAGAAACTTCCTAATAGCAAGGACTATTAACCAGTGGAACAGAAGTCATGGATGCTCCATCACTGGAGGTTTTCAAGAAGAGACTGGACAGTCACTTGTCTGAAATGGTACAGGGTCTCCTGCCTGAGCAGGGGGCTAGACTAGAAGACCTCCAAGGTCCCTTCCAGCTCTATTCTATTCTAAAATAAGCCGAGGACTACCTGTAATAACCCTGGCCGGTTGCTTGCCCATCCCTGGCAGGACTCAGAAAGGAGCCAGCTGGCAGGGGGAGCGTGTGGGGGGAGGGGGGAGGTCGGGCTGGCTCAGAGGCACTTTCCCAGCCCCGGGGGAGGGAAGGGGGGCGGGCGGGCGACGGGCAGCTCAACTCAACTCAACTCAACTCAACTCAACTCAACTCAACTCAACCCTTTATTGTCAGAGTCCAACATGTGTACAATGAGATTGGCTGAGCCACCCTTCGTGCAACCCCCCCACCCCCACCCCCACCCCCAATTGCAAAATGGGATTTTGCAAAGCGAGCCCATAGCCGGGAGGGCGCCGGTTGGGAAAAGCCGCTCTCTCTCTCTCTCTCTCTCTCACACACACACACACACACACACACACACACAGGTGCGCGTGCACCGGCTGCGCGCGACCCCCTCGGAAGGGGTGGGTGGGTGGGAGGCGCGTGCATACTCCTGCAGGCGCTGCGCGACCCCGCTGACAGGTCCGGGCCCGTTCAGTGGATACCCCCACCCCTCCCCAAAACCCCGACCCGGGCACGCTCACCTCTCCTCCCCCGCCGGGCACGCGAGCGAGCGGCGGCCGCGAGAAGGGCAGCCTGCCTGCCGGGAGGGGGAAGCTCGGCCCGGAAAAACTACAACTCCCACAATCCACCGCGGGAGAGCCGCAGCCCCCCCTCCCCGCCCCTCCCCCGGCGTGCCAGCCTCTGCGCTGCGGGCGCTTTGTGAGCTCAGGACCGGCCGGGGGGCGAGGGCGGAGGCTGCCCCGCTCGGCTCTGGGAAGGTGGTCAGCTGAGCCAGGCGGCGGGGCTCCTCGAGGGCCAGATCGGCTCGGGGAGCTTAGCGAGGGGGGCGCCCCGAGGTCATCCGTCCCAGCGGCCGGAGGAGCAGCAGCTGCTCTGAACTGTCTGCCAGCCGGTGCGAGCCGATCGCCCAAGTTGGAGGGAATCCTTTGCAGCTGGGCTCCCTCCGGGGCAATCCCGGGGTCCCCCCGACTGGCCAGGCTCCCCTCCTCTGACCTCCGTGAGGTTGGGCAGCTACCGGTGCCATGGGGCGTTTGCTCCCGAGGAGGCTTCGGGGGTTTTCTTCGAGGGTCAGTTTTCTGGCCGCCTCCCCCCTTTCCAGGACCCTTGTCACATTTCTGAGGACTCTGGCCACAGTTTCTTCTCCGGATGGATCTTTCTGGGGGGCTCGGGGGGAGCAGTGAGGATGGCAACTCCCAGGGCTTGAAGATCTGTTGCAACCTAGGAGGGTGGGCAATAGGACAAGCTAGATCCCCCTCCCCTTCCCAGTACTTCTATGGCCTGAGGTCTGGAAACCAGCACTGACCGCCTAATGCGTTGTCCTATAATTCCCATCATCCTCAGCCAGCATTGGCCATGCTGGTCTAGGAAATGGAGCTGCCTTAATAACCAGGTCAGTCAAGCTTAGCTTGAATGGTAGAATTGGTCGGGATCCATGAGGCCATTTAGCCCAACCCACTGCTCAATGCAGGAATCCAAATTCAAGTGCCACTGACAGATGGCTGGCAGCAAGGTGCCCGAGAAAGAATTTGGGGAAGGGGAACCATTACTTCCCTGGGTCGGTGGCTTTATGGGTAAATTGGATTATTTTTCCTGACACTGAGTTTTTTCTTCTGTAGTTTGAATGCATGTTCCCATTTCCAGGATCAGAAAACAGGTCTAGTTAAAAAAAAAATTCGTTTTAATGCAGAGGTCATCATATCCCCTCTCAGAGGCAGCCCTCTCTACATAGATGGGGCAGTTTCTGATCTTCTCCCCACCTCCTTCTCTGTTTGGATTTTTTCGGAGCCTTTTGGGCCCTGCAACCCAAACTGGATTTACAGTGAAGCCTGAATAATGCAGAATGTAATGATTATAAATCATAGCTTGTTAAATAAACCACAATGAAACAAAGTGGAGTGAACAGAATAAACATGGTTCTGGTAGTCAGGGGGGAGGCTCGAGGGCCACAAAGTACTGCACTCATTGTACCTGTCAGCCAGAAGTCTCTCTCTCTCTCTCTCTCTCTGTGTGTGTGTGTGTGTGTGTGTGTGTGTGTGTGTGTGAGAGAGAGAGAGAGAGAGAGAGAGAGTTTGAGAAGTTGATTTTTTTTAAAAAAAGTATCTGTTTTAGAACTAGCAATTTTCATAGGCTTCCCATGTGCCAATGGCAGCCAAATTTGTACCCAGGTTTTAGCAATGTTAATCTGTGTGGGCTCCAAGAACTTGGGCAGTGGGGGGATTTAATCCTCCCCCCCCCCCGCCAAATCCAAATAGCTGATTTTGTATGTTGCTCAAAATTAAAGCGAGGAAAGCTAACTGAAATCCTTTTTTAAAAAAAAAAAATCCAAACACAGTTTCATTTGCATTCTGGAAAAGTTGAGCAATTTAGTGGCTCTTGCGCACCGGTGCCTGTGCCTGTCTGCCTTGAGGGTGCCCATATCCAGGTGGCAATATCAGGGCTTCAGGGTCTGCCCAGAGACCACCCTGGAAGCCCCAATTCTGAGGAATGAAAACTTGGTGTCCGCGCACGCACACACACGCATATACATACACAGGAAAAGTTGAAAAGGCCTAAAAGTTAGGAATGGAGCGGGGGGGGGCAAGGAAAGGAGAGGAGGGGGCGACCCTGTTAAACTCAGCTCTTCAGTCCTCCTTTCTTGTCTCCCGCGGCCGCCTCTGCCTGGCAGCGAGCGCAGGTCTCGCCTTGACTTTCTCCTGGCCCCTGAAAGCCTCCGGGCTCAGATGCCCATTTTTTGGGGGGGGGAGTATTGAAAGCGGAGTAACCTGCGCTGGGCGGGGGGAGCACAGCAGCCCCCCAACTGCCTTCGGGCTGGTGACTCCAAGCGACGGCAGCAGCGGCAGCAGCAGCAGGTCAAGGAGCCCAAAGGCGGCATTTTCTGCGAGTCCCCCTTGGTTCCCGTTGCGCGGGGGGCTGCTGCGTCCGATCCCCCGGCAGAGCCCCCCGTGCCTTGAGCCGGCCGGGGGGGGGGGTCGGGTGAGAGGGTGAGAAGAGACCCCCCCGTGTGTGTCGGGCGTAGCGCAGAAGCCCACCCGGGGCGCCCCCTCAAGCGGGAGGCAGGGGCTCAGTCCGGACCCCCGAGCCTTGCTTGGGCAGCCGCGGCGGAGGAGCGCGGGGCGGGCGCGGGGGCGGCGCCAGGCGGCGGGCAGGTGCGCCGGGAAGTGACCGGCCGGCCGGCAGGCAGCGCAGAAGCCGCGGCGTCGCCGAGCCCGAAGTTTGGGGGCTGCTGGCCAGCCCGGAGCGGGGACGGGGGGGCCACCGGAAGGAGGCCCGGAGCCGCTGGTCAAGCCGCCTGCCTGGCCGCCCCCGAGACCCCCGCCGGAGCTGCGGCTCCTCAGCTGGCCCGGTAAGAAGCGGGGAAGGAGGCGGGGGGAGGGGGTCCTGGGCGTTTTCTGCCCCCCGCCCGGTGCAGTTGCAGCCCTTCGGGGCAGCAGAGCCGCTGGTGGCATCTGCGGAGGGGGCCGGCCGGCGAGGTTGGGCCAGCGCTGCGGATGCTCCCTGCCCGGGGCTGCAGTGCCCCCCCCCCACCTCCACCCGGGCTCCATCCTGCCAGCGGCTCTGCCGAAGAGTTGCGGTCCCCGCGAAGCCCCCTTCGGTCTTCTCCCCGGCCCCCACCCCGGCCCTCTCTGCTCTTTCGGTGCGGCTTGGCTGGGGGGCCCCGGCTGAACAGCGCCCCCCCCCGAGGAAGTGACTGCAGGAGGGGGCAAAATTTATTTATTTATTTGTTTGTTTGTTCGATTTATATGCCGCCCTTTTCCGGAGACTCAGGGCGGCTTACAATGCTTTTAAGCAATAGCCTTCATACTTTTGTATATACCTGCTTAGTAGGGCTTTCGGCCCCTCCTAAGCGGTGTTCTTTTTTTTTAATACAAAGTCAGCTTATTGCCCCCACAATCCGGGTCCTCAATTTACCTACCTTAGAAAGGATGGAAGGCTGAGTCAACCTTCAGCCTGGTGAGATTCGAATTTGCAATAATTGCAGGCAGCTGGTGTTACTTAACAGTGCTTTAGTCTGCTGCGCCACCAAGGCTCTTTTTTGTGTGTGGGAGGGGCGGGGGGTAAGTGGTTTTTCAAATGCCCCCCCTCCTTGCCCCTCCTGACAATTGGGAGCGCATCACGCGTCCTGCGGGCAGCCCCAAAACCGGGCGCTTCTTCAGGGAAGGGCCACCGGTGCCCTCCTGGGCATCCAAACCCCCAGGCGTGCAACTGGCAGCCTAGAAGCCTTTCTTGTGCCAGCACAGGAGAAAAGGGGGAATTTCTGGCTCATTAAAACCAGGGTGATGCTTTCCTCGCCCCGTTGGAGAAATGAGGGAACCCTTGGTGGGAAAAAATTGGGGAAAACGCAGTTCGGGCCCTGAGTTCGGATCCTACTGCCGCCGCTGCCACCACCACCAGCGGGCACTCAGGAAAGCCTCTTCTGGTCTCCAGCTATCAAAATAGAAATATATTTTGCAGCCCGTTTACAGATTCTAGGAATTCTGTCGGGTGATCCAAGTGCTTTCTTGGAAGAAAACAGTTTTAAACGTCTAATTCTTGTTTTTTTCTGGAGTCCTCTAAAAGAGCAATGGGGGGCGGGTGTCCATTTCTTTTCAGCTACTTTACCCACTGACAATCAGGTGTGCATAATTTGCAGGTCCAAGGTGGGGGGCACATGCAGCGCTCCCCATCTCCCAAGATTTCCATTTTGGAAGTAAAAAAAAACCCTGAGGTCTGGTAGCATCTTTTCAGATTTAAAAGTTTTTCGAATTAAATCCCTTTTAAATGTGCTTCCTATTTTTGCCCATCACCACGGACTAAAACAATGTCTACATTTTGGAAGGAGAAAATGGCAAACAGCAATTGTGCTTATTTTAATTGGAGCAAGATGTAGATGAAATAAAAGTAAATGAAGTTAAGTGAAACCAAAGTCATCGTTGCAATCCCGCAAATAAATCCTTCACTATTTTTTCTGTCCTACATCCCACTCCAGACATCTTTGCGTGAGATTAAATGAAACTTTGAACCACTTAGAGGTTGCACTGAAGTTTTGTACTATTTCTTTTCTTCTTTTTCGCTTCTTAAGTTAAGAAGTTACAGTTAAAGATATTTAACTGTAAAGCCCATCTCCTGCCCCCCTTCTCCCCAGGTTCAGGCTGAAAATCCCAGGGGTCCCAGTCAGCCAGCCAAAGACCCCTCTGTGACCCTCAGCCCCCCCCTTCCTTGATCCGCACCCTTTGCTAGCAGGTGAGACGGGGGAGGCAAGGAAGAGGGCAGCGCGACTGTGGGAAGGCAGGGTCAGAGCAAACCTGCAGAAGAAACGGAAAGAGAAGGGAAGAACAGAATACTGGAAAAGTTACTTGACACAGGAACTCTTCCAACCGCAACAGCCTTTTAGCTACTTTCACAGCTTACGACATCCCTTCTTTCCAGGAAAACCCTAGGGATCATTCATGCAACTCACTGGATTAGGTAAAAATTGTGGTTCAGTGCATTTGTGAGGATCTTAGCATATGGTGTGAAATTGGCAATCTTTTCCAAGCATTGTGGAGCTTATTGATTGACGCAAGCTCACCCGCCCCAATAAAAAAATATCTTTTGCTATTTCAGGTTTAATATGTTGTACAGAGGGGTCATCAGGGCACAGTGGGGGAAAAAAAACACCCTCAGATGGTTTCCCATTCAATTTCTAATCAGGTCCAATGTTGCTTAAATTCAGCCAAGGCTGAACATATTTTTCATCTCTTCCACGGCAGTGGGAAATCGAGCCGTTCAAACGAGGCTCATGCATATTTTGAAGCTGTTTCTTATATAACGTTTGTGCCGCAACACATCCGCACATTTTAGCTCAATAAGTCTCTCCCCCCCCAAAAAAAGATACAGAACTCGCTCTTCCAGCTTTCAAAAGTCTTCCAATGTCTCAGCATTTATTTGCTTTGTAAATTCATTTTCATTCAGTGGAGAGGCATTAACATACCGGCTTCCAGACATCTTACTAAGCGGTTGAAGCTGCACATTTTAAATTGACAGGGCTGTGATCTGACATAGAAGAAGCCTGAATCATGAACATTTGAATGCATTGAAAATGATGTGGCAGATTTGTGCCCTGCAGGGCTCATTGTGCCCTGGCTCAGGGAAGCTCATTTCCCAGAGAGCAGCAGGCAACTTGGCGGATGCCCCTTCCTAGGGGGGCTCCTGACCTGCCCTCTTAAAAGCAGCCCACCTTCTGACAATATTGATCTCAGCAGGGGGCAGGCCTTGTTTGGGCTCCCCTTTCTCTGGATCATGATCCCCCCCAGAGATTAGACTGCCCCCCCCCCACTCTAGCATTCTTCTGGAAGGCGCTGAAGACCAGGTTCTGCCAGTGGGCCTGGGGAACCCGGAGCAGGATGGAGCCCATTCAATGGCTCATGTGATCTGCTGTCGCCAGGGTGGGGTGGGTGGGTGATTTTCTTGTGCCATATCCGTCATCGGACGTTGGCGATCATCTTGGCCATCCTATTTTTATCAACAGCCGCACAAAGAAGTGCTGCTGAGTTTTGTCCAAACCGGTCCCTTAGATTTTGAAGCCATGATATTCTTCTGCCTGGGCCTCCTTTGCCTTCAATTTTTCCCTGGAGGATTAAGTGAAGGATGCTGTATTTTTCCAGGTGTCGCATCGCATGTCCAAAATATTCTAAGTTTTGCTTTTTAATGGTTTTTGATGATTTTCCTTGACTTTCCCAGACGGCTTAACACCTCTCATTTGTGATTTTTGTTAACCCAGTTTATATGTAACAGTCGTCTGTAAATCCATATTTCAAATGTGATTTTATGATATTAATTTATTATGTGACTCTTCTTTTATTATTTTTATTGTTCTTATATGGAATTTTATGTTCTGTAAGCCACCTGGAGTCACCATGTGCAAATAGGCGGCAATATAAATTCCATAAATAAATAAATAAAATAGTAAAGTAAAATAATAAAATAAAATAATAAAATAAATAAAATAAAATAAAATAAAATAAAATAAAATAAAATAAAATAAAATAAAATAATAAATAAAATAAAATAAAATAAAATAAAATAAAATAAAATAAAATAAAATAAATACAAGCAGGGTTGGATCTACTAAAGATGGGATGGGATGGGATGGGATGGGAGACCAACTCAGGGAAGTGCAAAAAGAAATACTGGAAGAAAACGGGGCAAATCCTTTTGTGTCCCTAATCAAGAATACCATCTGGACGTATGTCTGGAGCAGGCCACAGGGGTAGCAAGGGGGTCAGGCTGATGGGAGGAGCGTGAAGCATCCCCCTTTTTGTTTATGTCTGCGCAATGGCACCCGCACTCTGAAAGGGGCAGAGATGCTGTGTGATGCTCAGATGCTGTTTCCCTCATCCGGAGGGGAGCTTTGCTCTTGCCTTGTGGGCAGCCTGGTCGTCGGGGAGTCCCCACAAAGGACCCCCCACTTCTGTTGGGTGGCTGAGCAGGACGGCCTCTGGACTGTGGAAAAGGCCAGACTCCCAGGCATCATCTTGGAGGGGGGGGATCTGCATTGGGGAAGGAGGAAGCCTGCAGGAGGAGCCTCCCTATGTATTCCCATGTGCCTCCCCTGGGGAGTCGGCCCTTTGAAGCACACGGAAGAGTGAAGAGCATTGAATTATTGAATTGCTTTTGGCATAGCAGCTCTTTCCGGAGGGGGCAGGGGGGGCCTTCTGGGAACAATGGATGCAGGCCGGATGGCAAAACACCCTGAGAGATTATGTGGCAATGATCCGTGTGATGATGTGTAAGATTGAAGTGCCTATGGAGACTCTCGGTCCTCCAGGTCATGGTTGTCCCAAAGGTGCTTTTTTCAGAAGACAACTGGACTTTCTGGTTTTTCTTTGAAGATGTTTTGCTTCTCATCCAAGAAGCTTCTTCAGCTCTTCACCTTCTTCAGAGCTGAGGAAGCTTCTTGGATGAGAAGCGAAACGTCTTTCAAGAAAAACCAAGAAAGTCCAGTTGCCTCTTGAAAAAGCACCTTTGGGACAAGATTGAAGTGAAGTGAAGTGAAGGGCAGGGAGCACCAGACCTTGAGAAGCCTTTGGTAAGCCTTCTGGCTGCCTTGTGAGGAACTCAGGGATAGTTTCCCATCCACGGGGGCCACAACTGTAAAGGCTCTGCATTCTGCATGGTGGGGGCAGAGGGGTCCCTGGGGCACTGCGGCACCTGGACAGGAGGTGCTTCCCAACAAGAAGGCAATTTGAGGAGGGGGTCACTCCCAAGGAGAGGAGAGAGGCACCTATGCAGAGGCAAAGATCTGGATGGAGAGGCCAGAGATGGTCTCTGGCTGGGGCGCCTGTTTTGCTGCAATTCTGGGGGAGGGGATGTTCTCAGGGCAGCTAAATGATCTCTGGGTTCCCCCTTGTCTGAAACCAGCTGAGCCATAGAAGTTTATGAGCATCCTCTGACTGCTTGCTGCAGGCACAGATATTTGGGCAAGAGGAGCCCTTGGTTTCCCCCCCGTCCCATGGTCACTGGGGATGATGGGAGTTTGTACCCAACATTATATCTGGAGGGTAATAGCTGTGGAAAGGACGGTTTACTTTGTATTGTGCCTTTGGTAGAAATCTGAATTTTGGTATATGGAGAGAAAAACATTCTCATCTCCATCTTCCTTCCTTCCTTCCTTCCTTCCTTCCTTCCTTCCTTCCTTCCTTCCTTCCTTCCTTCCTTCCTTCCTTCATCCCTCCCTCCCTCCCTCCCTCCCTCCCTCATTTCTCCCTTCCCTCTTGCCCTCCCTTTCCTCCCTCCCTCCCTCCCTCCTTCTTTCCTTCTCTTCCTCCCCCCTCTCCCTTCCTCCCTCCCTTCCTTTTCTCCCTTCTCTTCCTTCTCTTCCTTCCTTCCTTCTCTTCCTCCCCCTCAGCTGAGAAATTTTCTCAGCCCTTGAGGAATTAATCAGCATTTTATTGATGCACCTTTGAAATCTTCATTGCACCTCTTGCTTAATGATTAATTTGGGACGGCTATCGGTCTTCCCCTCGGAAAGAGCACATTCAGGAGTTCCCCTGCCAGGCTTTCCGTTCAGCAGATCTAATCTGGAGACCAATTTGCTGAATCAGCAGCCAGGAGCAGCAGCAGCAGCAGGAGGCAGCCCTGGGCTGGAGGGCAAGGGTTGCTCCGGGGCCCTTCTGGTAGCTGCTCTTGAGTCTGCGGAAGAAGGAAAGCTAAAATTGGTGGCCCTTCCTCCTCTCGGGGATGGGGGTGGGGGGAAGTGCTCCTGATCTGAAGGGGCAGCTGTGCAGGAGAACTTCCTGGGAGAACGTCTGATGGGCCTGAGCTTGTAATCTACCCTTCCTTTACTTCAATCTCCCCAACACACCCCAAAATGTATTTCCAGCCAATTTGATTGAACGTTCCCTCCCCGTCTTTGTGTCTTCATCCGATGGCCAGGACACAACTATCTTGTCTTCATTTGGGTCCTCAGAGTCATGGGGGACCTATTTCCCAGGGCTGGATCTAGTTTTGGGGTAGTCCTCTTGGCTGGGACCACCACCCCCTGCTGGTCCTCCCCAGCCTGAGAGGAAGCTCTCTCTGAGCTGACCACCAACAGAAACACCAACTCACTTCCAGACCATACACACTGCCAAAGAGAGGAGAGAGGCACCTATGCAGAGGCTTGTGATGTTGCGGGATCCTGGCCTATTGAGTTTAATGCTACCAGTTTTGGCTAAAGAAACAACGTTTTGTCTGATCGACCAACCGAGCTTTGATCTCTTCCAGCCTGGACTTGGTCTTCCCTGGGTTTGTCGGGAAAAGTCAGGGAGGACTTCACAATTTTATCTGGAAGTCTTTGAGGTGCCTTTCCCTATTCAGGAAGCTGCCTTAATCCAGGGAATTCCTCTTAGCAACTGGAAGAGAGGCAGAGTGGTTAGAATCGAAGTTCAGCGAGGATTAGAGGTTCATTGAGTTGGACCTGAGCCCCACCTCATTCTCATGAACCTGGAGCGCAAGTGGCCTTCCAAAATTCGTGCCGAATCTTTGGAGGGCGAAACTGGATTTTCCTAAGGATCTCCAGGGAAAGGAGCCATGCTCCAACTGTTGTTCAAGAACAAGCTTTTCCTCTAGAAGTGGCAGCTACTCAACTTCCACCTTCCCAGGAGGGTCCCTCTTTGGCGTCTTCCCTGGGGATTGAGCAAAAGGGCACAAAGGCTGCCAAGAGAGAGAGAACCGGGCACCAAAATGAAGGCTCTTCACTTCATGCTTTAGTGCTGTGTTTCTCAATCCTGTCAACTTGAAGATGTGTGGACTTCAGCTCCCAGCATTCTTTGCTGGCTGGGGATTTCTGGGAGTTGAAGTCCAAGATGATGAGGGGACTGGAGGCTAAAACCTACAATGAACGGTTGCAGGAACTGGGCCTGGCTAGTCTAGTGAAGAGAAGGACCAGGGGAGACAGGAGAGCAGTCTTCCAGTATTTGAGGGGTTGCCACAGAGAGGAGGAAGGGGTCAAGCTATTCTCCAAGGCACCCGAAGGCCAGACAAGGAATAATGGATGGAAACTGATCAAGGAGAGATTCAACCTGGAAATAAGGAGGAACTTTCTGACAGTGAGAACAATCAACCGATGGAACAGAAGTTGCCGTCAGAAGTTGTGGGAGCTTCATCATTGGAGGCTTCAGAAATGGTGTAGGGCTGTGATGATGAATCTATGGCATGCATGCCAGAGGTGGCACGCAGAACCCTCTCTGTGGGCACGTGACCATCGCTAGTTGCTATTCTGGTTTCTGGCACATGCATGCGTGCCGGCCAGGTGGCCTTCACGCATGCTGGAGCGCCAGAAACCCGAAGACCAGCAAACCGGTGCACATGTGTGTGCTGGCCACCTGGTCCTTGGGTTTCTGGTTCCCCGGTGTGCGCATGCACGCATTCCAGTTTGGGCACTCAGTGCCTAAAAGGTTTGCCACCACTCGTGTAGAGTCTCCTGCTTGGGCGGGGGGTTGGACTAGATGACCTACAAGGTCCCTTCCAACTCTGCTAATCTGTAAAACCTTGACCAGGTTGAGAAATACTGCTAGGGACCGTAGCAGCAAAATGGATGCCTTGGAGAAAAAGCAGAGAGGCCCAAGCACAGCTGCTTAAAAACATGTTGCTTTAGGGGAAAGGCAGGTCTACCCATCTCATCAAAGAACTCCAGGGAACTTTCAAAGACTCTTCCTTTCTTCCAGCTCGGTTTTTGGGAACGGATGAATGTAACCTGACTAGTCCAAACGGTGTTACCTTTTGCCCTCCGAAGGCTGGGTCAATGACATGGCAAGCCTCACACAGCCCTCCCCTCCCCCCTTCCTTTCCTGCTCAAGGTTTATGTTACCTTTTCCATTTGCTTCTTGTAAAGATAAGGAAGGAAATGAGGTACATCGGAAGATTGCTGAGGGTGGAATGACCCAGGGCTTAGCCAAGCACGCACCACACCAACCGGCCCAAAGGCCTCTGAAGGGCAATTTCGGGGGAAGAGCCAGGCCCAGCAGTGCTTCAGGGCTGCTCCTCTTATCTTTTTTAGAATACAATAGAATTTTTTATTGGCCAAGTGTGATTGGACACACAAGGGATTTGTCTTAGGTGCATACGCTCTCAGTGTACAGAAAAAGACAAGATACATTCGTCAAGAATCGTAAGGTACAACACTTAATGGTAGTCATAGGGTGCAAGTAAGCAATCAAATCATACTAGGAAACAATCAATATAAATCGTAAAGTTGCAAGCAACAAAGTTACAGTCATGCAGTCATAAGTGGGAGGAGATGGGTGATAGGAACGATGAGAAGATTAATAGTAATAGTAATGCAGACTTAGTGAATAGTTTGACAGTGTTGAGAGAATTATTTGTTTAGCAGAGTGATGGCGTTCGGGAAAAAACTGTTCTTGTGTCTAGTTGTTCTGGTGTGCAGTGCTCTATAGCATCGTTTTGAGGGTAGGAGTTGAAACAGTTTATGTCCAGGATGCGAGGGGTCTGTAAATATCTTCACAGCCCTCTTTTTGACTCGTGCAGTATACAGGTCCTCAATGGAAGGCAGGTTGGTAGCCATTGTTTTTTTTTTGCAGTTCTAATGATCCTCTGAAGTCTGTGTCTGTCTTGTTGGGTTGCAGAACCAAATCAGACAGTTATGAAGGTGCAGATGACAGACTCAATAATTCCTCTGTAGAACTGGATCAGCAGCTTCTTGGATAATTTGAGCTTTCTGAGTTGGCGCAAGAAGAACATTCTTTGTTGTGCTTTTTTGGATGACGTTTTTGATGTTGGGTGTCCATTTTAGGCTGTGAGATATGGTAGAACCTAGAAATTTGAAGGTCTCTACTATTGATACTGTGTTGTCTAGTATTGTAAGAGGTGGTAGTATGGGAGGGTTTCTACTAAAGTCTACCACCTTTTCTACAGTTTTGAGTGTGTTTAGTTAAAGATTGTTCCGGTCACACCACAAGGCTAGATATCTTCAGGCTCTTTAGATATCTAGATGACTTCCTGAAAGGTGGAGAGGTTTCCTCTCTCTGCCTCTTCTTGGTTCTGGTTGCAATAGCAGAAATAGAAACAAACAGGGTCTTAGCCCAGTTCAGAAGGATAGGACCAGGCACCAGGCAGCCAAACATGAGTTGCTTGACGGTGAAATGGGCGGCGTATACATGTAATAAACAAACAAACAATGGTTTGTAAACCACTGGGTTATGTGAAGGTAGCAGAGAAAATATGTTGCTCTGTTAAATTCAGGGGTTATCTCAGGATATGGTCGAAAATGCCAAGATGGCAGCCAGAGACACTCTGGGTGATGAGATGGGTGGCATGTCAATTAAATAAATAAATTGAAGCTCTGACCGTTTGTGTGTGCATCACAATGCCTTAAAATGGAAATAGAATAGAATAACAGAATTGGAAGGGACCTTGGAGTTCTTCTAGTCCAACCCCCTGCTTAGGCAGGAAACCATTTCAGACAAATGGTTGTCCAATCTCTTCTTAAAAACTTCCAGTGTTGGAGCATTTACAACTTCTGGAGGCAAGCTGTTCCACTGATTAATCGTTCTCACTGTCAGGAAATTTCTCCTTAGTTCTAAGGTGCTTTTCTCCTCGATTATTTTCCACCCGTTGTTTCTTGTCCTGCCCTCAGGTGCTTTGGAGAATAGCTTGACTCCCTCTTCTTTGGGGCAGCCCCTGAGATATTGGAAGACTGCTATCATGTGTTGGAACTTTGAGGAACTTCAGGCCTCAGAGCTTTATTTTGTTGGGGGTGTTCCTTGGAACCCTGACATTATGTCTCCCCTGGTCCTTCTTTCAATTAAACTAGACATACCCAGTTCCTGCAACTGTTCTGCATAAGTTTTAGCCTCCAGTCCACTAAAGGAAAAAGGAAAAAGCTTTCCTTATGCCATGCTGGGTCGCCATCTTGACGTATTGGATCCCATGGATACCCTGGTAACATTCAACTCTGGAGTGGAGGGAATGAGGTCTAATGATGATTATGCTACTAGCTGTCGGATGGCTTTTTTCTTTGATGTGTGGCATCAACCACAAAGGAGGGCAAAGTGTCTCTGTGAGGGGGGTGGGAAGCAGAGTTTAGCCCTCATCCTGGCTGGGGTTCCTTCCTGGATTGCATTTCCCCGTAAATGTTTGTCTGTGGGGAGAAAAGCTCTCCCAGAACCAAGCTCTGAACTGCGATGTGTGTTACGTTGATTCCTTCCCTGAGAAGAGATGGAAGTTCAGAATAACAGAGTTAGAAAGGTCCTCGGAGGTCATCTAGTCCAACCCCCTGCTCAAGCAGGTGACCCAACAAATTTCAGAAGAATGACTGTCCTGTCTCTTCTTGAAAACTTCCACCCACAATGTCTGAAGGCCCTTTCACTGATTTTCTTATTAACAGGAATTTTTTCCTTAGTTCTAAGTTGGTCTTCTTGATTCGTTTCCATCCGTTGCTTTTTGTCCTGCCCTCAGGTGCTTTGGAGAATAGGTTGACGCTTCTTCTTTGTGGTAGCCCCTCAAATATTGGAAGACTGTCTTCATGTCATCCCTGGTCCTTCTCTTTGTTAGACTAGACATACCCAGTTCTTGCATCTCCTCATCATATGGTTTCGCCTCCAGTCTCCTAATCATCTTTGTTGCTTTTCTCTGCACACTTCCTGGTGTCTCAGCATCTTTTCTGCATTGTGGTGACCAAATTCCGAGCGTGATCTTACCTCACACTTGATGAATCTGTCTTTCTCTTTCTTCCCTTTTGCAAGACAGCTATTTTCACATGAATGTTTCACAGGAATCTATAAATAAAGCCACGACTGAAAAATAATTGAGAAGGTCATGCGTTCTTTTCGGGTGGGACTTCCTGAGTTCCCCTGCTGTTCTTAGGGAACAAAGTGGATATCTGGGGTTTAAATATCGAGAGGACTTCATCCAGGACTTCACAGGCATTGTGCAAGCTGTGGCCATTAGCTTTACCTTTGGTGTCTCCCCCTCTACCACCCACCGTCCACAAACACTTCACAAGCAATATGATTTTTAATAACTTTCCCCAGCCTGGGTCTTTCTTGGTGGTCTCAAAGTCAGAGAGAACCTGTCTTCTCCAAGTGGGGGCATCTTTTTTTTTTTTTTAAATTTGATTTATATGCCGCCCTTCTCCGGAGACTCAGGGCGGCTTACAATGCATTAAGCAATAGCCTTCATACTTTTATATATTTATACAAAGTCATCTTATTGCCCCCACAATCTGGGTCCTCATTTTACCTACCTTAGAAAGGATGAAAGGCTGAGTCGACCTTGAGCCTGGTGAGAATTGAACTCGCAGTAATTGCAGGCAGCTGGATGTTAAATGCTGCCTTAGGAGGCATTAGCCTCCTATGCCACTCAGGCTCCTTGGTGGAAGTGCCCATCCCTGGCCATGTCTAAGGTGTTTCCTTGGCTTCCCAGTCTAGCCTCCAGCCCTGGTGGTCTCTCAAATCCTAAAGAAGTTGGTCCCTATCTTGGGGCTGGTCACAGTTGCCCAGCTGTTGCCCTTGACAGTAGGACAGAGGCATTGCCCTCCCTCTACACTCTGGGAGCCTGGCCGGTGGCTGAGACAGCATTTGGGCAAGGCTGGCAGGTTACAGAGACTGGCATTAGGAGTTTCTATAGAACTACAGCGTGACAGTTCTGCAGGCCCAAAATCCTGGTTGTGCAAAAAAGGGACTGTCAGATCTGCCCCAGTCTGATCTCCTAGGAAAGTAAAACTCTCGACTCCATTTGGTTGCAGTGAAAATGCACTTTTACTAAGAGATGCTGATCGCAGGAGAATCAGGTGGAATCTGAAGTTCCCATGCAGCAATACACAACTAACCCCTTGGTTTCCCCTCGCCCTCCCCCTATGGTCCCTCTGTGTGCAACCAATCCGGCACTGCCGAGATGTTTTGGGAAACGCTGAGGCTGGTGACATCCCACTCTCAGGGCAAATGGCCTTGAAGATGCCAGCACGAATCAGATTCCAAACCACTCGGATCTTCCTCAACCCATGGAACAGAAGTTGCCTTTGGAAGTTGTGAGAGCTTCATCACTGGAAGCTTTCAAAAAGAGACTGGATTGTCATTGGTCAGGAATGGTATAGGGTCTCCTGCTTGGGTGGGGGGTTGGACTAGATGACCTACAAGCTCCCTTCCAACTCTGTTCATCTGTTAAAAACTGTCAATTCCCCCTCCCAATTTCCCATCATAAAGGTATACAGCTTTATTGGCCATTTGTCGTTCCCGCCCCCGCCATGGTTGATCGCGGAATGCCACCAAGCCGAAGGTGGTGAATCTGACAGGGTCAAGATTTCAAATTGACTTTACTTGGTGGTTACAACTCATTGCATTTTTTATCCCATGCAGGTCACCCAAGAAGCCACATGATGACCAAAGTAGCAAGAAGAAGCCCGGTTTTGCGGAAAGCCATTCAGCAGCGGCCACCATGGTGACTTTCCCCGGCTCCCGTCGCTTGTTGGCTGGCTTGGAGATCCCCACTGCCCAGAGGCTGGGCTGAAGGTGCCGCTTCCTCCCTCAGTCCTTCCCTTGCCGGACGGCTTCCGTTGCTTGACTCGCCATGGGAGGATGCTTCTCCAAACCCAAGCCAGGTGAGCTGTTTCCCGCAAAGCTTCCTGGCTCCGTGGCCCAAACGTGGCCTCTTTTCTGCAAAGCCATGATTAAACTAGGTCAGGCATGCCGGAGGCCTTTCTGCCAAGAGAGTCAGTGGAGAATTTCAACGTGGCGGAATTGCTAAAGCGATTGGCTAATCCCCTGGAAACTTCATTTCATGCAAGCATAATTCTTTAATAGAAGATTAAGAACCCTTCCTGGAAGGCTGCGGGGAGCAAAGGCGGTGTGGGGGGGTCTTTCTGGAGGAGCAGTCGGAGATCAAGTCTCTTGAGAAAGAGAGGCCAAAGCTGGGGGGAAAGTAAAGCCCTTGTAAAGTTGGCACTTGGACATCAATTAGGGCTGAATGTCAGTGCAGGGAAACCTTAGACAGAAGCAGGTGGCACTTCCCAAACACAGTGAGATTAGGCAAAGGAATTTCTCTGCAAACCTGTTCCACGTTGAGTGAACCATAAGATGTGAGCTTTAAGAGTCCACTCAGCTATTAAAGCAAGGCCCTGAGTGATGGCTCTCCAACCCTCCACTTGTCTGTAGAGATTCTCCGTCATCCAGGTCACTGTTGTCCCAAAGATGCTTTTTCAAAAAACAACCGGACTTTCTTGTTTTTCCTTGAAGACGTTTCGCTTCTCATCCAAGCAGCTTCTTCCGTTCCACTTGAACTCCCCACTTTTCCCACTGTTCGTCCTGCCGACCAACTAATCTAGCCTTCAAAGGTATTTTTTTAGCATTCAGCTGGAACCTGTTTTCCTGTATCTTAAATAACAGATAACAGATTACCGTGTTTCCCCGAAAAGAAGACCCCATCTTATATTTTTTTGAACCCTGAAATAAGCGCTTGGCCTTATTGCCATGTACTCAAAAGCCCGATTGGGCTTATTATCAGGGGATGTCTTATTTTGGGGGAAACAGGGTAATAGTTGGAAGGGACCTTGTAAGTCATCTAGTCCAGCCCCCCACCCAAGCAGGAGACCCTACACCATTTCTGACAGATGGCTGTGCAGTCTCTTCTTGAAAGTCTCCAGTGATGAAGCTCCCACAACTTCTGAAGGCAACTTCGTTCCTTCAGTTGATTGTTCTCACTGTCAGGAAACTCCTCCTTATTTCTAGGTTGAATCTCTCCTTGGTCAGTTTCCATCCATTCTTCCTTGTCTAGTCTTCAGGTGCTTTGGAAGATAGCTTGACCCCCTCCTCTCTGTGGCAGCCCCTCAATTATTGGAAGACTGCTATCCTGTCTCCCCTGATCCTTCTCTTCACTAGACTAGCCAGGCCCAGTTCCTGCAACCGTTCATCGTATGTTTTAGCCTCCAGTCCCCTCATCATCTTGGTTGCTTGATTCCTTTTCCTGCACTCTAGAGGGGGAGGGAAGTCATTGGGTGACACCCCCCGCCAGGTATTCGGACCGTCCAGTCCTTCCTTAGTCTTCTCAGGGCTCTGCAGTCCCAGCTCTTGCAGGACATCCATTTTAGAGTCCTGGCCATCTTTTTTGCCCTTCATTGCCCTTCTAGGTTCTGTTAAGTTTATTTAGTTTTAACCTGAGTTATTTATTTTATTTTATTTATTTTATTATTCATATTTCTATGCCGCCCACTCTCCGAGGACTCTGGGTGGCTTACACCAAAGACAGTATACTAAATAGTATATTGCCCCCGACAATCTGGGTCCTCATTTTACCCACCTCGGAAGGATGGAAGGCTGAGTCAACCTTGAGCCGGTGAGATTTGATCCGCTGATCTGCTGAGCTAGCAGTCAGCTGAAGTAGCTGCAGTACTGCACTCTAACCACTGCGCCACCTCGGCTCTTTTAGAGTTAGATGTTTCTATGTGTCTCTTGTAAATTCAGTTTATTTATTTAGTTATTTTTTTTTAATCAATCTACTTATTTGCTAACACTCATATCTTACCCAGTTACAAAAGTTCCTGACAGCTAACATCGGTTTTAACATATTAAGTGAAAAGAATCATCATAATATAAAAATACCTGTAAATGACAGCATCAAATAAGAAATAGCAGACTGTAAGCATTTTACCTATTTTAAGTTTACTTTAGATATTTTAAACAATGGGAGGGATGGAATATATGAAAAAGAATCCACCCTGGTTGAGAAGGGGAGCCCAGAGCATCTCATGAACGGAGAGATAGATCACCTTGGGAGGGGATCCTGTCAGTTGCTTGTAGCTAAGCCACCTAAGCTTTTGTAGGTAATAACTAGCACTTTAAACTCCACCTGGAAACAAATCGGTAACCAATAAAGCTGGGCTTTGTACCCTCTTAAATTTCCAAATAGTCTTCAAGAGCAGTACCCTAAAGAAGATGTTGCAGTAGTCCAGCTGTGAAGTAATAAAAGCATGAGTGGCTGTTGCTAAGGCATCCTGTTTTAAAAATGACTGCAGCTTGGGAGCATACCATCCTGAGGTGGACAAGGGCTTAAATCAGCTGGATCCAGGGGTGGGATTCAAATATTTTAGCAACTGGTTCTCTGCCCAGTTGCTCGGTGGGCGTGACCATGGTGGGCGTGGCCTACTCGACCTCCTGCACCATGGTGGGGGTGGGGGGGGAGTTTTCGCAAGCAAAGTCTATGGGGAAGCTGGATTCACTTAACAACTGTATTACTAACTTCACAACTGCAGCGCGTCCTGGCAGGAAAGGTCGTAAGATGGGACAAAACTCACTTAACAAATGTTTCGCTTAGCAACGGAAATTTGGGGCTCAACTGTGGTCATAGGTCGAGGACTCCCTGTAGCTGAAGGAAGGAATTCCAAGAAGGCATTGAGGTTGAGAGCCAGATTGGGGAGCTGCACAAACTTCTGCGGGGGGGAAAGCAACGTGCAACCCTGTTTTGATGTGGTCAGGAAAACAACCTGAGTTCGGCTGGCACATTTTCTGGTGATGGTTCTTGGCTCACCAGGCTGAGGCTGGCATTGGGCAGGAGGCAAATTGTCCGCCCGGTTTCGCCTCTGTCAGGTCCTCCTGGCAGCCGGGCTGAATCTGCTCCTTTGAGCCATCGGCTCCGTTTATCTGAGGAGCCGGTGGTGGCGTTTCTTGTGTTGCCAGCCTTCAAAGATAATAAAACGAGGAGTAAGACGAGAAGTCGTAAAGTTGCTAACTTCACGGGACTAATGGAAGAGTTCCCGGAGAGAATTCATGGGAATTGCTTTTCCTACTCCAAAGTTGTCATTTAAATGCTAATCATAACAACCTTACGGTGCAGTAATCATTCCTGTTGCAAAGGGCCGTGCAGTGTTATTTAGAAACAATTGGGAAGCCCTCATGTTTATTAAATTCCTTGCGGAGGAAAATCTGCCGACTCAGCGAGACTTCGGGAAGGTATGAAATCTCTCTCCGTTCCCAGCTTTTCGTTCTGCCAACGCAGCTCTTGTGGCTCTTCTGATCTTGACTGGCCTGGGGTGGGTGGGCAGGGCTGTTTGGGGGGTGGGGAGGAAAACCTGCCAAGAAGGTATCCAAGTCTGATCAAAGGAAATCCACTCTCTTTGGTCCTGCTGAAAGGACTATAGTACCCCTTCTGAGCCAACTCCAGCTCCACCAGCTGAGCAGTCGTTTGGCATTTTTTATCCACTTATCGGGTCCTTTCCAAGGACTTGGGATCTGGATGTTTGATGCTGTTAAAGATATCTTCGCGGGATGTAAGCTGTTCCAAGTAAAGCTGCCTTCTGCAATTGACTGATGGTGAATTTGTCAATGCCGATGGTGTTCAAGTGGTGCTTCAGTTGTTTTGGGATTGTACCCAAGGTGCCTATTACGATTGGTACTACCTTTGTTTCCTTACCCTTAACCCTTAACCCTTAACCCTTAGCCCTTAACCCTTAACCCTTAACCCTTATCCCAGCGGTGAAATCCTCCCAGTTCTATCCAGCTCCCCGAACTGGTAGCGCTGGTGGTGGGAGGCTCCGCCCACTCACTGGGATGTCATTACGTCCCGGTTTTTTACCATCTGCGCATGTGCAGAAGAGGCACGCATGTGTAGCGCGTGCGTGCGTAGCATGCTCCTGTTCCCGATCCAGTAGTGAAGGTAAGTGGATTTCACCGCTGCCTTATCCTTAATCCGTACCCTTATCCTTACCCTTAGCCCTATCATCCTCATCCTCATCCTTATCCTTATTCAAAATAAACAGAGCAGAAAAAGGTTGTGGGCTACTTGCCCGAAGAGGCACAGGGTGAGTGATGACAAATGTGTTGCAAGTCACAAAAGGAGCTTCACCTCTTCAGTACTTCATTGATTGACACCTGCAATCAGGAGGGCAGAACTGGCCTGAGGGTGTCAGAACTAGCCTTTTGCCTTTTTGACACCAACGTGGTTAGGAAGAGCCCCCTGGTGGCCTTGTCCAGAAGTGCTGAAGCCTGGAGGGAGCCAATAAGGTGTGTAGCAGCAGCAGCAAAGCTCCAGGTGTGTTGAATTGACACAGGCTTCAAAAGGCTCATCTCAGCCTTTGGGCTCCCTGGCTGTGCCTGGCGGCATAGGGGAGCTGCAGGGGAAGAACCGTTGCAGGAACTGGGCATGGCTAGTTTAATGAAGAGAAGGACTAGGGGAGACATGATAGCAGTGTTCCAGTATCTCAGGGGCTGCCCCAAAGAAGAGGGAGTCAAGCTATTCTCCAAAACTCCTCAAGGCAGGACAAGAAGGAATGGATGGAAACTAATCAAGGAGAGAAGCAACTTAGAACTAAGCAGGAATTTCCTGACAGTGAGAACAATTAATCAGTGGAACAACTTGCCACCAGAAGTTGTAAATTCTCCAACCCTGGAAGTTTTTAAGAAGAGACTGGACAACCGTTTGTCTGAAATGGTGTCGGCCTTCCTGCCTGAGCAGGGAGTTGGACCAGAAGACCTCCAAAGTCTTTTCCAGCTCTGTTATTCTATTAAATAATACTTGATACTGATGGAGGCACAGAGAGGGAGGGAGAGAGACAGCATGAACAGGGCTGCCTGTGGCTCTGACCAGGAACGCGGGCACAGGAGGGCATCAGAATCAATCAGATGCAACACAGGTAGTCCTCGACTTATGACCACAATCAGAAGTCCATTGCCAAGCAAGGTGGTTGTTAAACGAGACATACCTTATGACCTTTTTGTGACAGTTTTTAAATGAATCACAATAGCTGTTTAAGTCAGGGGTCTCCAACCTTGGCAACTTTAAGCCTGGAGGACTTCAACTCCCAGAATTCCCCAGCAGCTTTGGTTGGTCAATTATCAGTGGTTGATGTCTCCTTATTTCTAGATTGAATCCCTCCTTGCTCAGTTTCCATCCATTATTCCTTGTCTGGCCTTCGGGTGCCTTGGAAAATAGTTTGACCCCCTTCCTCCTCTCTGTGGCAGCCCCTCAAATATTGGAAGACTGCTATCCTGTCTCCCCTGCTCCTTCTCTTCACTAGACCAGCCATGTCCAATTCCTGCAACCGTTAATCATATGTTTTAGCCTCCAGTCCCCTCTTCATCCTGGTTGCTCTTCTCTGCACTCTTTCTAGAGTCTCCACATCTTCTTTTATAGTGTGGTGACCAAAACTGGATGCAGTACTCTAGGTGTAGCCTTACTAAGGCTTGATAGAGTGGTATTAGCACCTCCCTTGATCATGATTGTGTCCCTCTGTTAATGCAGTTTAGGATCGCATTGACTGAGCCGCGCACTGTTGACTCTTGTTTAATTGGTTGTCCACTAATTAATTGCTTGTCCCCTACTTATTTATTATTTATCCACTAACACTATTTACTTGGTTGTGCTTGAAGCCAGGGTGTCAAAGATGCTCCCCTGTTCTTCTCACTTCTCTCCCTTGGCTCTCTTTGCTCCTGCAGTGGAAGTGAAAATCGAGGTGGTGCTGCCAGAGAAGGAACGCATCAAAGAGGAGACGTTGCCCAACGGGAAGGCCAGCCCCATTGTTTACAAGGCCAACGGCACCTCACGGCATTACCAGCTGGAGGAGCACCCGGTCGCCCCCAACCCCTACCGGAACATGAAGGATGTGGTGGAGGCCTCTGTTTGCCACGTGAAGGACCTGGACAATGGACAGTCAGTGGGGGCCCAGGGCTTTTTCTTGGGGTTTTAAAACTGTCTCTCAACCTCAGCCACTTCATGTGCAGATGTGCAGACTTCAGCTCCCAGAATCCCCCAGCCAGCAGAGCTTCTGGGAGTTGAAGTCCACGTATCTTAAAGTGGCTGAAACGCTGCTTTAGTCAAAATGAGGCGGGGGGAGGCCTGCTCTCTGCAAACGCTGCCTGTCCCGCAAAAGATTGCTTTGCTCTCCAAGAATGGCGTCTAATCAATGTCAAAAGGGAGCCAAGGGTCCAAAACTCCAGGCCCCTAAGAGTGGGATAGCTACACACTGACATAATTCCACTTTTCTTCTGGGAACACCTACAGGATATTCCCCCCTGCAGTAATCCTGGGAGGCAGGTTTAGCTGGAGATGGGATGAACCCCAGAAAGGGAACTCTGAGGCTCTGTCAGGAATCAAGCCGAGAGCCCCTTCCTCACATTCCCCTCCTGAACTCGACACAAGGATGACACTTGGGCATCACTTCCCCAGAGGGGCAGCCTTCTGAGTTTGGGCATTTTAACCCTTTTAACTTTTAAATATGTTTTTAAATAGATGAGTCGAGTTAATCAGTGGCTGGACAGAGTTCCTGAAATATGCTGAAAATTGCAAGAGGGGTGAGGTGGGGTGCAGGCAAAATATGACCCTTTGGGACCCTGTGAGGAACATGATAAGCTGCCCCCTCCTGTATTATTGGGCTGTAAATAGGTGATGATTTCTTTGTTGCTTTTTTTTTTTTTAATTTGATTTATATGCTGCCCTTCTCCAGAGACTCAGGGCGGCTTACAATGCGTTAAGCAATAGCCTTCATACTTTTGTATATTTATACAAAGTCAGCTTATTGCCCCCACAATCTGGGTCCTCATTTCACCTACCTTAGAAAGGATGGAAGGCTGAGTCAACCTTGAGCCTGGTAAGATTTGAACTTGCAGTAATTGCAGACAGCTGGTGTTAATAGTGCTTTAGTCCACTGTACTACAGGCTCTTTATACTTTATACAAAATATACTTTGGTATATTTATACAAAGTCAGCTTATTGCCCCCACCAACTGGGTCCTCTTTTGCCTACTTTAGAAAGGATGGAAGGCTGAGTCAACCTTGAGCCTGGTGAGATTTGAACCTGCAGTAATTGCAGGCATCTGGTCTTAATAACCAGCTTAATAACAGGGTGCCTTAGACCACTGTACTACCAAGGCTCTTGGTAAGAGAGCCAGAAGACACATTAAGGTATCTTCCTTGGTGCTCTCCGAGTTTGGTAGTTTTCTTGCAGAGGTTTCGTTCTCAAACTAGGTAACATCATCAATGCTAGAAGGGAGTGGGGTTTGCAGAGAGGAGGAGGAAAGAGAGGACTGCAGAGTCCTTGGTGCTCTCTGAGCTGTGTTGTTTAGTTGCAGACATTTCATTATCCAATTAGGTAACATCATCAATGCTAGACTAACACTGATGATGTTATCTAGTTTGGTAATGAAACGTCTACAAGAAAACTACCAAGCTCAGAGAGCACCAAGGACCCTACAGTCCTGCTCCTCCTCATAAACCCCACTCCATTCTAGCACTGATGATGTTACCTAGTTTGGTAATGAAATGTCTACAAGAAAATTACCAAGATCAGAGGGCACCAAGGGCCCCACAGTTCAAGCTTAGGTGACAAATATTCTCTTATTTATTTATTTATCTATTTATTTATTTATTTATTTATTTATTTATTTATTTATTTATTTATTTATATGCCGCCCTTCTCCGAAGACTCAGGGGGGCTCACAATGCACTTATAGCAATAGCCTTCATACTTTTTGTATATACCTGCTTATTAGGGCTGTTGGCTCCCCATAAGCAGTGTTTCTACAAAGTCAGTTTATTGCCCCCACAATCCGGGTCCTCAATTTACCTACCTCGGAAGGATGGAAGGCTGAGTCAACCTTGAGCCTGGTGAGATTTGAACTCGCAGTAATTGCAAGCAGCTGGCAGCTAAGTGCTACTTAACAGTACTTTAGTCTGCTGCACCACCAAGGCTCTTCTATCTGTCCATTGATTATTTCTGACCAGTAAACTTGCATAGTGTCATTCTGGCCATTAATTTTTGCCTCTGCTTTGAAAGTCTTGCTGGTCAAAACAGGATGCAGTTTTTGTGATTTGCAGGACACCCGTGTAGCTCATCCAGAGGGACGTTTGTTGAGAGCAAACAGTTCTGGCCTCTCGCTTAAGCCCACTTCCTTCCATGTGGGTCCCATCACGGTCTGTTTTTGTTCTGCCGGGCTTCTGGCAAACTCAGGTCTGTGTGGAAAAGATGTTTATCAACCGGCAATGTTCCTTCTTGTTCTCCCTAGGATGCGAGAAGTCGATCTGGGCTGTGGGAAGGCTCTGCTGGTGAAAGAAAACGGAGAGTTTTACGCCATGGGTCACAAGTGTCCTCACTACGGAGCCCCACTGGTGAAAGGTGTGTTTTATCCCCTCCCCGGAGCCTTCGCTAGAACAGTGGCCACCAACTGGTGGCCCGTGGACCACTGGTGGTCCGCGAGAAAATGTTGTGGTCTGCAGAAAAATTATTTGCATTTTTTATATTGCACTAAATCAGGGGTTCTCAAACTACAGCCCCTGGGCCGGATACGTGCAATGAACGCTTGTGTTGCTGCAGAGAGTCTCCCCCTTTGGGGTCTTTTTGTGCAGTTCGGAGAGGGCAGAAATTCCAACTTGGGGTCTGCTTCGGCCTCCTGGTGTGGGGCTTTGGGCGAAGGCTAGAGGGAAGGGCCGCTGGTGGCAAGGAGACGGAGGGCCTCGTTCCAGTGGGACTGCATCATGGCCTGCAACTGGCTGACCATCTCAGCCCGCTGAGCCTCCAGGCACCAGTACCTGGCCTTGCACACCCGCAGGTCTTCCCTCTGCTTGGAAACCCTATGCTCGTAGTCCTCAGTGAGGTGCTCCTTCTCAGCCAGATCCAATCTGAACTGAACTCTTTTGCCAACTCTTTCTTGTGGTGGCTGCTTAGCTCCAGCAACTGCTTCCTGTTGGGGCCTTTTTTTAAAAAAAAAATAATTTGATTTATATGCCGCCCTTCTCCGGAGACTCAGGGCGGCTTACAATGCGTTAAGCAATAGCCTTCATTCTTTTGTATATTTATACAAAGTCAGCTTATTGCCCCCACAACCTGGGTCCTCAATTTACCTACCTTAGAAAGGATGGAAGGCTGAGTCAACCTTGAGCCTGGTGAGATTTGAACTTGCAGTAATTGCAGGCCAGCTGATGTTAATGACAGTGCTTTAGTCTGCTGCACTACCAGGGAATTAAAAAGAAACTTCCTAACAGTGAGGACAATTTTTTTTTAAAATTTGATTTATATGCCGCCCTTCTCCGGAGACTCAGGGCGGCTTACAATGTGCTCAGCAATAGCCTTCATACTTTTGCATATTTATACAAAGTCATCTTATTGCCCCCACAAACTGGGTCCTCAATTTACCCACCTTAGAAAGGATGGAAGGCTGAGTCAACCTTGAGCCTGGTGAGGTTCGAACTTACAGTAATTGCAGACAGCTGGTGTTAATCACAATGCTATCAGTCTGCTGAGCCACCAGGCCCTTAAGGAGCCTGGGCGGGCAGGTGAGCAGAGGCTGGCGAGGCACCCCTCAACATGAATGACATCAAGTTGACCGCGCCCACCCAGTCACCTGTCCACCTAGCCATGCCCACCCAGCTGGTAATTAGACAGATCATATTAGTGGTCCGCGGGATTTAAAATTATGAATTTAGTGGTCCCTGAGGTCTGAAAGGTTGGTGACCCCTGAGCTAGAAGAGGTCTGTGCAAGGCTGGCTTGAAAAGGCTGAGGGAAGTTGTGACAATTGTTTGCCCAAAGAAGAAGCCTGCAAGGCTCTGAAAATAGTAAACTCTTAATGGCAGCTGACACTGACGCTAGAAGATTCTGTCACTCTTGGTTTGACCCCGTCTTGGCTTGTCTGCTTCTCAGCAGACTGATAGCATTGTGATTAACACCGCTGTCTGCAATTACTGTAAGTTCGAATCTCACCAGGCTCAAGGTTTGGCTCCACACCCATTTGCACCACTCAGGTGACCCTGATGATAGATAAACCTCCAGGTGGCCTTAACTGAAAGAACGCAAATGACCAGCTGTCTGCCAGGAGTATAAATCCTTCCATTCCCCACCATCCAGTCAGAGCTGAAGAAGCTTCTCGAATGAGAAGTGAAACGTCCTCAAGGAAAAACCAGGAAGTCCAGTTATGCCTCTTGAAAAAAGTTTAAGTGGAGGAACTGTTTGCGGTCAGCCACTCCAAAAATGAAGTTACTGTTTTCTCTTCCGGTGCCTTAAGCATCAATGGTAAATTGAAATAATAACATTGAACACGTTCTGGCCTTTAAATACCTTGATGTCATTTTTCCAAGCTCCCAGAATCTTTGGCAGCTCCGTCTCTGCCAAAGTTAGCAATCGTGCCAAGGTAATTCTGAGTTTACCGCATTAAAGAGGATGGACGCTCACCTGCCACCATCAAGATTTTTTAAGTGTATGTCAACAGTGCTCAGACAAGGACCTGGGTGTGATTGAAAGATCTTAGATATTGTTCAAGTGTATGTTCTACATCCACAAGCACACTTGTTCTGTTCTCCTTCTGCTTCTCAAATAGCTTAATTTGCGTAGAAGCCAGAATGATTCCTTTGCAGAACAGAGCTCTGTTTGCTAATTTTTTGGTTCTCCAGTGCAGGGGTCTCCAACCTTGGCAACTTTAAGACTTCAACTCCCAGAACTGAAGTCTTACAAGTCTTAAAGTTGCCAAGATTGGAGACCCCTGCCCTGCTCCAGTGGATCCCGCTTTTAAATCCAAAGAGCTGAAATCTTAGTCCACCTAAAGAATTTTGTCAGTCTCTCCGTTCTCTACTTCATTTACAGCAGTTTGGCAATTTTAAGATATATGGACTTCAGCTCCTAGAGTTCACCAGGAATCCACGCATGCTGGTTGGGGAATTTTGGGAAGTCCTGACATCTTGACAAAGATTAGATTAGATTAGATTAACAGAGTTGGAAGGGACCTTGTAGATCATCTAGTCCAACCTTCTGCCGAAGCAGGAGATCCTATACCATTTTTGACAGATGGCAGTCCAATTTCT
Organism: Pantherophis guttatus; assembly: GCF_059756535.1. Classification (NCBI taxonomy): domain Eukaryota; kingdom Metazoa; phylum Chordata; class Lepidosauria; order Squamata; family Colubridae; genus Pantherophis; species Pantherophis guttatus. The sequence continues at coordinate 15,341,202 of NC_142079.1, read as the reverse complement.
TCTTGAAAGCCTCCAGTGATGAAGCTCCCACAACTTCCAAAGACAGCTTCTGTTCCATCAGTTGATTGTTCTCACTGTCAGAAAATTTCTCCTTATTTCCAGGTTGAATCTCTCCTTGGTCAGTTTCCATCCATTATTCCTTCTCTGGCCTTCAGGTGCTTTGGAAAATAGCTTGACCCCCTCCTCTCTGTGGCAGCCCCTCAGATATTGGACAACTGCTATCATGTCTCCCCTGGTCCTTCTCTTCACTAGACTAGCCAGGCCCAGTTCTTAAAGTTGTTAAGGTTGAGAGACACTGCTATAGAATTAACCCAGCTCTCCTCCTGCAGTGTTTAATGGCAAACCTTACTTAGTTCAGCTACCTCTTTTTGTTTCAAAGCAGCAAAAGTCCAAGGTTTGACTACTTCCAACCAAAAGGAGGACTAATTTTGCTGTTGCTTTCTTGGGGTCCCCCTGCAGGGGTCTTGTCCAAAGGCCGGATCCGTTGCCCCTGGCACGGGGCTTGCTTCAACATCGGTACTGGCGACATTGAAGACTTCCCAGGCCTGGATAGTCTCCCCAAATTCCAGGTGAGAGGTCTGCAGTTTAACAGCCGGTCATTTGAGGAAAAGACCCTGTGATCTCCACCCAGTTCGTGCTGGGTGGAGAATCTGGGAATCGGCAGCCGCCCACCCCCTTCCCCTTCCCCTCTGCACATGACTTCAGACAAATTGCCTCCTTCCGTCTATTGACCTGGGTTCCTGGCAAATATCCCAGCAAGCCACTCCCTTTAATCCCTAGACCAGAATTTCTCAACCTTGTCCACTTGAAGATACATGGATTTCAATTCCCAGAATTCCCTGGACAGCATGAAGTCCATATATCTTCAAGCGTCCAAGATAGAGAAACCTTGAAAAGTTTACAGACTGGGACTCTTTGAACTGGGGGCTGTCAAAGACCTTTGAGGGGGGGTTCACCTGACACACCTGGCCAGGTCAACTGAGGTTCCAAGGTGAAGAAAGGATGAGCGAGAAGGAGGCAGTTTGGTACCCAAATGGTATCTCAATAGCTCAGCTCTGCCCTGTCAGTCCTCCAGGTCATAGAGAGGAATTATAGAGGGGCTGAAAGGCGATGGCAGTCTACACAAAACGCACACACTCACACACACACACACCCTCCTTGTCAGTGGCCATGGACATAATGGCTCATAAGGAACGCTGTCTGGAATAGCAGCCGATGCTGTCCCACAAATGCCTAACCAATTCTTGGCTCTGAGACCCTTTCTTTGGTCTTATTCATACAATCCTAGGGTTGGAAAGGAACTCAGAGGTCATGTAGCCAAACCTAGGCTGGATACCCTGGAGCAGCTCTGACTGGTGATGATCCTGTTAAAGATTTTCAAGGGAAGCTGAAGTCCCCATGTGTTCAGAGGTGGTATTCAGCCGGTTCTGACCGGTTCTGGCGAACTGGTAGTGGAAATTTTGAGTAGTTTGGAGAACCGGCAAATACCACCTCTGGCTGGGCCTGCCCCCATCTATTCATTGCTTCCTGAGCAGGGGTGGGTTCTAAATTTTTTTACTACCTGTTCTGTGGGTGTGGCTTATTTTGTGGGCGTGGTTTGATGGTCATGTGACAATTCTTTAGGATTTAGCAGAGGTACTGGTCTACCAGGCTTTTAACTGCTTGCAGAACTGTACTGGTCTACTCATTTATTTTTGCAGGCACCGGTCTACTCATTTATTTTTGCAGGCACCGGTCTACCCATTTATTTTTGCAGGCACCGGTCTACCCATTTATTTTTGCAGGCACCGGTCTACCCATTTATTTTTGCAGGCACCGGTCTACTCATTTATTTTTGCAGGCACCGGTCTACCCATTTATTTTTGCAGGCATTGGTCTACTCATTTATTTTTGCAGGCACCGGTCTACCCATTTATTTTTGCAGGCATTGGTCTACTCATTTGTTTTTGGAGGCGCCAGTCTACCACCACACTGCCTTTTAACACTAATCAGCTGTAGGGCGGCCTTTTGAAGCCCCGCGGCAAGAGTTTAAATAGTTTTTTTCCTTCTAGCCTATCAGCTGGGACTCAGGAGGCAGCAATAGATTGGGGGTGGGTCCAAATAAAAAGTAAGAATAATGCGGGGGGGGGGGGGCGGAACCGGTTCGGTGATGTCATATTGTCACCGCTACTGGCTTGGCTGAACCAGACCGAACCAGGAGGAACCCACCACTGTTCCCGAATCCCAGTTGATTGAGTCCCAACTGATTGGCTGGGTCTTCTTTTGTTGCCCTGCATAGGAGAACAGACCTGGAAAGCAGATTAGTTTCAAGGTGTTGGTTACCACCTTTGGCATGGACCTGGGTATTTGTGGGATCACCTTCTGCCGCCGATAGCCTCCCACCGACCAGTACGCTCCCACAGAGAGGGACTCCTCAGGGTGCGGTCAGCCAGGCAATGTCGGCTGGCGACCCCAGGGGGAGGGCCTTCTCTGTGGGAGCCCCTGCCCTCTGGAACGATTTGCCCCCGGAGATACGAAGGATATCGGATCTCCGGGTCTTTCGCCGTGCCCTAAAAACTTTTCTTTTCCATCAAGCAGGGCTGGCGTGAATCCCCTCCCCCTTTTTAGCCTTTTAAATTGTCAATGGGTTTTAGTTTGAATGTTTTAAATTTTGGACCAAAATTTAAAATTTAAAATTTTGTATTGGTATGTGTTTTAGTTCTGGCTGTGCACCGCCCTGAGTCTACTAGGAGAAGGGCGGGATACAAATTGAATAAAATAAATAAATAAATAAATAAATAAATAAATAAATAAATAAATAGTGGGGTGGGAATGGAGACTTTGCAGTATCCTTCCCATGCCACATCCATCAAGCCACACCCACCAAGCCACACAACGCCCACCAAGCCACACCACAGAATCGGTAGTAAAAATTTTTGAATCCCACCACTGCATGTGTTGGGGATGACCTTGGATCCTTGGTCTGGGAGGACTTTGGAGGTGATCCGAGTCTCTGCTCGGTCAGGCTGGGCATTCTACTCTACCATCTGCTTGATACCGTTTCCTCCTGAAGACAAGCTGCCTTGTTTTTCATTGGTGGGTGGTGGGTGGGAGCAGCTGGGTTAGGCATATATAATGATCAAACACTTATTTTAACGAGGGTGAAAGTTGCATCATGAAACATGAAGGCATTCTTTCCCGTTCTAGGTGAAAATTGAGAAGGAAAAGGTGTACATCCGAGCAAGCAAACAGGTGAGTTGTAAGATCTACCATCCCACCCGCACCCCACTCGAACCCCTGGCCATTTATTCTTCAGGGCAGCTTCCAGGGGTGAAATGCTACCGGTTTGGGCCGGTTCGCCTGAACCGGTAATAAAAAAAATAAATTCCAAAGATCAGCTGAGTGATATGCAATTGTTGGAACTTTTTTTTTTCTTTTTAAAGCATTTTTAACTACTGGTTCCAGAGAACGTTAAAAAGTTAAAAAAAAAGTTCTGATGATAGCGCGTCGCTCAGCTGATCTTCGGAACTTTTTTTTTTTTTACTTTTTAAGCATTTTTTTACTACCGGTTCTCCAGAACCGGTAGTTAAAAATGCTTTTAAAAGGTTAAAAAAAAGATTCCAACGATCATGCACCATAGCTGTGATCCTTGGAACCTTTTTTTTACCTTTTTAAAGTATTTTTATTACTTTAATTGAAGTCCACCAGGCTTAAAGTTGCCAAGGTTGGAGACCCCTGGTTTAGGGTGCTGCAGTGATTAATCTGCATTTTGTTATTTTCCTGTCCTATTGACCTGGCAGGAGGGGCAATTCCTTCCTTCCTTCCTTCCTTCCTTCCTTCCTTCCTTCCTTCCTTCCTTCCTTCCTTCCTTCCTTCCTTCCTTCCTTCCTCTCTGCCCACTGCCAGCAGTTTGAATCTCACCGGCTCAAGGTTGACTCAGCCTTCTATCCTTCCGAGGTCCGTAAAACGAGGACCCAGATTGCTGGGGGCAATAGGCTGACTCTGTAAACCACTTAGAGAGGGCTGTAAAGGACTGTGAAGTGGTATAAGTGCTGTTGCTAGCTAACTAGCTAACTAGCTAACTAACTGTGTGTAGAGCAGCCTTTCCCAGCCTGAGTGCCTTCAAATTCCATATTTCTCCCACTAACATGAGAATTCTGGGTGTTGAAGTCCCCCTCTCTGGTTGGGTCCTGGTTGGAGGAGAATTGGGATTGGGGATGTTGTAGGGATTGGGATGCTGCATGCTTAAGTTGGGGACTGCGTTGACATGGCCCCTTCTTGCACCCCAGGCTCTTCAAGCCCAGAAGCGGACGAAGGTGATGGCGAAATGCATCTCGCTGAGCAACTACAGCATCAGCAGCACCAACGTGCTCATCATTGGGGCAGGTACCGGCTGGTGGAGAGAGAGAGTGTCCAAGGGTGGAGGTCTCAGCTTGGGGGGTGTCAGAGCCCTGCTTGGATGGGTGTCCTCCTGGAGACTCCACTGCGGGGTTCAAGCAGCAAGGATGTCCACCCATCCCTTCAAACGCCCCAAATGAATCTGGTTTTGCCCAGACTGTCAGAGAATTGTGGGAAAAACTCACAAGGGCATCCCATCGTGGAAGCCCCTATTCGGTTATTCAGATCGGCTTTCTCATTTATTCTGGAGAGCCCATTCAGTCTGGGGTTTCTGTTTTGGGATCAAACCTCCAAATCAAATAATTGTCCAGCCCAATTGGTGCCTCTGTGCTGGTGCGGCACTGTTCCCACTTCCTGGGAGCCTCGGGTGGATTTGGTAGTTCGAATCTCACCAGGTTCAAGGTTGACTCAGCCTTCCATCCTTCCGAGGTGGGTAAAATGAGGACCCAGATTGTTGGGGGTTTATAGGCTGACTCTAAACCGCTTAGAAAGGGCTGTAAAGCAGGGGTCTCCAACCTTGGCAACTTTAAGCCTGGCGGACTTCAATTCCCAGAATTCTGGGAGTTGAAATCCGCCAGGCTTGAAGTTGCCAAGGTTGGAGACCCCTGCTATAAAACACTGTGAAGCGGTATATAAGTCTAAGGGCTATTGCTATTGCTACTCTGGGAGGAAGATGGAGAAGACATAATGGGGAATTCTCAGCCGCAAACGGACAGCTGCTTCCACCAACAGTCGCTTCCTCTGGCAGGTCCTGCTGGGCTGGTGTGTGCAGAGACTCTCCGCCAAGAGGGCTTCTCGGACAGGATTGTGATGTGCACAATCGATCGACATTTGCCCTACGACAGGCCCAAGCTCAGCAAGGTTGGTGCCTACCCAGGAATTTCTCCAAGACTTCCTCGAGGGCAATGGGTGGGATGGTTCACTTTTCCATCCTTTCCCTGAGAGTTGCGATGCTGTCTTGGAAATTTATTTATTTATTTATTTATTTATTTATTATATTTCTATACCGCCTTTCTCCCGTAGGACTCAAGGCGGTGTACAGTCAAGAAAAATATAGACACAGAAACATCATAAAATTGCTAATTAAAATTGTTACTTAGTTTGGTCAATTAAATAAAACCCAGAATTAGATAACATTTAAAAAATCATTCACATGTTCATATGTTTAGCCCCGCCTGTTGGAACATCAGGGTCTTGAGGGCACGGCGGAAAGCACGGAGATCAGGGATATTCCGTATCTCCGGGGGCAGTTCATTCCAAAGGGTTGGAGCCCCCACAGAGAAGGCCCTCCCCCTGGGAGTCGCCAGTCGACATAATTTGGCTGACGGTACCCTGAGTAGTCCCTCCCTGTGAGAACGAACTGGTCGGTGGGAGGCTATTGGTGGCAAAAGACGGTCTCGTAGGTACCCAGGTCCTAAGCCATGGAGCGCTTTAAAGGTGATAACTAACACCTTGAATCGCACCCGGAAGACCACCGGGAGCCAGTGCAGCTCGCGTAGGAGAGGTGTTACATGGGCGTAACGAGCTGCGCCCATAATCACCCGCGCGGCTACGTTCTGGACCAGTTGGAGCCTCCGGGTGCTTTTCAAGGGGAGCCCCATGTAGAGAGCATTACAGTAGTCCATACGGGAGGTAACTAGGGCATGAGTGACCGTGCGCAAGGCGTCCCGATCCAGAAAGGGATCCACCAATGCGACCAATGCCGTTTCTGTGCTGTATCGTGACCTGAAGCCCGACTGGAACGGATCCAGATAGACAACTTCATCCAGGTATCGGGGTAGTTGTCGCGCCACCACACTCTCAACAACCTTCGCAACAAAGCGAAGATTGGAGACTGGACGATAAGAGTCAAACTCTTCCCAGATAATGCTCTCAAGACCTGCCCCCGTCTCCTCCCCTGGATCTACCCAATCGGAGTCCAGGCCTTCCCGAATCTGAGCGACTTTATCATGCAGGAATTGTACAAAATCCTCAGCTCGACCCCTTAAGGGATCTTCCCGTACCCCCACCTGAATTAGGGAGCGGGTCACCCTAAACAGCGCAGCTGGGCAGTTCTCTGCAGATGCAATAAGAGCGGAGAAGTAGCTAGACTTCGCCACTCTTATCGCCACTAGGTAGGTCTTAATATAAGATCTCACCTGTGTTCGGTCAGATTCAGATCGGCTTGTCCTCCAATCGCTCTCCAGGCGTCTTTTCCAATGCTTCATCTCTCTCAGCTCCTCGGAAAACCAAGGAGCTAGACGAGATCGGCATCGGGTCAGAGGCCGCAAAGGCACGACGTGGTCCAAGGCCCCAGTAGCCGCCCTGTCCCAGGCGACCACCAGGTCCTCAGTCGAGTCATGAGCCAGAGTCTCAGGAAATGGCCCAAGCTCCATCAGGAACCTTTCGGGGTCCATCAGGCGCCTGGGACGGAACCATTTGGTTGGTTCCGTCTCCCTGCGGTGGGTGGAAGTGACTTGAAAGTCCATGTGAAGGAGAGAATGATCAGACCATGACAAGGGCTTGATGTCTATATCCCCTATTCTTAGATCATTCAGCCACTGATCAGAGACAAAAATCAAGTCCAGAGTGTGATTCCCCAAGTGAACTACCTGGGTCAGGCCCATGGCCGTCATGGAAGCCATGAACTCCCGAGCCGTCTCCGACATCTCACCAGCAGATGGCAGGTTAAAATCCCCCATAACAATAAGTCTGGGGGTTTCCACCGCCACCCCGGCTATAATGTCGAGCAGCTCAGGCAGGACCGTTGTTACGTGGCAGGGAGCCAGGTACGCAATCAGTAGGCCCATCTGAATCCCCCGACCCCACTTCACAAGGAGGGACTCACATCCAGCTATCTGAGGAACAGTGGCCTCCCTCGGGCAAAGACTTTCTCTAATGATTGCTGCCACTCCCCCACCCGTTCCCTGAGCCCTTGGCTGATGGAATGCACGGAAACCTGGCGGGCACATTTCCACAAGGGGAACTCCTCCCTCCTGGCCTAACCAGGTCTCTGTAATCCCTGCCAGGTCAGCACCCCCCTCTGAAATAAGATCATGAATGAGGGGGGCTTTATTTACCACTGACCTGGCATTACATAACATCAGCCGTAGACCCAGGGTCTGAGACTCTGAACAACCTGGGAAACGAGCAGTGCTTTGGGGGTCGGAGTGAGCAATCGCTCGTAAACATCGAGTGCGCACTCCCGAAACATAATATGGCCCCCTGCAGCCGTCATATCTGCCCCTCCCACTTACTATACTAATGCCCATCGCTTCATCCCCTTGCATCCTTGTCAGATTTCTGTCCCCATCCTCCCCACCATGATTATCAGACCCATTACCCCTTTCAGTGGATTTATGGATCCCCCCAGATCCATTCCCACAATCCCTCCCAGAACCCCTTAAAATAGAACTTAAAGATTTATCTAAAAAACCCCAAAGCCGTCGGTTTTTTGCAAACCACCTCTCAGGGTTCCAAAACCCGTCCTCAAGGGCAGCCCTTGATAACTGAGAGGGCCAGACATGCGAGAGGGGGGAATCTCGCAGTGCAAGGAGCTCCGCAGTTGAATACATCAAAGATAGGAGTGAGTTGAAGGAGATGAAGGATCATTTTCTTCTAAGAGTGTTAGAGATGGTTAAGACAGGTAATTTAAAATAAGGGAGGAAATAGATGTAAAAGGGAGACCAGTATGTTACAAATGTCAATACATCGGAACATCATCGCCCTCTCACGACGATGGGAAGTCTTGTGGTTGTAGTAAGTCCATCCAAAGGAGGTGGGGGTAGAGGTCTCAAAGGGTCGTCCTCTCACAGCGACCAAATGAAATGAAACACAATTCCTTTTCGTGCAGTTCGTGGGTGTCCGTGTAACTTGTCAATCATGGATTTAAGGGCAGAGTTAATACTGAACCTTTGCTCTTTCTCCTAAAAGTGACTCAAATTAATTTAGAAGCTACCACCATCTCTAGTGGTTTTGGCCAGGGGTGGGTTCTACTTAGCTTTACTACCAGTTCGCAATGGGAGCAACTGGGCATGATTGCGCTTCTGCGCATGTGCAGATTGTCCATGATGACGTCCAGGCGGGTGGGCGGAGCCTCCTGCCACTTTTACTACTGGTTCGCAAGAACTGGACTGAACCGGGAACAACCCACCACTGATTGTGGCTTAGGCCAAGCAGCCCAAATGATGCTCCTTCCACAGCTAAACTGACATAGATCTATCCAGGGATGGGCCTCAAAAATTTTAGCAAGGGGTTCTCTGCCCGGTTGCTGGGTGGGCGTGGCAATATTGGGTGTGGCCTAGTTAGGCCTCCGGCACCATGGCAGAGCAGCGGTGTTTTTGCCCTCCCAAGGCTCCGGTGGCTTTCCTTGAGCCTCTGGAAGGGCGAAAATGGCCTCCCCAGGCTCCAGAGGCCCTCTCTAGCCTTCCCGAACTTCCGGTAGGCCCGTTTTTTGCCCTCCCTGAGCCTCTGTGCACACCCTGCACTTACCTGCATCCAAAACGGGCCACATGGGGACTCCTGGGAGGGGAGGGGCAGGTGGGCGGGGCCAGCCAGGAGTGGGATTTGGGGGTTCTCTGAACTGCACGGAATCTTAGCTAGAGGTTATCCTGAACCCCTGCGAGGCCCCAGCAGATCCCTCTGGGTTTTTCTCTCTGCAAGGTTCACTCGGTTCCAGGAAGACTGAAGAAGACTCTCAGGTTGTCCTCAAGCAGTCTTCTCAATGGTATGATGGGATGTCCTTGGGAGACAGGAAGAAGAGCCACAGACTAGACAACAATCAGATAAGAGGCAGCTGAACCCGCAGACGAAATGAGGGCATGGAAAATGTCTCAGAAGGGACCCTCCCTAGTTTCTTGGGCTGTAAAGGTGAGGGGTAGAGAGATTCTGTTAATGTAACCTGACAATAAAGTTAAGAGCTAGTACTTCTGGTTGTGCCTCTTGCCTGGACTACCTCACAAGGCTGACAACCATCTTACAAGCCTGAAAGCACATATCTCCCTCCTCACCTTTACAGTCCAAGAAACTTGGGAGGGTCCCTTCTGAGATGTTTTCCATGCCCTCATTTCCTCTGCAGGTTCAGCTGCCTCTTGTTGTGGTCTGCCGGCAGCCTGAGGAGCTGGCAGCAGAGTCGGACAGTGAGGAGGTTGGGGAAAAACATGGGCCAGTCCTGGAGTCTGGGGAAGGCTCGGACGAGGACTCTGTTAATTCTGTTTAAAGTCTGAAGCTCTGTTTGATTCTGGACTCCGTGTGGCTTTGCCAATTAGGTCTTTGGCAGTGTGTCAAGGGAGATAAAGGGGGTGATTATCAGCCTTATCCCGAAGGACTCTTTACAACTATTTGGGACTCATCTGTGAATGAATGCATGTCCCACTAGACTCCTGGGAAACAAGACAGTGGGAATTAAGTGTTCAGCAGAGTGATGGCATGGGAGAAAAAACCGTCGTTACATCTAACTGTTTTGGCGTGCAGTGCCCTATAGCTGCATCGTGAGGGAAAAAGTTGAAATAGTTTATGTCCAGGATGTGAGGGGTCTGCAGATACCTTCTGCAGATTGTTCCCTAGTCTGTGGCTCTTCCACCTGTCTCCAAAGGTCATTCTCATAGATCAGGAGTGTCAAACCTGCGTCATCATGGTGTCGTCACTTGGCGTATCGCGAATTTTCCCCCCTTCGCTAAACTGGGTGTGGCCAGCACGTGACGCATCCGGCCCATGGGCTGTGAGTTTGACAGCCGTGTCATAGACCGTTACACCTCCTTAGTGGAACCCTCCAGGTATATGTGGGATTACAACTCCTGGCACACCTCTGGAAGGCTTTTAAGGAGTATCTAAGAACAAAATTTACTTCTGCTTTCAGTCCATGGATTCCCACGCTGACCAGATCGCTCTGCGTCCGAAAGAATTCTTCCGCACGAATGACATTGAGGTCCTGACTGAAATGCAGGTGAGAGGGTCTGTCTCTGTGGGGGGTGGGGGGAGCTTCAAAGAAAGCCTGGCTCTCTTTGTGGGATGTGTAAAGGGAGAGTCCGTGTGGACTGAAAAAAGGATTTTGTTATTAATCCAGAGGTGGTTTGGTTTAACCCACCCTTTCGAGAGCTGCTCTACCAAACCAGGACCTGTGAAGGGAGGTCACATCACCTGGCCTGGTTTCATCTCCAAAAATGGTTCTGGATGGGTGTGGTTGGCTCCCTGAAGCCTGTCCCCAGTGTGGACTCTTGTTCTGACCCAGAACACGACAAACCCTCTGAAGTGAACTCAAAGATTCCTTTATTAGGAGCGCCAGCAGCCCCGGCAAAAAGTTCCTCTCTCACCGCAGGCTAACAAGCCTGTCCGGCTGGGAGATGAATAGTTGTCTGCCACATCTATTCATCTCCATCCCCTGCCTTTTATCCCCAGAGCTAGGGTGGGGCTTCACTAGCAGCGGTGGCTCTTCCATCCCAAGGACCGGCCCATAGATTTCCACTGCTCTCCTCTCCTCTTGCCTTCTGTGCATCAGGCACTGGACCCAGCCATTCCTCCTCTTCCTCATCAGCCACCTCCAGACCTGGGGGCTGTTGACTCTCCCTCGGAGGGATGACGGACAGCCCAGGCTCTGCCTCTCTCTCTCTCTCTCTCTCTCTCTCTCTCTCTGCCAGCTCCATTCCCTCTTCCCCCTCAGAGCTCTCAGGTTGCCTTGATGCTGACCCTGACTCCCACACCTCCCTCTCCTCCTCTGATTCGGCTGCTGGAGGGGCTGGCGGCTGACAGGCCACAACAATTCTGTAGGTGTGTGTTGCTCTGATGGAAAAAAGAAAGAACAGCTAAGAAATTACTGTTAATGACCTGTCCATACTGTTTCAGGTGGCGGCAGTGGATGTGAAGAACAAGACGGCCATTTTCAAGGATGGGTTTAAGATGGAGTACAATAAGTTGCTGCTGGCAACAGGAAACACGTAAGTGGCCCTAAAAGGTTTTACACCAAGTGTTGAGGTCTTGTTTTTTAGACGGGGAAGGTTTTTTTGCACCCCAAATGTGTCGGAGAGAGACTGGCTGAGCCAGGGGGAGGAGTCAAGTGGAGAATTAATCAGGAATCCTTAAGTATGCACAGGACGGCATGCAAAATCTGAGAAGATTTCTCTGTAATAGGCATGAGCAATAAAGGAGCTAATTGGACTCTTCACAGGTGGATCTGGTTATTTGGGACTGACAAATGGACTGAGAATGTTGTGGTATCTTCAAGATGAATCAGTGGGTTGCAGCCTAAGCTTTCATGGCTTAGAAATTGAAATTAGTTTTATGGAATTTGGTGAAATTCCATAGAACGAAAGAGAAATTTCCTAACAGTGAGAACAATAAACCAGTACAACAGCTTGCCGTCCTAATTCATTTTAGATCATGTAGGATGAGAGTGGTGCATGCTGGCCAAAAGACAGGAGGAGACTGAACAGTTTCATTTAGTAACTAGCTGGACGCCCGTGCTTCGCTATGAAACTATGTGCTGGGGCTTGATAAATTGACACTTGCAGCCTGAAACTTAATGTAGAATGTGTAACTCCATAGCATCAGAGTGTGTTAATATAATGCAACTGGCAGTTGGAACAGAGGGGGAGGGGGAATAGAATGTCCCAGCCCGCAGCATCCATCGGTATTCATCTGGCTAGCATCCAGTCAGTGTGTGAGAAAGTTGAGGGCTGTTTGGAAACTCAAACAGTATTTGCTGTGTGAGCAAGGAGACAGGAAGGAGGCTGGGCGTGGCTTAGCTCAACTGTTCTGTAGTAAAGCTGCTTGTTGCTGTGAAAGTGAAACTGAAAGTGAAACTCCTCTCCTCTGCTTGTGTTTTGCATTTGGAACAGATTTCTTTTGAGGTGGGGAGGGGGAGTACAACTCCTTAGCATCAGAGTGTGTTAACAATAATATAGGAAATACTAATGCTCTAATGGTCATTTCGAAAAATCCTTTCTTAGTGAGCACTTAGAAGCCAGGAGGAACATAAGTGACAAATTTAAAGTTTGTAGGCTTTATGGTTCTGGAGATTTTGTAATTAATGCATGAGTGGTTTTTGCTTTTATATACTATATATAGATTTTAGATTTTTTTTATCCCACATTTTTATAAATAACTCAAGGCGGCAAACGTACCTAATAATAAAAGGGATGAAAATGATAAAAGGCAGGAGCTGCAGTTCTCTTTCTCAGATCACCAAAGGATTTGACTCAAAATGGGTAGCCAGGATTCTAGTCTTTTTCTAATCTAACTTGGCCTAAGGAGTTTTGGAAGGTGGGCCAGGAATAAGGAGGCTTCCTCCCTTTGTTATGCCACCTGCCCTTCTTTGACCTTTGGAGGATCCTTCGGCCTGACCTCTCCTATCTCTCCTTCCAGACCCAAAACGCTCAGCTGCAAAGGCAAGGAAGTGGAGAACGTCTTCACCATCCGTGCTGTGGAAGATGCCAACCGGGTGGTCAAAGTGGCCACTGGCAAAAACGCCGTAGTGGTGGGAGCCTCTTTCCTGGGTGAGCAAAGGCTGCGTAGACGGCCTTGGAAGATGAGCTGATTCATAATGTGGTTTGTTTCATCTGAGTTTAGCACGGTTTACTACCATGTTTCCCCAAAAATAAAACACACCCTGAAAATAAGCCCTAACCTGATTTTTTGGGGTGGGCCTCCCCTCAAATAAGCCCGGGGGGATAGGCATGGACAGCACAAGAGGCACCGAGCACATTGGGGCTGACAGCGTGTGGCAGCAACCGCAGCTCACCGGCCCTTTGGCACAGTGCAGATAAGTTCGAGTGTGGAGGCAGAGGTGGGGGGGAGACAGGCGATACAGATGTGCTGTGTGGCTGCCTGGCTCACGGGAGGCTTGTGGGAGGCTTGCGCAGCGGCGGCAGGTAGAGGCAGAGGCGCAGGGGAGGGGGGAGGCAGGCGATCCCAATGCCCCATGCAGGTTCCTGCCTGGCATGGCTGCAGGCAAGCCGAGAGAGGGTGGGACAGAGTGGGCAGTGTTGTTGGGATCTCCTGCCTCCCCCCGTCCTGACTCCTGCCTCTGCCTCTGCCTGGTTCTGCCGTGCACTTTTCGCCCAGAGGGAGACGAAGCTTCATCTGCTTGCAAATGGAGCTAATTGCTCCATTTAAAAGTGTCCCATTTGCAAGCAGACGAAGCTTCGAGTCTCCGTCATTTCTCCGTCCAGGTGAAAAGTGTTTCTACCCTGGGAAGCCCTGTAAGTCGTTGAGGCTGTGGGCAAGTAGATGGTGGGAGGGAGCAGGCGGGCATGCATAAAGTAAGACATTCCCCCAAAATAAGACCTAATAGGTCTTTTGGTCCTGCCCCCCCCCCAAAAGACTGGGTCTTATTTTCAGGGAAAAACAGGGTATCTATGGTTTAGGGTTTAGCATGCAAAGCCAAGCCTGCTGTTTGTAGTTTATTGTACAAATCGTGATTAAGGAAATCATGGTTTAGTACTCTGTGTGGACCAGTGATGGGTTGCTACCGGTTCGCCCCGGGAGGCTCTGCCCACCTGCCTGGATGCTTCTGTGCACGAGCAAACCGGTAGCAAACTAAATTGAAACCACTACTGGTGTGGACACAGGCTAAATATGTCTTGAAAATTAAGCTCTGTGTCCAAGTTGGAGAATTTGGGGGGGGGCTTTTCCCTCTGTTTTTAGCTGTTGTTTTTTCCTCGTCTCACCCAACTTGACCTGTTTCAGCAGCCGGATCTTCTGCTTTTGCGCTGCACCAACCTGCAGGCTCTCAGCTTGTCCTGGGTCTTTCCTGCAGTGGCTTCCTAACCCTCCTGCTCCCTCTGGCTTTTTGCAGGGATGGAGGTGGCTGCCTACCTTTCGGAGAAGGCTCACTCGGTCTCAGTGGTGGAGCTGGAAGAAGTGCCCTTCAAGAAATCCTTTGGGGAGAAGGTTGGGCGAGCCATCATGAAGGCAAGGCAGCTGCCCGGAGGGGGCATTTGGGGAGGGTCGAACCTTATTTTGAGAGGAACGTTTTTCAACCTTCTCTCTCCCTTCCTCTCCTCTCGGACAGATGTTTGAAAACAACCGAGTGAAATTCTACATGCAGACCGAAGTGTCGGAACTGCGGGAACAGGAGGGCAAGGTAGAGTTGGATGGATGGAATGGATGGAAACCAACCAGTGGTGGTTTCAAAGTTTTTTACTACCTGTTCTGTGGGTGTGGCTTGGTGGTACCAAGTATCCCACCCCACTCCAGGGGAAGGATACTGCAAAATCCCCATTTCCTCCCAATCAGCTGGGACTTGAGAGGCAGAGAATAGATGGGGGCAGGGCCAATCAGAATTTTTACTACCGGTTCTCCAAACTACTCAAAATTTCCTCTACCGGTTCTCCAGAACTGGTCAGAACCTGCTGAAACCCACCTCTGAAACCAACCAAGGAGAGATTAAGGAGAAACTTATCAATAGTGAGGACAATGAATCAGTGGAACAGAAGTTGCCTCCAGAGGTTGTAGGTGCTTCATCACTGGAGGTTTTTAAGAAGAGATTGGCCAGCCACCTGTCTGAAATGGTATAGGGCAGGGATCCCCAACCTGTGGGCCGTATGAATGTCAAGAAGAGAACAGGGTCCTTCCTCATCTGTCTCCTAGCACTTGCCCCTTCCGGATATGACTGCCACCCCCATCCAGCCACAGCCCTTGCAGCCAAGATCCAGAAGTCCTCCAGCCCTCCGTTGGACTCATTTTGAAAGTTTAGGATTCTGCCCATGGACAGAGTGAGGAAGTCCACAGTTGTGGAGGCAGTTTGCAAGGCAGCCGGTGACTTCCTTGGATCCGGGCAGGCGAGGAAGAGAGGCATAGCCCCACTGGGGAGGTCGAACAATAATAGAACAACAGAATGAATGAGCTGCAAAGGACCTTGGAGGTCTTCTAGTCCAGCCCCCTGCTCAAGCAGGAGAACCTATAATATTTCAGCTAAGTGGCTGTTTTCAGTTGGCCAGAGCTTGCAAGGTGGCCAGGATACTGTATTTCTGTTTGAAACAGCCCGGCCACATCCCCCCACTCAAGGAGAGGTGGGGAGCCTCTCCCACCCAGCAATGTCTTGCTTTCTGGCTTCACAGACAGGCAGGGCTGTGTCAAAGAAATAGATTTGATTTTTTAAAATTGATTGCATTTTACCTTTCCCCAAAGCTGAAGGAGGTAGTGCTGAAGAGTGGCAAAGTACTCCGGGCAGACGTCTGCGTGATTGGCATAGGTAAGTCGCTGGAGTACTTTGGGGGCGTCCTCTGGGGGAACTCAAGAAGGTCAAGACGGCACCAGGACTGCACAATCTAAGCTCACTCTCTACATGGGTCACATGCTGTGCTGCCCCACTCACTCACACACACGCGTAAGTGTGGTTTATAGAGAGTTTTATTGATGTTCTCCAGCAGTTCCCTTCACCTGGCCTCAGAACTGTCCCAAATCAATCCAGCCACAAGCAGCCAAGATTAGTCCACCAGACCATGGCCAATAGTCCATAAAACAGTAGAGAGTTGTTCCAACAAGTAAGTCCACCAAACAAACTTAAATCCACCAGGCAAAACTGAAAGTACATCCACGAGAGCTCATTTGGCAAGAGAAGTTCAGAGTCTCCAAGGCACGAAGTCAGGCAGGAAGCATGAGGAATAAACACACACACAAGCATAAACCCAACACGTTGTTCCCAGCAATGCCTCCCTCTGGCTGCTGTGATAAATAGCTTTCCGGTGCAGCCCATCAAGATGGGCAGGGCCTCTTCCTGAGTAATCTGGCAGATCTCTGTGGCTCTTGTCTTTTCTCTGCCCTGCATGTTCTCGGATCCATCATGGAAGGCAGCTCCTCCTTCTCTGTCCTCCCCTGCAAGCTGTCCCCAGTTGAAGCCTCCTGTAAATTTCTTTCAGCTGGCTGTTCAGAGTCATTAATTAACCCAGTTCCTGACATGCCAGGAAGGACTTCCGAGAAAGAATCTGAGGAATCGTCCAAGGGAGACCATCACACATGCTTTGATCAGTTGCTCTTGGCCATCTTGAGTTTTGGAATAACCACCTGGGGATGCCCCTGAGTGCTCCTGTGTTTCGGGGATCCTTCCTTGAGCTTCCCTCAATGACAGCCCTGATTTTAATTTAATTTAAGGTAGCACTTAGCTGAGTTTAGCTGAGGCAGTACTTAGCTGAGTTTGAAAAAAAGCCATTTTGTAGATTTGTAGATTTTTGGATGGGGGACCATCTGGAGATTCTAGAACAATGATTAAGCTGGAAAGGAGGCCCTGGCAAAGTACTTCTCTATGGTTGCCAAGGAAATTGTCCCTGAAGTAAGTCACAGGGCTCAGTGAGGAGAGTCAGAAGAGAGATTATAGTTGACATTAGCTCATTCACAAAAATTGAGGCAACAGACTAGATAGGAAGACCAGAGATGAAGAGAGAGGCAAAACACCATCTTGATGCCAAGAAAACCACATGGAATTCTGACTTGCTGTCTGAAAAACACTTGTATTTGTAGAAAAAAGAAAAAAAAGAGAAGTAAAATTTTATCTACGACAGAGAAATTCTTGCATCATCATCTTCTTTTAATGACCCCATAATCCCTCGGGGGGGTGGAGTCTGGGCAACTGAATGGAGCTAGCAGAATGTTTTACTGGCCGGATGCCCTTCCTGTCATCAATGTGGAGTTTTGTTCAGAAGATATATTCTCATTGTGCCCAGAGAGAGAAAAATATCTGCCTCTACTGAGGATCAAACTCACTTCTGACTGTGAGACGAGAGCTCCACCTCTAGGCCACCGCACCACTTGGAGAAATCTTTGCATAGCCAAAGGATAATTATTTCATCTGGGGTCTTCTGAAACCATGAGAAAGTGTGAGAAGGAAGTGAGGGCATGATGAGAGGGAGTTCAAGAAGTGTTTAATTTTGGCAGCAAGGCAGCCTCTGCAACAGGGCAGAAAGATGCTGTATTTTATCTTTTTTATTTTAATTTTAATTCACTTTCCCCCCAAAAAAGCCAGATTATTCTACAGGCCACTAAAGAACAACCATCTCCTTTAGTTACAAGCTAAAAAATTGTAACCTGGAAGGAAAATAGGAGAAGGAGGGAAGAAGACAAAAAAAAAAACTTATCACAAAGCACCAATTGGTAATGGGGACTTAAACTTGTATTATCTCCAGTTTATATGGATGGTCTATCCTTCTATGATTTATAAAGCAGATGGAGTTGTCAGGAGCCATTAGCATTTGGTAATGGCCTTTTCCGTGGTTCAAATAAATGGGGTTGGGGGCCAAGAGTCCCTCCCACTGCTAATGCCCCTCTTCTCTTTGGCGCAGGGGCCACTCCAGCCACCGGCTTTCTGAAGCAGAGCGGGGTCCATCTGGACTCCAAAGGTTACATCGTGGTGAACAAGGTACCGTAGAAGCTGCCAAACAGGCCAGCCAGGGAGGAGGCGGAGGGAGGGTGTCAGCCAAGCACTGAACCATTCATTCATTCATTCATTCCATCCATCCATCCATCCATCCATCCATCCATCCATCCATCCATCCATCCATCCAGTTCATTCATAGAATAGAATAGAATAGAAATAGAAATAATAGAAATAGAAATAGAAATAGAAATATAGAATAGAATAGAATAGAACAGAACAGAACAGAACAGAACAGAACAGAACAGAACAGAACAGAACAGAACAGAATTCTTTATTGGTCAAGGGTGATTGGATACACAAGGAATTTCTCTTGGTCCATACACTCTCAGTGTACATAAAAGAAAAGATACGTTCGTCAAGAATCATAAGGTACAACATTTAATGATAGTCATAGGGTACAAATAAGCAATCAAGAAACAGTATCAATATAAATCGTAAGGATACCAGCAACAAGGTCATAAATGGGAGGAGGTGAGTGATGGGAACCACCATTCATTCATTCATTCATTCAAATTTATATAGCCTCCTACTCCCTCCCAGTGACTCTAGGCACTTACAGAAAATAAAAACACAATGTAGAAGAAATAAAAATAAAACTTTCTTGTTTTTTCTTTGAAGACGTTTTGCTTCTTATCCAAGTTTAGTTTCTCCTTGGTTAGGTTGGTTCTCCCTTCCTCTTTCCTTTCTTTTGCTCCTTCCTTCCTTCCTTCGTTCCTTTCCTCCCTCTTTCCTCCTGCAACGGACCATTCCCTGTCTCATCCTTGCAAGGCGCCCCTCCCCCTCCCAACAGAGCTCTTCTCTCCCTTCCAGATGATGCAGACCAACATTCCAGGAGTTTTCGCTGCGGGCGACACGGTGGCCTTTCCTTTGGCGCTGAGGAACCACAAGAAGACGAACGTTCCACACTGGCAGATGGCTCACATGCACGGTGGGTACGGTTGTGGCCTTCTTTCGTGGAAGAGAAGCCTCCGTTTCCCCCTTGGAAGTCCTGGGAAGTCCTGAGCAAACGGTGCAGGGAGCTGCAGCCTGTCTTGGTTTTTCCACGTAGTTTAGGGCAGCCAAGATATCCATTGGGCGGATGGGGGGGGGGGGCAGGCAGAGGCCTGAATCCAATGATGCTGATTCTTCCCCCCCTTCTGAGCAGAAGGAGCAGTGGGGGTGTATATAGAGAGAGGGGATTTTGCATCTCCTCCATCTCGGTCACCTGCCTGCTCTTGCAGGACCTCTTCTGGGGTCCCTTCCCAGGCCCAGAACCTTCCTAGGTCTAGTTGTGTGTTCAGCTTCGCCTACCCCAATCATATTTTCCCTATAAATAAACCTGTTCCGGTTTTAAAGCTTGCTTCGCTCCTCCTTATTCAGGGCAAATTTATTTTATTTATGTATTTATTGGTTTGATTTATATGCCGCCCTTCTCTGGAGACTCAGGGCGGCTTACAATGCGTTAAGCAACAGCCTTCATGCTTTTGTATGCATCACATGTATACACAAAGCCTGACTAGGTGGCTCAATGGCTAAGACACTGAACTTGTCGATCAGAAAGGTCAGCAGTTCGGCAGTTCGAATCCCTAGTACAGGGTCTCCTGCGTGAGCAGGGGGTTGGACTAGATGACCTCCAAGGTCCTTTCCAAATCTTGTTAATGTTATTATTATAATAATAAAGCCACCCATATTCACCTCCAGCAACAGCAGAGCAGGGTGGGGTGTAAAAGAAGAGAAGGCTGCCATTACAACCAACTTTTCCTGATCTTGCATCTCTCTCAGTGCCCCTTAGGATTGCGCCTCTCTTGTTTGCAGCTGCAGGACACTTTGTTTTTTTTTTTTTAATTTGATTTATATGCCGCCCTTCTCCGGAGACTCAGGGCGGCTTACAATGAGTTAAGCAATAGCCTTCATACTTTTTGTATGTTTATACAAAGTCAGTTTATTGCCCCCCCAATCCGGCTTCTCATTTTACTTACCGTCGAAAGGATGGAAGGCTGAGTCAACCTTGAGCCTGGTGAGATTTGAACTTGCAGTAATTGCAGACAGCTGCTGTTAATCACAATGCTATCAGTCTGTTGAGCCACCAGGCCCGTCTGCTGGCTCATGTTCAAAATCGGGATCCACTAGGATACCCAGAGACTTTCCCCATGTCCTGCTGTCCTCTGAAGTACCTCCCATCCTAGGTACACATCTTTAGATTTTCCCTACTGGAGTCTTAAGACTTTGCATTGGTGAAGAAGTGTAGAGCTGGTCTTGGCGATAAGGAAGGTAGGAGTGAGCTGTTAAGAGAGGATTTCCAGAAGACTTAGTTTTGAGAAGCAGGAAAGCAGGAGAAAGACACTCCAAATGCAGGGGTGAAATTCAGCTGGTTCTGAGAACTGGTAGCGGAAATTTTGAGTAGTTTGGTGAACTGGCAAATATCACCTCTGGCTGGCCCCAGAGTGAGATGAGAATGGGGATTTTGCAATATCCTTCCCCCAGGAGTGGGGAGGGAATGGGGACTTTGTAGTATCCTTCCCCTGCCACGCCCACTAAGCCATGCCCACAGAACCGGTAGTAAAAAAAATTGAATTCCACCACTGTCCAAATGGCTATGGTTTTGTGTATGGGACAGGGAGAAAGTTGGACAGGCTCCCAAGGTGCTGTTTCTTTACTCCACAACAATAAAGGGCACTGCTAGAGTCCCTGCAGTGTTCTTGTCTCAGAAGATGGATTTGTTGAATGCAGTGTGTGAGAGCCAATAAACACAGTCTGTTTTTTGACCTAGGCAACCTCCAAGGGCTTACACAGTGTTTCTCAACTTTAAGGTGGGTGGACTTCAACTCCCAGAATTCCCTAGCCAGGCTGGGGAATTCTGGGAGTTGAATCCCACCCATCTTAAAGTTGTCAAAGTTGAGAAACAATGGCTTACCCCAGTGGTTGGCAACCTTAAACACTCAAAAGAGCCACAAAAGTCCTAACCGGAAGACCACCGTTCAATTCTGGAGCCGACCGGAAGTCCCCGCACCATAGAATCTCCTTCTAGCATAGCATCCTTTTTCCTCTACCTGTCCTAACCGAAAGACCTATCAATTGTGGAGCCGACCAGTAACAGGAAGCTGCCAGAGAGGGATGAAAGAGCCACATGCGGCTCCAGAGCTGCGGGTTGCCGACCCCTGTCTTACACCATTCAAATAATGAACAAACGGTCTAATGATGTGCTCTAAGGGCCCTAATTCATATGCCTGATTGACTTCTCTATTCCATTCTCTATTCCATTACTTCTCTATTGCATCCCAGGGCGCATAGCAGCACTGAATATGCTGGCCTATGGGACCGAAATCAGCACCGTCCCTTACCTGTGGACCGCCATGTTTGGCAAGAGCATTCGCTATGCAGGTGAGGGAAGAAAAGTTTAGGATTAGAGAGTGCGCTGAGACCTGCTTCTTGGTTGTCTTTCTGGTTTTGGGGAGGTGGAGGGTTGCTTGATGTTCTCAGGTACTTTGTATTTTAAATCTTGTAATGTTCGTTATTGTTTTTATTTTATTCTGCTTTCTGCCCAGAGTCACTCATTAAAGTGGAGGTGTCATATATATATTGGATAAATAAAATAAAAAAAGAATACACTCAGGGAGTTTGGCAAAATCCACAGTTATCACATTTCATCCTTACAAAGCTTGGAAGAAATGCAGAAGTCTATCTGTGTGTGATTTGTGCTATGGAATTAAGCTCAGATTTGAAAGGCTGGAGAAAGTTTAGGGTGCCTTAAAATGTCTTTTTCTCCACTCTTGACCAAAAGGGAGCTAATTCTTCACCTTGTCGGCTCACCTGCACTTTGCAGCAAAATCCTCCTTGTTTTTTCCATGTTGCAATGCAGTGCTCCATAAAAATGTGGTGAAATACATTTTAAAATTTATTTATTGGTTTGATTTATATGCCGCCCTTCTCCGGGGCGGCTTACAATGCGTTAAGCAATAGCCTTCATACTTTTGTATATACCTGCTTAGTAGGGCTTTCGGCCCCCCCTAAGCAGTGTTCTTTTTTATACAAAGTCAGCTTATTGCCCCCACAATCCGGGTCCTCATTTTACCTACCTTGAAAGGATGGAAGGCTGAGTCAACCTTGAACCTGGTGAGATTTGAACTTGCAGTAATTGCAGGCAGCTGATGTTACTTAACAGCACTTAAGTCTGCTGCGCCACCAAGGCTATAAAATGTCTATTTGTTTCAAAATGCTCTAAATGTATTTATGCATGTGTAGTTTAATTAGTTTCTTATAACATATATTTTAATGCTTTTTTTTTAAAAGAAACAAGATGGCAGATTAAAATAGGAAAAAGAAACTTCATGCTTCCTACATATACACATTGCTTTTCTTTTCTAGGTCATGGAGAAGGATTTGATGATGTGATTATTCGGGGAGACCTAGACGAACTTAAATTTGTAGCCTTTTACACTAAGTAAGTGCCCTTGAAAAGCTTTCATTTACAAGCCACCATGATGTGTGTTGCAAAATTATGCTGTTTGTTTATAATAAGCAAATACAACTGCTTGTGTATTGCTTGTTGATGTCACAGAAGCTGGGTGAATCTGTGCAATCGATTTTAGCTTCAAAGAATAATAGAAGTTTTTATTTTATTTTATTACCTTGGCCATGAAACTCCAGATTTACAGTGTTTCTCAACTTTGCAACTTTAAGATAAGAGCCTTGGTAGTACAGTGGTCTAAAGCACCCTGTTATTAACACAGCTGCCTGCAATTACTGCAAGTTCAAATCTTACCAGGCTCAAGGTTGACTCAGCCTTCCATCCTTTCTAAGGTAGGTTAAATGAGGAACCAGTTTGTGGGGGCAATAAGCTGACTTTGTATAAATATACAAAAGTATGAAGGCTATTGCTTAACGCATTGTAAGCCGCCCTGAGTCTCCGGAGAAGGGCGGCATATAAATCAAATTAAAAAAAAAAAAGATGGGTGGATTTCAACTCCCAGAATTCTCCAGCCTGCATAGCTGGGTGGGGAATTCTAAGATTGAAGATCCCCCATTGTCAAAGTTGAGAAACACAGTACTAAATAAAACATTTTTGAAGAAGCACACCAAGGACCATTCCAGGCTTCCAAAGTTCAGAAGAATTTTGATCGACTTGAATATTGGGCTGCATCCAGTTCAGTGTCCATGTTCAGTGGTGAGAAATGTACAGATTCTCAGTCATCCAAGTCATGGTTGTCCTAAAGGGTTTTTTTCTGGAGGCAACTGGACTTTCTGGTTTTTTCTTCATGTGCATCATGTGTTACCAGGAGTACTACTCAGGTGACCCTGAGGATACAGATAAACCTCCAAGTGCTTCAATGACCCTCTAAAACAGTGTTTCTCAACCTTGGTAGCTTGAAGATGGGTGGACTTCAACTCCCAGAATCCCCTAGCCAGCAGTGCTGGCTGGGGGATTCTGGGAGTTGAAGTCCACCCATCTTCAAGCTTCCAAGATTGAGAAACACTGCTCTATAAGGATGCAAATATCCAGCTGTCTGCAAGGAATATAAATCCTTCCATTCCCCACCATCCAATCAGAGCTGAAGAAGCTTCTTGGATGAGAAGTGAAACGTCTTCAAAAAAAAAAAAACAACAAGAAAGTCCAGTTGCCTCCTGAAAAAAGCACGTTTGAAAAAAGATCCAAAGTTACATGCAAGGAAGATATGCAGTTCCTGGCTTAGCAGTTGTAGCTGCTAGAAGGATCTTGCTGTCTGGGTAGACCACAGATTTCAAATAAACCAATAATGCACAGCAGCTGCTCCTAGAAAGGAGTCTACCTGTTGCTGCCAGACAGCGCCATCTACAGAAGGGAGCTTGAAAAGCCATCTTTATTTTTATTTATTTTTATTATTCATATTTCTATGCCGCCCACTCTCCGAGGACTCTGGGCGGCTTACACCAAAGACAGTATACTAAATAGCATATGGCCCCCGACAATCTGGGTCCTCATTTTACCCACCTCGGAAGGATGGAAGGCTGAGTCAACCTTGAGCCAGTGAGATTTGATCCGCTGATTTGCTGAACTAGCAGTCAGCTGAAGTAGCTGCAGTACTGCACCCTAACCACTGCGCCACCTGCGTCTTTTTTTTTTGACCATCCCTGAGAGATGCCACCATTGCTAGCTTGTTCTGTGAGCCAATGAAGTGGGTCATGTGAATATAATTAGTCAGCATTTGTGTTCCATTCATATCACCCCATTGCTGATCCCTTCAGTTCGTTGGGTCAACTCAGCAGACCTGGGTGCAAAAGAAGCAAAGCGCCTGGGGAAAACTCTCTTGGGATCCACTGGAACCTCCTGCCTTGCGTGAAATGCACCCTGGCTCGGTGGCAGCGGCTCTTAACCGCCACTTCTGAGCCCTTGGTCTTTTCTTCCAGGAGCGACGAAGTGCTGGCCGTGGCCAGCATGAACTACGACCCGTTGGTCTCCAAGGTGGCTGACGTCATGGGCTCCGGCAGGGCCATCCGCAAGCGAGACGTGGAGTAAGTTACCTTGAGTAGCTGCCGCCTTCCTCCTCCTTCACAGAAAGCTTAACTCTGAGCATATATTCCAGCCCCACCACTCCCACTCCCCATGGAGCAAACAAGTCAGAGCAACAGCCTTTGGCAAACACGAGTGTGAGCTTCCTGTGGCTCTCCCTCATCTCATCATCTTCTTTTAACGACCCCATAATCCCTGGTGGGGTGCAGTCTGGGCAACTGAATGGAGCTGAGTGTTTTACTGGCCGGATGCCTTTCCTGTCACCAATGCAGAGTTTTGTTCAGCAGATATATTCGCATTGTGCCCAGAGAGAGAAATATCTGCCTCTACCTAGGATCAAACTCGCAGCCTCCTGATTGTGAGGCAAGAGATCCACCTCTAGGCCACCGTACCACTCTTCCTGTGGCTCTCCCTGACCATCTTAAACACAAGTGCATCATTCTTGCGACTTTAAACGGGGCTTTTTATATTTTTCTGCCTGCCTGCTTGCCAAAGGACTCTCCACTTGTCTCTTCTGCCCAGAGAAGAGAACCTGTCCCTGCAGGTTGGGAGGAGGGAGATTTGAAAGGTTTGAATAGAATACAGCTGGAAGGGACCTTGGAGGTCTTCTAGACCAGCCCTCTGCTCAAGCAGGGTGATGGCGAACCTATGGCACGCGTGCCACAGGTTGCATGTGGAGCCATATCGGTGGGCATGAGAGTGTTGCCCTAGCTCAGCTCCAGCACGCATGCTGAATCCAGCTGATTTTCGGGCCTTCCGGTCCCACCGGAAGTCAGAAAATGGGCCATTTCCAGCCTCCAAAGGGCCTCCGGGGGGGGGAGGCTGTTTTTGCCCTCCCCAGGCTCCTAGAAAGCCTCTGGAGCCTGGGGAGGGTAAAAAATGGGCCTTCCGGTCCCACTGGAAGTTGGGAAACGGGCCATTTCTGTTCTCCGGAGGGCCTCCGGGGGTGTGGGGAAGGCTGTTTTTGCCCTCCCCAGGCTCCAAGAAAGCCTCTGGTGCTTGGGGAAGGCAAAAAATGGGCCTACTGGGCCCACCGTGCCATTGTGTGCCAAAAGCAGATGGGAGCGTGGGGGGGGGGGGTCGCATGCACGTGCGTGAGAGGGCGGGCGCATTGAATTATGGATGTGGGCATGCACGCTCGCGATCTCCCCACACTCCGTCCACTTTTGGCACGTGACAGCAAAAAGGTTAGCCGTCACTGCTATATACCATCTCAGACAAGTGACTGTCCATTCTCTCCTTACAAACGTTTTTTGTTCTAATTCTGAATCGGGGGTGTTGGGGGAGGTCTATGACAATTTGCTGTGGCCAACTGACCGCAGGACAACTCGCTGCGGGACAAGAGTTACGCTAGCATCAAAGAAACGGTGCAACGGAATCCTTAAAGAAAAGGATGCAAAAGGAGGGGCAGAATGAAATGGGAACGACAAAAATTAAAATAATCTTTTATTCATTTTAAAAATAATTAAACTGAATTGTTAAATTGTCCCAAGGCGAATTATCCTGCAGTGAGTTGGTTGTGGTGCAGCGAGTTGTCCCATTCCATGTCGGGGGGGAGGGTGGTGGGAGCACCAAGCCAAGAGGCTGGTCGTTCAATTAACCCCGTGTGTAAAACGGAAGGTGGGGGGAGAGCTTTGGTTGCACAGTCATGGCGGCCATCTTGACTTATTTGACAGCCCTGTGGGATGCCTCGTTCTAAATCTGGGCATAAGCTGTTCTAATGAGCAGAATTGACAAGAGAACAATGAATTCCACTTATGGGGTCTCAGAACAGGGACAGTTCCCCCCCCCCAGTTTAGAAAGTGAATGATCATATTCAGTGTTAGGTTGGAGTGGAATTTAGATTCCCCCCCCCCCCGGCACCCAGGAAAGCGACCCTGACTTACTCTCCTTTCCTCCCTCTTTCTCTTTTTTACTGCTACAATTTAAGGCTCTTCATCCGGTACGTATGTACATGTGTATGTTTGCATTAGTATCACGGCCCAGCTGAGGGCATCGGCGGGGCTGCCTTCAGCTGAGAAGCTATTCCTGCTTTTTAATTAGGAAAAAGAGGGAAATGGTGGCACAGAAATGCTCCATTATTAAATTATTGTTTATTGGTTCGATTTATATGCCGCCCTTCTCCGGAGACTCAGGGCGGCTTACAATGCATTAAGCAGTAGCCTTCATCCTTTTGTATATACCTGCTTAGTAGGGCTTTCGGCCTCCCCTAAGCGGTGTTCTTTTTTATACAAAGTCAGCTTATTGCCCCCACAAACCGGGTCCTTGTTTTACCTACCTCGGAAGGATGGAAGGCTGAGTCAACCTTGAGCCTGGTGAGATTTGAACTTGCAGTAATTGCAGGCAGCTGGTGTTACTTAACAGTGCTTTAGTCTGCTGTGCCACCAATCATTTAACAAATGATTGTTAAAAGAGCCCAGGGGCTGCTTTTGTGCAGAGTTCTGGGTCCTTCAGCTGGGGAATAAACAGATACTATGCCACTGTGCCCTCTCTCATCTATCTATCTATCTATCTATCTATCTATCTATCTATCTATCTATCTATCTATCTATCTATCTATCATCTATCTATCTATCTATCTATCTATCTATCTATCTATCTATCTATCTATCTATCATCTATCTATCATCTATCATCTTTTAACGACCCCATAATTCCTTGTTGGGTGGGGTCTGGGCAACTGAATGGAGCTAGCAGAGTGTTTTAATAGCCGGATGCTTTTCCTGACGCCAATGCGGAGTTATATTCAGCAGATATATTCTCATTGTACCCAGAGAGAGAAATATCTGCCTCTATTTAGGATTGAACTCACAGCCTCCTGATTGTGAGGTGAGAGCTACACCTCTCCCATCCATCCATCCATCCATCTATTTATCTATCTCGTCTGTTTGTCTCTGTCTGTTTGTCTGTCTTTCTCTCTCTCTCTCATATACATATCAATCAGGGGTGAAATCCAGCAGGTTCTGACAGGTTCTGGAGAACCGGTAGCGGAAATTTTGAGTAGTTCAGAGAACCAGCAAATGCCACCTTTGGCTGGTCCCAGAGTGGGGTGGGAATGGGGATTTTGCAGTATCCTTCCCCTGTCATGCCCACCAAGCCACGCCCACAAAACTGGTAGTAAAAAAATTTAAATTTCACCATTGGTATCTATCACTTACGGTATACCGTCCTGGGGTGTCCACAGGGAATAATAAACAACGTTAAGATGCCACCCACAACAGTATGATTAAAGGTGTGATGCCTATAAAAAAAAAGATGGCTGTGGCCACCATCTTGACTTTTTTGACCCTGCCTGTGATTCTGGAGATAGCAAACAGCCCTGGAGGCTGGGAGTTATAAAGGGACATCAAGATGATCTATGGGAGGGAAGGGTCAGCCATTAAGGGAGGGGGAAACAGCCCTTCCCTCCATCCTGGGCAGATGGAAAACGTCAGGAGGAACCTCAAAACAACCCCATCTTGATTCACTTTGGTGCAAGAGGGGACGCAAGAAACTCCGAGGGGCTTTGAAGATTGAGGGAAGCCCTTCGGGAAATGGCAGAAATGCCAGAAATGTCAGAACAACACAACACAACACAACACAACACAACAGGCTTCGGCCGAGCTACTGGCTGGTCCAACTGCACCCCCGGGCCAGGCCTTTTGGCCAGCATTGCCCGCTTTGTGCTGGCCTTCAGAGAGGCTGCCATAACTCAGCCGCCATTTTGTCTTTTCTGCAGAACTGGAGACATGTCCTGGCTGACGGGGAAAGGCTCCTAAGAGCTGGGAATCCTGCTTGGTTTGGTTCCCTTCCGGGGACCTCTGCAAAGCCGCCTTCCTCCAGGCTTGGCGAGCCCGACCTTCCCCTGAGACTCTTCTCCCGGCTCTTCCCCTTGTCTCAAGGATCTCTCCGGAGCGCATCGGACATGGACTTGCACTTGAGCTGCTATTGTAGCAGCTCCCAGGGTGGAGCTGAAGGAAGGAACTGTGGGACCGCCGGGCTGGAATGCTGTCCACGGAGGGGGCAGGAGAAGGAAGGGATATACAAACGTGGCGGGCACCTTTTGCAGGCTGGCACAAGCTGCTGAGGCTGCTTGGAGAGGGGGCACAACTTCCTCAGGGTGCTGCCTGGCGCCACCCTTCCCTTCTCCCAAGGCAAGCCCATGCCCGCTTCTCCTGCAGTGCCACGTGCCAAAATGTCTTCTTGCATCATGTGGATCGAGGCAGAAGACTGAAAGGTCCCTTGGACGGCTGGGAGACCAGAACGTGGCCTGAGCAGCTTCCGTTTCTTACTCCTCTGTGGCTGAACCACCCTTGATGTACTGGGATGACTGGAATCTGCACGTCCTTCCCTGGTTCCATCTCCCCCCCCCTCTTTTTTTTTTTTTTTGGCAATGCACTTTATAGAATCCGGACCAAGTTTCTTCTGCAGGAACGCTGAAGCTGAAGTGCAGAATTCCGCTCTTGGGTCAGGGTGATTTTTTACTGGATAACCAGGGAAGGATTGTCTTGGCTATTAATTAAAAGTACATTGGCCTTTTAATTAAATCAAGCTTAATTTTTGTTCTTTCAAGCTTAATTTTTGTTCTGTTCCTGCCCCTTTTGTCAGAATGCAGCCTCTTTGTCTGGAAAGGCCAAAATCAACCCCAGGCAGAAAATGTTCTCCTTTTTTCCCCCCCTCCCAGTGCGATTAATTCATAAATCTACACGGGGGAAACTGAGTCATTATGATCTTGCACACACTAGTGAAATCGTCATGATGCTGTTGAGGCTCCGGCTGGGTTTTACATGTGATGCACAGAGCTTGGATTGGTTAGGTTAGGTTTATTAAATTTGTATACTGCCCTTCTCCCGAAAGACTCAGGGCGGTGAACAGCCAAAATTAAAATACATATAGTATAAAAATTAAAATAAATTAAAACAGAATTAGATCAGTTTGGCTTCCCCAAATTTTAAAACCCTTTACCCATAAAATAGCCCATTAAAATTTTAAGCCAGCCCGGCTTGCTGAAATAAGAAGGTCTTCAAAGCTCGGTGGAAAGTACGGAGGTCCGGGATCAGTCGTATTCCTGGGGGTAGCTCGTTCCAGAGGGCAGGTGCCCCCACAGAGAAGGCTCTCCCCCTGGGGGTTGTCAGTTGACATTGCTTGACCGATGACACCCTGAGGAGACCCTCTCTGGGAGCAGATTGGCCAGTGGGAGGTTATCGGTGGTAGAAGGTGGTCTCGTAAATACCCGGGCCCTAAGCCATGGAGCGCTTTAAAGATGAGAACCAATACCTTGAAGCGCACCCGGAAGACCACCGGGAGCCAGTGCAGCTCGCACAGGAGAGGTGTTACATGGGAGCGCCATGTCGCCCCATAATTACCCACGCGGCTGCATTCTGGACCAGCTGTAGCCTCCGGGTGCTCCTCAAGGGGAGCCCCATGTAGAGAGCATTGCAGTAGTCCAGGCGAGAGGTGACGAGAGCATTAGTGACCGTGCATAACGAGTCCCAATCCAGAAAGGGACGCAACTGGCGTATCAGGCGAATCTGATAAAAAGCCCCCCGACCACGGCCGTCATATGCTCTTCTAAAGACAGCCGTGCATCCAGGAGGACGCCCTAGTTACAAGCCCTCTTCGTGTGGGCCAATGACTCGCCCCCAATAGCCAGCGATGGCACCAGCTGGCTATATCGGGACGCCGGCAGCCACAGCCATTTAGTCTTGGAGGGGTTGAGTCGGAGCCTGTTCCTCCACATCCAGACCCGCACGGCCTCCAGGCACCGGGACATCACTTCAAGGGCATCGTTGGGGTGGTCTGGGGTGGAGATGTACAGCTGAGTGTCATCAGTGTACAGATGGCACCGCATCCCAAATTCACGGATGATCTCACCTAGCAGCTTCACATAAATGTTGAACAGAAGGGGCGAGAGGACCGACCCCTGCGGCACCCCACAAACAAGGTAACTTGAGGTCGACCTCTGCCCCCCAGCCAACACGGACTGCGACCGGTTGGAGAGATAGGAGGAGAACCACCATAAGACGGTGCCTCCCACTCCCAACCCCTCCAGCTGGCGCAGCATGATACCATGGTTGATGGTATCAAAAGCCGCTGAGAGATCTAATAGGACCAGAACAGAGGAACATCCCCTGTCCCGAGCCCTCCAGAGATCATCAACCAATGTGACCAATGCCGTTTCCGTGCTGTACCCAGGCCTGAAGCCGGACTGGAACGGATCCAGATAGACAGTTTCATCCAGGTACTGTGGGAGCTGTCACGTAACCACACTCTCAACAACCTTCGTCACAAAGCGAAGGTTGGAGACAGGACCGTAATTTGCCAAAACAGCCGGATCCAGAGAGGGCTTCTTGAGGAGGGGCCTCACCACTGCCTCTTTCAAGGCGGGAGGTAAGAAACCCTCACTCAAAGAAGTGTTTATAATCCTCTGGAGCCAACCTCGTGTAATCTCCTGGGTAGCCAGCACCAGCCAGGAGGGATACGGATCCAATGAACATGTGGTTGCATTCAACCTCCCCAGCATCCTGTCCACGTCCTCGGGAGTCACAGGATCAAACTCCTCCCAGATAACATTCTCAAGACCCGCCTCGGACACCTCGCCTGAACCCACCCAGTCAGAGTCCAGGCCGTCCCGAATTTGAGCCCTTGGGGCCACTATCTTTATTTTTTATGCTACATTTAATCCTCGGTTTACAGCCATTCATTTAGTGACTGTTCGAACGACCCTGAAAAATTAACTTACAATAAGTCCTCGCACTTAACGACCATTGCAGCAACAGAAATTCTGGTTTCAATAGTGGTCGTAATTTGAGGACTGCCTGTACACCTTTTGGACATACACCCCCATAGGTCTTCATCCCAGGTGCTCAAGTAAGAGGGCGGTTGGGCTGGCCTAACATCGTCTCTCCCTGCATCATGTAGACCAGAGGTCTTCAAACTTGGCAGCTTTAAGACTTGTGGACTTCAACTCCCAGAATTCTCCAGCCAGCATAGCTGGGAGTTGAAGTCCACAAGCCTTAAAGCTGCCAAGTTTGAAGACCTCTGATGTAGACATTCACAATTTCCCCACTTTTTAAAAATGTTCTTAATAAACTGAGTATATGCCCTGCATCTATGTTATGTTAGTCTCCAGTGCTTCTCACTTGGTGGAAGAAACGTGGCGGTCACCCGTGGTCTACAGGGGTCAGGACATTGAGAAGGGAAAGAGGAGGCACCTGCAGGCCAGCAACACACACCTGGACCTTAGGCAGGTGCCTGTCTGCTCTGTGGAGAAAGGCTTAACACCCAGGAAGAGGAGGGAGGGACTGTTGGACTACAGCTTCCATCATGTCTTGCATTCGTAGCTGAAAATGTGTTAGGTTGGGAAATGGGAGATGTAGTCCAAGTGTTCCAGACTGAATTTCCTCCTTGCCTCTGGCTGCATCCCAGCTGGTGGATACTCTAGCAATAGCCATAGCACTTAGACTTCTATTGCTTCGCAGAGCTTTACAGCTTATTACAGCTAAGTGGTTTACAGAGTCAGCTTATTGCCCCCAACAATCTGGGTCCTCATTTGACCGACCTCGGAAGGATAGAAGGAGGATCGAACTCCTGGCTGTGGGCAGAGTTAGCCTGCAATACTGCATTCTAATCACAGAGAAGGAGGGAAGGAGGAAGGAAGGAAGGAAGGAAGGAAGGAAGGAAGGAAGGAAGGAGAAAAGGAATAGCAATAGCCCTCGCTTCAAAGCACTTAGAGAGTGCTTTGTAGCCCTCTCTAAGCAGTTTACAGTTTACAGAGTCAGCCTCTTGCCCCCAACAATCTGGGTCCTCATTTTACCCACCTCAGAAACCCTGAGCCTGGTGAGATTTGAACTGCCAAATTGCAGGCAACCAGCAGTTAGCAGAAGTAGCTTGCAGTACTGCACTCTGACCACTGAGCCACCACGGCTCCAAGAAACACTTCAGCCCCCAATGGCTGAAGGAGGAGTGGATCTCGCCTGCAGGTGATGGAGACACTGTGGCACAAGTGAGAGGTGCCCACTCCAATGGCTGCAGCCTCTGTCCCCCTCCCCTCCCTCCCCCTCCAGACTTCGGGCACCTCAGGGCCCTTGGGGAGGGGGTGCAGCTGAACTCTGGAGGAGGAGCAGCTGCAGAAGGACCCCTTGGCAGTGGGGGTCTTGTTCTTTTAAAAATGTGTTTGCCTCTCTTAATTTTACTAAATGGAACAGAGAAAAGAAAACATTAGGAAAAAAAGGGGAGGGACCCACAGAAACGAGGGCTTCTCGCACATGTACACCGCATGTAAAGTTTTACACATATTTTTCATGTGGTGACCGTACATCGGTAGATGGTCAACACATGGTCTGAAACAGAGGCAGAACCCTTACATTTTGGAAACTTGGTGTAAACATGGCCACCATCCTGATGCTGGAGTTCCCTGCGTCTCATGCATAAATTGCTAGCGACGTCTTCAAACCAGTGAATAACTCGGAGCCATCCACACGTGGCTTTCCGACTGGAAGGTCTCCAGCCCTAATCTTAACCTGAACTCTACTGATGGCTAAAAGGTTTCTCTTTCAACATTGGAAAGCACAATGTATTTTCAAGAGTGCTTTCCGAAAACAGAAGAGGAGTGGCAGAAGCCAGGCTGCTACCAGGACGGACAGCAGGCATCGAAATGCAGCAGTTCATGCAGCCGCATTAAATGGCTTCACTGCCAAGGCAGGTGAGAGCTGAGCTGGAAGGACAGCGCATGTGATGCTGGGAAGCCCTTTTGCACATCGCAGCCCTGCAAGCACTAAGCACTTACGACATAAGCTTAAAGTTGAAAAATCAGGATTGTCAGATGCTACATCTTTTGTATCCTGCTCTACGGAGTGGAGAGTTGGTCTCTGACAGAAAGCCACTTGAAGATACTACAAGCATTTGAAATGTGGATTGACAGGCGGCTGTTACGTATAAACTGGGTTAACAAAATCAGAAAGGAGGAGGTGATAAGCCGCCTGGGAAAGCAAAGGGAAATCATGAAAATCGCTCGCAACAAAATACCTTATGCCACCAGATTTCAAATTTGGGGCTTAGAAAATTTAGAACTACGCCACCTTCGGCATAACCTAAGCATAGCTCATACAATCATCTGCTACAATGTCCTACCTGTCAATGACTACTTCAGCTTCAATCACAACAATACACAAGCACACAATAGATACAAACTTAAAGTGAACCAGTCCAAACTCGATTGCAGAAAATACAACTTCAGCAACAGAGTGGTCAATGCCTCGAATGCACTAGCTGACTCCCAAAACCCCCAAAATTTTAACCTAAGACTGTCTACTGTTGAAGACAGTACTCACTCCCATTTCTAAGAGGTCTGTAAGGGGCGTGCATAAGAGCACCAGCGTGCCTATCATCCCTGTCCTAATGTTCCCTTTAATTGTATTCATTTTATGTATTCAATTCATGCTTATACTTATATATATTATCTAATACGTACTCGACAAATAAATAAATAAATAAATAAATAAATAAATAAAGCCACCAAAAAGCAAAAGTTAGAATATTTTGGACATGCGATGCGACACCCGAAAAAGTACGACATCCTTCACTTAATCCTCCAGGGAAAGATTGAAAGCAAACGAGGTCCAAGCCGAAAAAGAACATCATGGCTTCAAAATCTAAGGGACCGGTTTGGACAAAACTCAGCAGCACTTTTTCGTGCAGCTGTTGATAAAAATAGGATGGCCAACATGATCGCCAACATCCGATGATGGATATGGCACAAGAAGAAGTGCTGCAAGCACTGGCTGGGGAATTCTGGGAGTTGAGTCTTAAAAATTGCCAAGTTTGGAGGCATAAGACTGAAGATGGCTAGGACCACTTTTCAATGCTCTAAATCAGTGTTTCTCAACCTTGGAAGCTTGAAGATGGGTGGACTTCAACTCCCAGAATCCCCCAGCCAGCGCTGCTGGCTGGGGGATTCTGGGAATTGAAGTCCACCCATCTTCAAGCTACCAAGGTTGAGAAACACTGCTCTAAATGAAGGGTTGCAACGGGAGCATAGAGATGGGGGCTTTGTAATCTGGCAACGTCAGTCTCTCAAAGGCCAGCCATTGTCATGTTCTCGTCCTTCCTACTGCACCAGATTAGCCCAGAGCCCTGGCTTGAAGGACAGTTGGGACAGCCTGGCCTGATAATGCGATTAAGCAAAACTACCATCACGTCTCATGTGATCCAGCTGGGGGTGGGGGTGGGGGAGAGGATGATCCTGGGTCGTGTGAGCTGACACTTCCCTCTGGATCTCTGGAAGGCTTGGTGACTTTTGGTGTCTCTCTCTCTCTCTCTCTCTCCCCAGCAACGGCCAGACCTAGGACAGAAGCATGGCTGAGTTCTACCAGCTAGGTACCTGGGATAGAGGGTGGGAGTGGGCTGCCATACAACGCAGGAGGGTCTCACACACCCCCACCCACATTGCAAGGAGGGCTGAAGCCCTCCTGGGTTCCAGTGTGCCCTCCCTGCCCAGTGCTGAAGGCAGGAACGTCAAAAAGGCTGGGTGGTTGGGTGATGGTTCAAGGCTGTAGAGCAGAGATGGGGAAGCTTGGTTTTTTTAATAATTTGTGGACTTCAACTCCCAGAATTCCTGAGCCAGCAAGGTTCCCGACCCCTGCTGTAGGGTCTCAAGACCATCCAAACCATGAATGGCCTTAAAGGGGTCTCCCTCCTGTCAGAGATTGTGGGCAAAGGAATCGAGCGACGGAAGGAAACTCAGTTACCAGCTTGTGCCTCAACACCAGCTCAGCCCAGGAGGGGAGAAACCCCGGAAGAAGCCATTTCTAATCACGTGAAGAGACTTTGACCCGAAGAACGTGCTCTCAAAGGGGCTGGGAAATCCACACTTATGACCATTGCAGCATTCCCGCGGTCACATGATCAAGTTTTGGGTGCTGGGCAACTGACATGCATTTGTGACCGTTGCTGTGTCACACAATCCCCTTTTGCAACCTTCTGACAAGCAAAATCAATGGGGAAGCCAGGTTCACTTAACAACAGAGGCAAGAAAGGTCGTAAGAGGCTTGGTGGTGCAGCGGACTAAAGTGCTGTTAAGTAGCACTTAGCTGCCAGCTGCCTGCAATTACTGCGAGTTCGAATCTCACCAGGCTCAAGGTTGACTCAGCCTTCCATCCTTTCGAGGTAGGTAAAATGAGGACCTGGATTGTGGGGGCAATAAGCTGACTTTGTATAAAAAAAGAACACCGCTTTGGGGGGGGGCGAAAGCCCTACTAAGCAGGTATATACAAAAGTATGAAGGCTATTGCTTAATGCATTGTAAGCCGCCCTGAGTCTCCAGAGAAGGGCAGCATATAAATCGAACCAATAAATAAATAAATAATAAATAAAATGGGGCAAAACTCAGTTAACAGCTGCCTCACTCAGCGATAGAAATTTTGGGGCTCAATTGTGATCGTAAATCGAGGACTACCTGTGTTTACTCCAGGCTGCCACAAAAGGCCCCTTCCTGAAATGGATGCAGAGCTTGCCCAACTGAGGGAGGTTTCATACTTGCCTGGCCTGGCAGGGGGAAGACAGAGGACAGGAGGACCACATCTGGAGCAGGGCCAGGCACACAACGGTGAGTGGGTCGAAAAAGTCAAGATGGTGACCACGGTTGGGTCCTTCGTTTTTAAGATGCATCATCTTGCATACCCTGAAAAGCCCAGCAACAGCACGGGGCCAAATAGAACAGGGTCAAGTGCTACTGTTCTGTCCCCCTTCCTCACACAGGCAAACGTAATACCAAGCACGCCTGCCAATATTTTATTAGGTAAACAGATTAGAATTCTTGGCAGACCAAGGTTTTGGCAGCAAACTGCCAAATGCCTGCCAAGACCGTTTTCACTCCCATAAATAGTCAGTTGACGCCATCACTGACTATTGGGGGCGAATCATTGGCCCCCACGGAGAGGGCCCGCAACTTGGGCGTCCTCCTGGACTCACGGCTGTCTTTAGAAGAGCACTTGACGGCCGTGACCGGGAGGATTTTTCATCAGGTTCGCCTGATTCGCCAGTTGCGTCCCTTTCTGGATCGGGACTCTTTACGCACGGTCACTCATGCCCTTGTCACCTCCCGCCTGGACTATTGCAACGCTCTCTACATGGGGCTCCCCTTGAGGAGCACCCGGAGGCTCCAACTGGCGCAGAGTGCAGCCGCGCGGGTGGTAATGGGAGCGACATGGCGTTCCCATGTAACACCTCTCCTGCGCGAGCTGCACTGGCTCCCGGTGGTCTTCCGGGTGCGCTTCAAGGTTTTGGTTACCACCTTTAAAGCGCTCCATGGCTTAGGACCCGGGTACTTGCGGGACCGCCTACTACCACCAATAGCCTCCCACCGGCCGGTACGCTCCCATAGAGAGGGGCTCCTCCGGGTGCCGTCAGCCAAACAATGCCGACTGGCGGCCCCCAGGGGGAGAGCCTTCTCTGTGGGGGCACCTACTATCTGGAACGAGCTCCCCCCAGAGATACGGAGGATCCCGGATCTGCGCACCTTCCGCCGCGCCTTAAAGACCTTACTATTTCACCAGGCCGGCCTGGCCTAATTTTCCCCCTCTTTATAAAAGATTTTTAAAATTTTAAATATTTTTTAGTATTTATATATTCAATTTTAAATTGGTTTTAAAAGTTTGGGGTTTTAAATTTGTCGGGGCCAAAATTATTTAATTTGATTTTATTCTATTTTTTAAATTTTGTATTGTATGTGTTTTTATTGTTTGGCTGTGCACCGCCCTGAGTCCTTCGGGAGTAGGGCGGTATAGAAATCTAATAAATAAATAAATAAAATAAATAAATAAAGCAGAAGAGGACTTATCTTCAGTCCGTTCCAGGAGCAACAAATTATCCACGAGACAAGAGTTCAATCCATGTTCAGTCCAAAATATATCCAAGCCGAATTTCAGAGATCACGATGTGACTTTCAGGGTTTAACTTTGTCTGTCACAAAGCCTGAAGAGCAATCCCACCCACTTTTATTCCTGGTGGGACGTGGCTCCGTGACTCAGCTCAATCTCTGGCCCTCCCACGCCTCTTCCGTTGCTGCGCACGCTTCTCCCTCCGACGCTGCCTGGGATCAAACCAGGATTCATCATTGTCGCTCCCTATCAATGGGTGTTCCGATATGCCTTCCTCCTGGCACATCCCCAGCTGTTCCTCCTGGCCTTTGGATGGAACCTGAGGCATTGCCAGAGAGGAGGTCCTGGAGAGGGAGGCCTTGTGAGTTCCTCCCCATCACCTTCTGAGTCCTCTTCCTCTGTTAGGACAGGCTTGGGAGTCGGGGTCACAACAGCTACCATGGCCTCCTGCTGAGAGCTGGGTTTCACATAATTTTACAACCGGTTCGTCATACACCGAAAATGTGAGTGTGTGTGTGCACACGCTCGCTTTGCTCACA
Source organism: Pantherophis guttatus (assembly GCF_059756535.1). Taxonomy (NCBI): domain Eukaryota; kingdom Metazoa; phylum Chordata; class Lepidosauria; order Squamata; family Colubridae; genus Pantherophis; species Pantherophis guttatus. The sequence goes on along the minus strand of NC_142079.1, from coordinate 15,303,618 downwards.
CGCCTTCCCCACATGCACATGGCCTTCCATGCATGCGCTTTGCTTGTGCACGGGGTTTGCACGCACGCACGCAGCTTAGAAAATGTGGCTAAATAGGAGGCATAGTGCCGGGGCAGGTGGGCCCCATCCACCTGCAGCTTGCCACTACCGCCAAATTCCTAAGCAAACTATTAAGGAGGTTCACTTGAGTTCAGGGGTTTTGGCAGGTTGGAGATTTGGGTTCAGGAAATGATTTTGGTCCTTCAAAACCCCATTACGTCATGTGAGTCTTACAAAACTGCTGGCATTTGCATCAGCCAAGCTGAATCATCTTGGCATCTTTTTAAACACTTCGACATTCTGGAAAATTACATTGCTAATTTCTATTCCCAATCAGCCTGAGAGAGCAAGCAGAATGCAATTTTCTGGCAGTTATATTTCAAATTAGGATCCACAGAAAAAGATGTATAATTGCAAGTCACCGTTCAATGAAAAATTGGCATCATTTGATGGCCACCATTTGGTGCCCTTATTTGCCAGTCAAAAGGTGGCACATCTGCTGGTCCCCAAGGCCTCAATGGTGGGTCTGGATCAAAGGGATGTGAAGGGAAGGCCCTTTGGGCTTGGAACTGATTGCACATGTGGGTCCTAAGAGGGAAACCCACTTGGGACACTTTTTTGTGTACTGTAGATCCCACCAAATGCTCAAAAACATATTCAACCCCACTTATGCCAAGGTGGCACAGTGCTTAGAGTGCAGTACTAAAGGCTATTTCTGCTGATCACCGGCTGCTAGCAGTTTGGCAGTTCAGGTCTCACTGGCTCAAGACTGACTCAGTCTTCCATCCTTCCGAAGTGGGTAAAATGAGGATCCAGATTGTTGGGGGCAAGAGGCTGACTCTGTAAACCGCTTAGAGAGGGCTGTAAAACACTGTGAAGTGGTATATAAGTCTATAGGGCTATTGCTATCCTTCCTTCCTTCCTTCCTTCCTTCCTTCCTTCCTTCCTTCCTTCCTTCCTTCCTTCCTTTCTTTCCTTCCTTTCCTTCCTTCCTTCCTCTGCCCACTGCCCACTGCCAACAGTTCAAATCTCACCAGGCTCAAGGTTGACTCAGCCTTCCATCCTTCCGAGGTGGGTAAAATGAAGACCCAGACTGTTGGGGGCAAGAGGCTGACTCTGTAAAACTGCTTAGAGAGGGCTGTAAAAGCACTATGAAGCAGTATATAAGTCTAAGGTCTAAGCTATACATTTTATAGAATTTGAGATGATATTGCAGCCCAAAATGACAGAACATCAGGAAAAACTGGCCAAGTGTAAAAGCAACTTGACGGTGGCTCAGAGTCAGACCCCAAAAAGGGGCTCCTTCCTCGGGTGTCCCAAAGATGCTTTTTTCAGGAGGCAACTGGACTTCCTTGTTTTTTCGTTTGAAGATGTTTCGCTTCTCATCCAAGAAGCTTCTTCAGCTCTGACAGGATTTATAAAGAAAATTCAAAAATTCTGTCTTCGAAATCAAAAACCAGAAAGTCCAGTGGCCTCCTGAAAACGCACCTTTGGGACAACTATGACCTGGATGAGGGAGAATCTCTACATACTTCCTTCAGCAGAGGCTTCCCTGGATTGCTTTGATTCGGATCCTTGTCCTCAACCAGGGGTTAGGACGGAAGGCAAACAGCTTCTTCCATTCTAGGATTTTAGGATTTAAAGGTCCATCACAAAACCAAAGACAGGAAGGAAACCGGTTTTTCCTTTGTGCTTGTTTTTCTGTCCCCCGAAGGCCACACGGTGCTCTCCAGCCTGCCCCTTCAGATGCTGCTCTATTTCAACGTCTTCTTCCTCCCCTTCTGGTGTCTGTCGGAGGCCGTGATGCTGGAGCTGAAGGTAAAGGGCCCTCGGGACAGCTGCTGAGGGTAACTGTCTTCCCCTGCTTGGGAAGGTTGGACTAGATGACCTACAAGGTCCCGTCCAACTCTGTTACTCTGTTAAAAGGTGGAAGGGAGGTTTTCCAGTCTATGGCGTGGCTGGAGCCTGCAAACAGGGCTTATAGTTGGAGGAATCCTGCAGCTGGAGCAGGACAAGGGGCTTAGTCTCCTTAAACCAGTGTTTCTCAACTTTGGCCGCTGGACGATGTGTGGACTTCAACTCCCAGAATTGGCTGGGGAATTCTGGGAGTTGAGGTCCACACATCGTCCAGCGACCAAGGTTGAGAAACACTGCCTTAAACGCTTGTGCATTACTCCCTTTAATTGCAACCTGTAGTAGTCTTTAACACAGGGAATAAAAAAGTTAGAAGAGACCTTGGAGGTCCTAGTCCAGGGGTGTCAAACTCATGGCCCGGGGGACGGATGCATCACGCGCTGGGCACGCCCACACCCAGTTTAGTGAAGGGGAAAAGTCGTGATATGTCAAGTGACAACGATGTGACGACGTGAGTTTGACACCTCTGTCCTAGTCCAACCCCCTGCTCAAGCATTTCAGACAAGTCTCTTAAAAGCCTCCAGTGATGAAGCACCCACAACTTCTGGAGGCAAACAGTTCCATTGGTTTATTGTTAGGAAGTTTCTCCTTAATTCTAAGTTGGGTTTCTCCTTGATGAGTTTTCATCCATTGCTTCCAGTCCTGCCTTCAGGTGCTTTGGAGAATAGGTTGAACCCCTCTTCTTTGGGGCAGCCCCCCCCAATATTGGAACACTGCTATCATGTCACCCCTAGTCCTTCTCTTTGTTAGGCTAGAGTTACCTAGTTCTTTCCGTTGTTCATCGTCTGGTTTAGCCTCCAGTCCTTTAATCATCACTGATCTGAATCATGAATCATGAGCCCACCATGCCATCGTACTGAAAGCTTTAGATCCCTCAAAAGTCTTGCGTTCTCACTACGCTTTTATCTGGATCGAGAGAAAAGTCTTGATCTCATATGAGCAGGCAAGTCAGCAGGAGGCTTATCTTCAAACCTCCCCTGTAACCTGGAAGAGAGGGTTAACTTGAGGGCTCAGATCAGATGCAGAGGAAACCAGATCTGCCTTCAACACAACTCTGAGTAGCTCCATACCCTATTTTATTTTCTTCTGAATGTAAAGATAAATTATTTTAAGAGGTGGCCAGTCCAGAAAGGATGGCTGCTTCCGATATAATAAGGGAAGCTTTCCTCATTACAGTACCAGAAAGGAGGGAAGCACCAGCTGGCTGAATCAAGTCTCTTGTGAGAATGCAGCCAATGAATCTATCGTGGCTTGCTGTTGAATTGCGGCAGGGGTGGGCTTCAAACATTTTAGCAAGGGGTTCTCTGCCCGGTTGCTGGGTGGGCGTGGCCATGGTGGGTGTGGCCTAGTTGGCCTCCTACACCATGGCGGGGGGAGGGGCTTTTTGCCCTCCCCAAGTTCCGGAGGCTTTCCTCGAGCCTCCGGGAGGGCGAAAACGGCCTCCCCAGGCTCTGGAGGCCCTCTGGAGGCCTGAAACCTTTCCCAAATTTCCAGTAGGCCCATTTTTCGCCCTCCCCAAGCCTCTGTGTGCACCCTGCACTTACCTGCATCCAAAACAGGCCGCGTGGGGACTCCTGGGAGGGGCGGGGTGGGGTGGGCGGGGCCAGCCAGGAGTGGGATTTGGGGGTTCTCCAAACTGCACAGAATCTTAGCTAGAGGTTCTCCCGAACCCCTGCGAACCCCCAGCAGCCCACCCCTGAATTGCAGCCAAACAACCCTGGAGCTCTAAAGAGGAGGCTTTCTCAGCCTCTTTTCGAGGTGCAGGCATTGGAGCTGGGGTACACCAGGTGTGTGGGGCTACTCCCTTTTTCTGGCAGGGAGGGCTTCCTTCCCAATAACATCTAAAGATGGACTTTCCATGCTTCCCTTGGGCTGAACAAGGCTCTGGAGGGGGAAAGGAGTAGCGTAGCAGGAGGGGCCCATTGGCAGATACCCCACCCGCATCTCTTTTTATGTCCCCGCAGTTTAGCTTGCTACCCCTTTACTACCAATGCTTGCTGGTTGCTGCGTACCTGACAATTGTCGGAGTGGAATCCGCCCGCCTTTTCCTTGGATACGTTGGGAATTTGCAAGAAAAGGTAAAGAATGACAGGACAGCGAGATGCTGCTCTTAGCTTTCTTTTTAAACACGGGACTCTCATGGCTGGCACGACCCATGCATTTTGTCATGAGATGTCATGGATCCTGTGGTGGTGGAGGGGGAGGGGAGGAAGACAAAAGTCCAGATGGCGCTCACACTCATGCCATCCTCTATGGCACGTAAAAAAGAGCAAGGCCGCCATCTTGGACTTTTTGACTCCCTTCCTATGAAGATTGCTGATGGACCTCATTCCTTCAGATCTACAGAACACGATCTGGACGTCTAGAGTGATCATTTGCTTAAATTACTTTCCAAAAATTGAAATATGGGGAAGGGGAGAGGTTTATCAAGATATGAGGTCCTTTTCTACCCTGTTCCCCCCAAAATAAGACATCCCCTGATAATAAGCCCAATCAGGCTTTTGAGCACATGGCAATAAGGCCAAGCGCTTATTTCAGGATTCAAAAAAATGTAAGACAGGGTCTTATTTTCAGGGGAAACACAGTAGAATGTATTATCCAAAAGAAATATCTAGCCATGGAGAGCCTAAAGGAACTTCTCTAAAGGTGCATCTGGATAGCAATAGCCCTTAGACTTCTATACTGCTTCACAGTGTTTTACAGCTATCTAAGCGGTTTACAGAGTCAGCCTCTTGCCCCCAACAATCTGGGTCCTCATTTTACTGACCACAGAAGCATGGAAGGTTCAGTCAATTTTGAGCCGGTCAGGATTGAACTGCTGGCAGTGGGCAGAATGAGCTTGTGATGCTTGTGGTCTTCCGGGTGCACTTCAAGGTTTTGGTTACCACCTTTAAAGCGCTCCATGGCTTAGGACCTGGGTACTTGCGGGACCGCCTACTCCCTGCAGCTGCAGCCCTGAAAGAGAAGTTGTTGCAGGCCTCTCATATGGGGTGGTTTCAATTGTCCGGGCAAGGCTGCCCTCTGACCTTTTCGGACTCTCCCTGTGGATACACCTGAGCAGGTGTCAAATATCTGGTGAGTTTTCAAAAACACATTCAATTAATCTTAAATATTGAGGCAGAGAAGAGCATTAAGAGGAGCAGACTTGGTTTCAAGGATGCCCAGAGACTTCTGAGATTTGGTTTAAATCCGGGATGAATTTAGGAGACAGGTGTCAGGGTTCCAAGTAATACATCCATGGCAAACAAAACTCCGAGGCAGGTAGATTCCTCGAAGAATACTTTTATTTGGATATATCATATTGGCACAGTTCTGGGGAAAACTGACTCTGAAGGTTCCCATGGTTTTCACCTAAGTAAGTCCCCCCCCCAACAGTCACATGGTCCAATCAAGGTGCCGCCTGGTTGCCTGGTGACATCACTCCTCCTCTCTGACCAGGTGTGAGAATGTCTTTGGTTCCCAAGAGAAAATATTTTCTTTTGGCTACAAATCCCCGGATCTCTCTATTCCCTCCTCCCTATCCCTCAGCTCCAGTGTGGCAACACTGAAGCTCCAAGATGGCTTCAGTCAAATCAGCTTCAGGGTTGACACCAGGTTAGTAAGTACTGCATGGAACCATTCCCCCCCACTGGCTCCCACAGGTTCCAGAGCTGGCTGGATTCGTCCTCCTGTCTTTCGTCATTGAGATGCCCATCTTGCTGTTCATCCTGACGGACCATCAGGTGATCCGGATGCCTCTGGAAATGGCGGTGCATGGCGTCCTCCTCTGCTTCCTCACCTCGGAGATCGTGGCCGCTTCCTTTGCCCTCAAAGACATGGCCAAGCACCTGGCCAGGCAGTTCTACCTGATGCAGTTTGAAGGGCGTCCAGGCAGAGTTCGGCACCAGGAGTTCTGTGAGGGGAGCCAACAGCTCTGAACATGCCCCCGTTTCAGTGCAGGGGCACTAACCATCCACTTCCTGCAAGAAAGAGGAGTCCCTGCCAAAATTAAAATCAACTTTGGACCAGGGGTGGATGGACTCTGGGAACGTCGGTTCCTCTCAGTTTCTTTTCTGGTAAAGTCTGTTTGTTTTGGTTTTGCTAGTTTTTCATTTCTGCGAGTCCAACATTCTGCAAGTCTCTAACAAAATGAAATTCAATGCAGAGAAAAGTAAAGTCTTACACTTAGGCAAGAAAAACCAAAAGTAGACATATAAACTGGGTAAAACCAGGCTTAATAGCAGAAACTGTGAGAGGGATCTTGGAGTCTTAGTTGAATAGTTAAATATGAGCCAGCAGTGTGCGGCAGCAGCCAAAAAAGCCAATGCAATCCTAAATTGCATTAACAGAGGGATTCAATCAAGATCAAGTGAAGTACTAATAACACTCTATAAAGCCTTGGTAAGACCACCCCTAGAATACTGCATCCAGTTTTGGTCACCACACTATAAAAAAGATGTCGAGACTCTAGAAAGAGTGCAGAGAACAGCATCTGCACTGGCTACAAAATCCCCAGATCTTGATTGATCATATGACAAGGGGAAAAAATAATGCACCAACTATATGGGCCACCAGAAATTGCCTGCCATAACCCCAGATGACAAAAGGAAAGTCATGGGATTCAAAACAGCCGCCACTGCAGGAGTGACTGAATCCAGGTCACATGAGAGGCCTCTTCTTGATTGCAATTTTGAATTCCTACACGTTTGGGGGGTAAATTTGTACTTTTGAACATTTGTTTAATGGATGTTCCTACCTGTATTAGGGACTAAATCTGGATTGCAAAATGTGAATCACCACTAGATGGCAGCAATACCCTCTGCTGCCATCTAGTGATCTTTTGTATTTTGGCAGCCCAGATCCCCTCTGTCAGTGTTATTTCTGTAATAGCACACTGGAGAAGTCTCTGTCCCAAGATACGCCCTTGCCTGCAGCCAATGTAACTGTTATCTTCCACTGCCGTGAATAGAATTGGGAACAATGACCTGGAAATGCAGATGACTTGCAACGTCCCTCTTTCCTTAGCCCAAAATATAGCCAAGGATTCAGTGGTGAAATCCAAATTTTTTTACTACTGGTTCTGTGGGCGTGGCTTGGTGAGCGTGGTGTGGCTTGGTGGGCGTGGCAGGGGAAGGAGACTGCAAAATCTACATTCCCTCCCCACTCCTGGGGGAAGGATATTGCAAAATCTCCATTCCCACTCCACTCTGGGGCCAGCCAGAGGTGGTATTTGCCGGTTCTCTGAACCTGTCAGAACCTGCTGGATTTCACCCCTGCAAGGATCCTGGTCATTGCAAATGTCTGTTTTGTAATCCGAAAGGGCCAAAGCAAGCACCAATTCAGGGATTCTCCAGTCCTGAAAACCACCGGAGGAGTAGCAGCAGAAAAACACATCCTGCTCAACTGCCAGCTGGTGCTTAAAAGGCAAAGATGCCGCAGGCGCTTTCCCTGGGCTGTGGACATCCAACCAGCGATGGCCCTTGAAATGCTGGGAGTTGAAGCCCACGATACTGGCAGGCCACACGTTGGACCAGGTTGGCCTGAGACAATAAAAACTGCCATTCCAGCGCAAGAAGGAAAAGCTGCAAGGACTACCAGCCTGCTAATATCGGGGCAGTGGAGGCAAAGCAGCTACAGTATATTGTTGGCGTGGCCCAGTTTGGCAGTAGCTTCTTCACCTTTTGAGGTGCTGCTCTTTTCAGTGGCAGCCAAGGCAAGCTTGCGTTCTTTCTGCTTCTGAAATAAGCCACAAATGTCTGGATTCTCTCAACACCCTGGGCCAAAATCAATGAAACCACAACATGATCTGTGGAATCCAGCTTTCTTCTCCCTGGCCACCATGTGCATCCTCTGTTTTCTTCCTTCCATTCTCTGTGCTGTGGCTTTTGCACGCTGTTCAGAGTCGGGATCAGAACAGAGCTGGAAACGGACCCTGGAGGTCATCTAGTCCAGCCCTCGGCAGGGCCACAGTCTGAGGCTCCGGACTCCCCGGGCGGCCTCTCGCAGGATTCTTGTGGCCCCGCGTCAGTTTGTCTTGCACGACGCCGTCGGCCGCTTGCGTCTGGAAGCGGTGGCCGCAACAGCAGCGGGGACTGAGCGAGGCTTCAGCTTCGCGTCGGTTCCTCCTCGCAGCCGCCAATGTCTGTCCTGGAGGCCGCAAAGAACAGCCTTTCCCTTCAATCCGGGCTGACGGGGCTCCGCGAGGCCGCTGCTTGTCCGCCAGAGGGATCCAGCAGCTCGAGGCCTGTGAGGGAAGGCCGGCCTACTCGAGGTTCCAGAAAGCCCGGCACATGGGTTGCCAAGGCAACGCGAGCGGGAGATCGATAGGTGCCCGGCCCTCCTCCCTCCTCCAATGGTCACGCGCGAATTTCCGGATGCGCCCGCCCCTTCCGCTGCCCGGCTGCCTTCGCCTCCTGCGCGGCGACGCCGTTGCCATGGCAGCAGAGCAGGCTGAGGCCCAGCCGCGCCGATGCCCAAACTGCCGCTCTCGCCGGTGCCCGAGCAGGAGGCCGACGCGGCGGGGGACCGGCTCTCCGGTGGCGCGTCCTCTGCGTCCCTCGCTCCGAGCGCCTCCAGCTCGCGGAACTCGGAGGCAAGGAGGAAGGAGCCGCCTCCCCGCCACACCCCCCCAGCCGATGTCGGACCTCAACTCCCATTACTCCCGAGGCTGGGGATGATGGGAATTGTAGTCCAGCGGGGACAAACTGACGGAATGGGCCGAGTCAAACTGATTTAAAAAAAAGAGGGGGGGGGACCCGGCCGGGATGGTAAACCTCGGCAGCATGCCTGCTGCGGATGAGGGCGGTTGTAGTCCAGTAAGGCTGAAAGTCCGTGAGGAGCAGTGCCGGCTGGGGATGAGGGCAGTTGTAGTCCAATACATCTGGTAGACCGTGGGGAGCTTTGTCGGGGCGGGGGGGGGTTGGGATTGGAGTAGATGACCTACAAGGTCCCTTTCAACTCTGTTAATCTACCTGTCTGAGCAGGGTTGGCTGGGGATGATGGTGGTTACAGTCCAAAAGAGAGAATGCTGCTTTGGGGTTTTATTTTTATTCATACAGGTAGTCCTCGACTTACGACCGAAATTGAGCCCAAAATTTACGTTGAGAAATTGAAGTGAATTTTGCCCCGTTTTATGATTTTTCTTTCCAATTCGTTAAGTGAATCTCTGCAGTTATTAAATGAATAACACAGTTGTTAAATGAATCTGGCTTCCCCATTGACTTTGCCTGTCAGAAGGTTGCAAAAGGGGATAACATGACCTTGGGACACAGCAACCGTTGTAAATACGAACCAGTTGCCAAGTATCCGAATCTTGACCTCGGGGATGCTGCAACGGTCATAAGTATGAAAAATGATCATAAGTCACTTTTTTTTCAATGACGTGACTTTGAATGGTCACTAAACGGGCTATTGTAAGTCAAGGACCACCTCTATTGTCATTCATATTTGATGACATAGCACCTCAGCCAGGCGGGTGGCCTGGTGCCCCCAAGGTGGAGGGTTTCCGCAAAGACACCTGTCTCTCTTTCCAGTCTATTTCGTGCAAATTCCTAGCAAAATAAATATTTTTCAATAATGATGGCCTACCCTCCAGTTTTAATGAGTTTCACCTGACAAAACAAGAACAAGGTGACCGACAGAGGAGAATATTTGTAGCTCAGGCTTAAGAGGAGGGGGCCTTGGTGCTGTCTGAACTTGGTCAACCTCAAAATAAGGTTAAGAGTAAGCTCTCAGCGATCGGAACCTGGCTTGTTCCTGGCTCTGAAAAGCAGGGGGATGTGCATGGAATTACATTGGTAGTCAAATGAAATTAAAAAGTCTGGTGTTGAGCAGGATTACGGTGATTAAACGGTTGAATTAAAAAGAAGAAATGAGTTGTAATAATGTGTAACTGTCCACAGCTCAGGAGATGCATGACAGGAAACCACAAATATAGGCAATTGGGTTTGCTAAATATATTTTCTTTCTAAATATGCTTCTGAAATACCTTGGGCAAGCCACGAGACTGCAGCAATTTCTGCTTTTTATCTTTTTTCATGCAAACGGCTGTTTTCTTGCTTATGTAACCATATAAACCACATAAAGTATAAAACCATGTCGAATAGTCATTTGGGTTCTTCCAGCTTTATAAGTTCTTCCCACTTTTATACAGATCTAAGTAAACATGACTCAGGGAGAATGAAATTTTGCCTCTTTGCTTGTGCCAGGCCAGGCCTAGATTTCCTGCTTGACTGGTGCAAATTTCTTAGCTTAGTATCCATTTTGGGTTTTTTGTTTTCATTGGGAGGTGAAAGTATGTTTCAGAAAGTTACGTTGCAAACTTTAATTACTGGGTTCTTTACTACTTCCTGAGATAAAGTTAGTTAAAGTGACATAATTACAAAATGAGCTGCTTCTTAATCATATTAGCAATAGAGAGGGGGGAACCCTTGAATATTTCCAATGTGGTTGATATATCTATTAGAATATTGAGAGTCTATTTTAATTTATTCTACATCCTGTATTTTTCCCAGGCTGCTTGTCAGAAACCGTATGTTTTATTCAGGTTTCTAAGGCTGCTGTTTTTCCTGATTGGTTGCTGTTCCTAGTTTGAAACAACAAATCTTGCTTTTCAAGGGTTTTGTTAGCTGGACCTCTGTGTCATTCCTTTTTTTTTTTTTTGGATAGAGTTAGGTATGTTCTTACATTTCTGTATCTTGACACGATATTTTATCAGACTTTTTCGAGGTCCCCTGATATATCAGAATCCATCTGCCAGGAGAACAGCGCCTGCTTCTTGAAGAAAGCTTTAAACTATTCTGAAGAAGAAGCTGAGGAAGAAGAATCAGAATCAGAAGACGATCAAGAGGAAGAGTGGGACACAGACCTTGAAATAGAAAGTATGGATTAGACAAGTTGCCAAGCTGCTTACAATTGCCGAGGTTGGGAAACATTGAACTAGAGCCCAGGGTCTTTAGTTCACCTTTAACTGTGGAAGCTCCCTGGGTAACTTTGGGCTAGTCAGTCTGTCTCAGACCAACTTACATCACAAGATTGTTATGGGAAAAATAGAGTGAGCACTATGGAAGCCACCTTGAGCTATTGATGTAAAGGCAGGATATACATGTGTTAAGCAGGTAAACCAAGAAAGAGCTGCCAAGGATAAGTTGGCAACTAAGCAAGCATCAGGTATTCCCTCCCCATCAACCTAATATAAATCTTAGACAATCTCATGAGAATTTGGCCACTCTTTAATTAACATTTGTACCCTTTCATTCTTGTAATTTTTAATTCTGAACATCTGATGCCCTGGTGCAGAATGCTAGGACCTGCAATGCTTTTGAGTGGCCAACCTGCAGTCTGAGCAATGAATATTAAGCCTCTGAAATGAAAGCTTGGCATTGTTAGCCTGGCTTCCACAAATGTGTCTTATTTCTTTTTAAGCCAAGCAATGGTCAGTAGCCATTTTCAAAGCATTGTGACTTTGGTGCAGCTCTTGTGAGTTTCAAAACAAACACACCAAACTCTTTTGTGAATTGCCTTGAGAAAGTCATTATCCCCTCTGTACCTTTTGCATACAAGACCACTGAAAGAGTATCTGGTTCGGTTCAGGCATGTCTCACTGGGGATGATGGTGGGACTTGGGTTGGTGCTACAGTTTTTAAAGTCATCTTGCTCTTGCACTGCCAGAAACTACAGCTGCTTTCTGTATCTGGTTGTCTTGCAGAAAGCCAAGGATGACCACTGCTTTCATTTTCCCCTTTGTCTTGGCCTAGACTCTACAATATGCTATGATCCTGCCGGGAAAGCCAGATACCTTGCGATCTGTCAAGCGTACGGCGTGGTTCCTATCTCTTATTTTTTACGGCATATGAAAGATTCTGAACTGACTCTGAACCATCGTGGCCTTAACCCTAAGGTAATTGCTGCAGGGTGTCCTCTTCTTTTGGCCCGGCCACTTCAGGACTTGCTTTGCACTCTGCAAGTATGAATCTCCTCACTGCCTTTGAATATTCTCTCTTCCCCCTCTCCTTTTTTCCATCTGCATTGCACTTGGGAATATTATATTTCTTTACAGAGTTATACTCAAGGAGCATTACGGTACCAACACTACATCGGTGCAGAAATATGTAGGTGCCTGATTAAATTTTACCTTCAAAACTAAAAATGTTCCAGGTGTCTTATGGAGAAAAATGAGTTAAACACACCTAAAGACAATACAGTTGTTAGTAGCAATTTAATCAACATAAAATAGAGAAACAAAATGGACCAGTTGAAACGACAAAGTGGTAAAGAGATTCTTGCCTGCCACTGATAAGAGGGCAGAGCAGGCTTCTATCAGAACACAGAGCTGCTACCCACTAAGCCTTTTATGAGGAGAGCCAGAGGGTCGCCTGATGAAGCATGCAGAGAAGAGAGGTCCAATCCTTCATTCTGTAACTTTTGGTAGGCACCTGTTTCAGTTTGTGACCATTTGTCTCCAGGGAGGATGGTTCTGTACTTTAAACAAGGTCTAAAGTTACTGGGCCAGTTCCTGTCCAAGCAGCCTCCAGGGCCTTAGCCATCTCAGCTAAACGGCACTTATGGAGTCAAAGGCAGCAGGTGCTGCTGGCATATGATGGAGCCCCACCCCCACCTCCTTCCCAAGGCCTGTGCTTGATCTATATGGGAAACAAGAGGCCAGATGCTCTCATGTGGCAGTAGAGCTTTGCTGCCCACTTCCAGGCTGCAGATCAGGAGATGTGGCCTCATTTTCTTTTCATGGCTGCTGAAATAATCCACTAGGATCTGCAGTGCATGTCACTGGGAGGTGAGCCTGAAGGCAAAACTGGATGGGGCTGTCTCTGCCGAGCACCTCTTCTAACCCTTCATTTCCTTCTCTCTTCCTTATCACAGGTGTTGCTTGGCTGGAGGTTTAAAAAGGCCCCTCGCTAATGGCTTTTCAGTTTTGGCAGAGCCTCTTGTGAAATTAAGGAAAGGCCATGCCAGCTCCCTCCCAGTTTGTCTCTCCCAGGCCCCCAAACCTTGACCACTGCCAAAGGACTGGGCTAGAGCCCAGCATTCTGCCCTCATAGCTCTTCCCTCCTCTGCCTCTTCTTTTAGGCAGTCAAGGCTCTCGCTCTTTCCCTGACCAGCAACACGTCCATTGTGAAGCTGAACCTGTGTGACAACGGGCTGGATGGACACGGAGCAATTGCGATGGCGGAGATGTTAAAGGAAAATTGCTACATTTCAGGTGCACGTCTTCATTGGGAGATTCTGAAAATTGTTTCAGGAGGCAAAATGGGGAGTCCATGTAATCCGTAGCCTTGAGGTATTTTGGGTTGGTTGTTAAACCATTGTCAGATCCCTTCTAAAATTTCCAGTTTTAAAAAGCAAAGACTTACTCTTTTCATATAATATAGCAGTAAAGCTTGAAGCTGTGTTGAAACAGTTCATAAGAATTTAGACCTCTTGACTTTTACACCTGGCAATCCAAGCATAAGGATTCCTAATGAAATAGTGGCTTGTAAATTTGTTTATTTGCTTTACAACATTTATGTGCTGCCCCCAAATAAAGATGCCATGTTTGATGGGTTGAGATGGGGAGTGTCTTTCTCCAAGGGATTCTCCACGAAACCAGTTGTAGCCTTTGTCCAGCTTTCATTCCTGGTCAAAGGAGGGATTGAGGAACAAAGACATGTTGGGCTAATGGATCTGGGGGATTTTGCATGATGAGCCAGCTAGAGATCAACCTTTTTTTCTTTCAGAACTTGATTTATCAGAGAACAGAGTCGGGATGAAAGGGGCAGAAGCTCTGTCCACAGTGCTTCGGGAAAATCCAGTTCTTGTGACCATGAAACTTTCAGGAAATGAATTAAATGACAGGGCAGCCAAATACCTGGCAGATGCTTTAGTGACCAATCAGAAAGTAGAGCACCTTGATCTGAGTCATAACATGCTCGGAGAGATAGCAGGTAAATGTCATAGAAATTTGGCTGTGTGTGGGGAGCGCTGTGGGGAGCACTGTGTAGCACATGTGAGAAAGACACACATCTACGTAGACATGCAATTTGTGTGTTTATGGCCCTTTGGTTTCTAGAACACCACATACCTTTAAAGGAATATGAATTGTTAAATTAAGGGCCAGCTGTGGTTTTCATAAGCTAAGAACTAATCATTAAAGTTTACTGTTGTTGGGAAAGAATTGCTGGCCTGTGACTCCTGCCCACCTTCCCTACCTCTCTCTCTCTCTCTCCCTCCCTCCCTTCCCCCTTTTCTTCCCTTGTTACCTGCTGTGGCTTGGAATCTCCTTCTTTGCCTCACCCCATGAGAGGTTTTGACTTCCCACCAGCCCCACCTCTTTCTTCTCCTTATGTTTTGAAGAAGACTTTGTGATATGATGGAGAACAGGCGGGGACAAAAGGAAGAGAGAGAGAGTGTGCAGAAAATAGGGAAGAGCTACCAAAGTTGAGAAAGCGAAAAAGAAAATTAAGGTAGGGATTAGAAAGTTGGGCTCACTTAAGTTTCTGTCTGCCCTTTAAGATATGTAAAATGATATGTAAAACTAAAATTGTGTAGGAGTAATTAAAAGCAATACAAAAGGATTATCAAAATAATTTATTTAGCATATGGCATATCACACATGGACTAGGAGTATAAATTAACAAGTCAAAATAATACGAATAATAGAGAGAGAGACAAAGCCAGAACTGGGAAAATAAAAAGTACACATGTATTGCTGAAAAGCATTACAATTAGCTCCTGATAAAATTTTTCTGAGGGGAGTAGTCCAGAAAAAGTATAAAAAGCCAAGTCAGATCTTTGAGTTGGGTTCAGTTACCTACAGACATTGTGTTCTTGGGGGGGAAAAATACAAAGGGGGCTGTTAATGTTTTCTTGTAGGACATGTGGCCAATTTACCAGTCTGAGATTTTCAGAGAAAATCTGGAAATGTGTCTCCCTAGTGCTGGCCAAAGTTTCCCTTAGCTTTATATGACAGCAAGGTCAGCCAGAAGCTGCATCCTGCTGGGGCAAAGTAAAGGTTATGTTTCCTCCAAAACCCACCAGAAACTTTCTCTTAGATCTTCAGTCCAATTTGTGGAAATCTTAAACTACCTGAGGAGAACTGGGCTTCCACGCCGCACAGTTTAAGCAACTTTGCTCTAAACTTTGTCGTGGGAGCAGCTAGGCTGACCCGAGGGAGAATAAAACCTCTTCATGTCATGACGTTGATCACCAGAAAGCCGTTTCTGGAACTCTCTGGGGATTCCCACAAGCAGGTGCTCCTCAGAGTTCCTGGCTCTATGGGAATCTCCTCTTCCTACTGCTTGCAGATCCTACTATCCTTCCCTTCTTCCTCTGTGAGCTGAAAACTCTGCTGTGGTGAGAAGAATTGCTTTGCGAAAATTCAGCAGAAAAAGCCACATTAGGTTGGAGAGCCATAGCAGACTTATATACCGCTTCACAGTGCTCTCTTGAGTGGTTTACAGAGTCAGCATGTTTCCCCCAACAATCTGGGTCCTCATTTTACTGGGTCCTTGGAAGGAGGGAAAGGCTGAGTCAACCTTGAGCCAGTCAGGATCGAACTGCTGGCAGTTGGCAGAATTAGCCTGCAATACTCATTCTCGCCACTGTGCCACCACGGCTCCTGTATGGGGAGAGGCTGCTACTGTAAACGTGGGGTGGGACCCAAGAGGGTGTCGTTCTTTTGCAAAGCCTCCCTCAGTTTGACGTTTCAGGCCTCTTTCCCATTTCTTGTGTCTCCATCTACACTGAACCAGGAGAAGCTCTTGGAGTGGCCATGGTGGAAAATGTGGGGCTGAAGGAACTCAACCTCAGCTGGAACAACTTTCGGGGCCGAGGAGCAGTGGCTGTCGCCAAAGGCTTGGGGGTAGGAAAGGAGACTTGGCTCGAGAGTTTTCCTGAGGGATAAAGTTGTAAAGCATAAGATGTTATATCACCCCCTCTGTCTTCTAAAGTGCAAATAAGTCTGAAATAATTTGGCCTTGCTCGGTCTAGTGCAGTGTTTCTCAACTTGGTAGCTTGAAGATGGGCGGACTGCTGGGGGATTCTGGGAGTTGAAGTCCACCCATCTTCAAGCTTCCAAGGTTGAGAAACACTGGTCTAGTGCATAGTGCAGAGGTAAGCAACTATGGCAGCTAATGTTTTTGATTGTTTTAATGGTTTTTGCTGTGTTTATTGTTTTAAAATGTTTTAAAGATTTTAATTGTAATATAAGTTTCTGAATTGTGAGCTGCCCAGTAGTGTTTGCCGGGATGGGTGGCTCTAGAAATCAAATGAATAAACAAACAAACAAACTTTTACAACCTGTGGATTTCAACTCCCAGAATTCCTGGGAATTGAAATCAACAGGTCTTAAACTTGCCATAGTTGCCCACTCCTGGTCTAGTGGCATCACAATATCACAGGCCACATTTCCTGTATCTCCCAGCCGAGAATAAGGGAAAGTGTGCAGTGTGCAGCCGTCGTCAAACAAGCGAATACAATCCTGGGCAAGATCATGTGAAGTATTAGTGCCGCTTTATAAAACCCTAGTAAGACCACACACCTGGAATACTGCAACTAGTTTTGGTCACCATACTACAAAAAAGATGTTGAGACTTTGGAAAAAGTTCAAAGATGAGCAACTAAGATAATCAAGGGCCTGGAGACTAAAACACACAAAGAACAGCTGCAGGATTTGGGTTTGGCTAGTCTAGAGAAAAGAAGAATTAGGGGTGACATGATAGCAGTCTTCCAGTATTTGAGGGGCTGCCACAAAGAAGAGGGGGTCAAATTATTCTCCAAAGCACCGGGCCGGGGGGGGGCAGGACAAGAAACAATAGTTGGAAACTAATCAAAGAGATTATAAGGCCAGATCCTGAAGATGAAACTGAAATACTTTGGCCACTTAATGAGAAGGAAGGATTCACTGGAGAAGAGCTTAATGCTGGGAACGATGGAGGGCAAAAGAAGAAGGGGACGGCAGAGAATGAGGTGGCTGGGCTCTGGGGGATGATAGAGGATAGGAAGGCCTGGAGGAAAGTTGTCTATGGGGTTGCGATGCGTTGGAGATGACTTCACAACTAACAACAACGAAAGAGAGAAGCAACCTGGAATTAAGGAGAAATTTCCTAACAGTGAGGATCTTGGAGTGTTGGTGCTGATGAACAGACAGAATCCTACATTCCTCCGTGTGTGTGTGTGTGTGTGTGTAAACTATGGTCAAAAACATCAAGAGGGCGACCCTGATGAAGCAAGTGAAGAATCTCTGCCTGCTGTTTACACAGACCGGATTAAAAAATCAGGTGGAGCTTCAGTGGTATCCATCTTAATTGTTTTTGACTATACCTTGTGGAACACTCCTGAATTCCTTTTCAGTATTCCCTGGGTTTGAAAGAATAAAACCAACATATTTAGGGGAACATAGCTTTTTAAGCCAAGAGGGTTAACCACCTAAATCAGTGTTTCTCAACCTTGGCAGCTTCAAAATGGGTGGACTTCAAAGCCCAGAGTTCCCCAGCCAGCTATGCTGCCAAGGTTGAGAAGCACTGACCTGGGCAGGAGAAGAGATACCCTGTTTGGAAAGAAGCAAATCTGGAGTGGATGAAGGCCCGGGAACTTTCTGTCAGGCTGTGGCTTGTGATTAGAAGCTCTAGATGGCAAGCTTTGGTCTCCTGTGGACACTCCACCTTCTCCAAGCTCTGCTAACTCTTGTCTTCTCCACAGGGGAATATATTCCTTCGAGTTCTTGATCTGTCATATAACGGCTTTGGCAACAGTGGTGCAGCTGCACTGGGGGCAGCCCTGAAAAGCAACGATGTGCTGGAAGAACTCCACATTGGGTAAGGAGACATATGTGTGTGCGTGCCTGCACTTCCTGAGTGCCGAGAACCATTTCTTAGTCATCCTCGACACAAGCCAGGAAAGGGAATAGTTTCTAGGATCTCCATATTGCCATCAGGACAGTTGAGACTGAGGCCATCAGGTGAGTTTCCAGCAAAGGTTGGATTTGAATCAGGGATCTCACCTGCTTAGGGGGAGGGGGGAGGAGAAACTGGCAGTCTCTTCTTCCCCGTCTTGCCCTCTGTCCAGGCTGCCCAACCAGAACAGAACAGACTTAACAGAGTTGGAAGGAACCTTAGAGATCTTCTTGTGCAACCCCCTACTCAAGCAGGAGAATCTATACCAGTGGTGGCTAACCTTTTTGCCATCCCGTGCCAGGAGGGGGCGGGGTGGGGCGGGAGAGGTTCACATGCGTACGTGCCCACACCCATAATTCTATGCACCCTGCCCTGTGCATGTTCGCGCAATCCCCCCTCCCGCCCCCTCCTGGCACACGATGGCCCGGTAGGCCTGTTTTTCTTTCTCACCTGGCTCCAGATCCTCTCTATGCATCTGGGGAGGGCGAAAACAGCCTTCCCCACCCCCTAAGAGGCCCTCCGGAGGCCTGAAACGGCCCATTTCCCAAGTCTCGGTTGGGCAGGAAGTGACTTTTTGCTGTCCCCAGCCTCCAGAGACTCCTAGAGGGGCTGGGGACAGCAAAAAAGTCACTTCCTGTCCAACTGGGAGTTGGGAAATGGGCTGTTTCAGGCCTCCGGAGGGCCTCCGAGTGGGTGGGGAAGGCTGTTTTCGCTCTTCCCAGATGCATAGAGAGAATCTGGAGCCAGGTGAGAAAGAAAAACAGGCCTTCCCCATCCCCCAGGCCCTCTGGGGGCCTGTTTCCCTACTTCTGGTTGGCCCAGAAGGCCCGAAAACAGCTGGCCAGCGCGCACATGCGCGCCAGAGGTGAGCTGGCGTGCCCACTGATATGGCTACGCGTGCCACAGGTTTGCCATCACGGCTCTATACCATTCCAGACAAATGACTGTCCAGCCTCTTAAAAGCCTTCAGAGATGGAGAGCCCACCACTTCTGAAGTTGTGGATGCTCCATCACTGACACCTGCAATCAGTCTTCCTGTGGTGTAGCATTTAGGGCACTCAGGGAAAAAATTGTTTGATGGGCTAGTGTTGAGAATGAAACAAGTAGGTTGCGTCCCTTTTACGCTCAGTCCAGGTGCCATATGTCAGCAGGCTGAGCTGAATTTGTGGCCTCTTGCCAGCCAGAGAGGGAGGAACCTGGGAGGGGCTGTGCCTGGATCACCCAGTGCTGTAAGGCAAACCGAACGTTATCTCCTTGTTGCTTGGGTGATGTGTGACCCTGGTAATTGCAAACCATGGCTTAGCTTGAGATACCAAGCCAGCCAATTAAGCAATTTGGGGCTCACCACCAGACTCCGTGTTCCACCCTACAGAAGAAGAATTATAAGCCTGGAGTTAGCGACAAAATGCTGCTTCTTAAGAAGCCATTTTCCTTTTCTGTTTTGGTGAAATAAAGTATTAAATAACCCTTAAAAAAAAGGCAAAGTGCAACATCTGAGGATAATCTCAGAAGCTAGACTTAAGATTTTCTGTAACCAGAAAGTGAATTCTTGTGAACTGAGTGGTTCTTCAAATTTTTGGGGGAGCTTGACATCCTGCTTTCAGATAACCGTGGGCTGCCATGCAAAAAAAAATCCAGCAGTCTTGTTCTCTTTTCCTCCAGAGAACAGGGCCAGAAGAAAGGTGTGGGGGTTGCAGAATTCCGTCAAATTGTGGATAGCCAGCTTGGGGCCTGGGCTGCCCTCTCCCTCTTTGCTGGATGACTGTTTGCATAGGATTCTGCTGCACTTCCAGACTCTCTCAATTTAATGGTTCTTGGCAATCCTCGCAGAGATGAAGCTGCCTTGTGTGGGGCAAAAACTCACGGAGCCTCAGGAAAAAGCAAAGTTTTTTTCCTTCTTCAACTACTAGTAGTTCAGCTACTGGAAATGGAACACAGAACATGGAAATCTAGTTGGAAATGCTGGGAATTTAGTTGGACATCTTACGTACTGACTAGGACAGTGATGGCTAACCTTTTCCAGACTGAGTGCCTAAAGTGTGTATGCGTGAACCCTCAAAATGCAATGTGGGTCCCCGCGCATGTGCCCTGCCGCTCGCATGCACGTGCGCCCCCCACATGTGCCCCACCCCCATGCATGCGCTTGTGGCCTGTGCATGCACCCCGTCTCCGCACATGCATGTGCGCCCCACCCCTGTGCATGTGCATGCGCCCCCAGCATGCGCCTTGCCCCCCTCGCATGCATGCTGTCAGCACTTCAACCTGCATTTACTCTAGTGCTGACATAAGAAGGAGAAGAAGGGGCAGCTGGCAAGAGGACGCTTGACTTCTCACCTACTTATTTTCCCTGAAGATAATGTCCCCTAGGAGATGAGATGGGAGGGGGGACATTCCTGGGAGCTGAAGTACTAGATATGGGGAGAGTGATTTGGAAGAGGGCCAATGAGACGCCGAGAATTGGGGAACGGAAAGGGAAGGTTTGGGGTCAGGAAGTCAGTGTTGGCTACGCCACAATCAGGGACAGGTTGTCGTGCTTAATAAAATGAAAGATTTCTTCAAAGACTATTTGTTTGGAAATGCAATTTATTTTATTTGAGACGACATCGAAACCTGACACATGCTTCCCCACTCATGTGTCTCCCCCATGCATGCTTTGCAGATACCCAAAGACCAGCTGGTCAGCGGGAGGCACATGTATATGCACGGCAGAGCTGTGCCCACAGAGAGTGTGCCACCTCTGGAACGTATGCCATAGGTTTGCCACCACGGGACTAGGAACTCATGCGATTATGGGAAGAAATTGAGCCAAATTTGGGCAGCCACTCGGGAGTGTTTTCCTCAGAAGGGAATGTTTGCAACTTAGTTCCTTTCCTGCTTCCCTAATTGGGCTCTTTAGACCCGAACCAAACTCTACAGTGTTTTAAATGTATTGACCAAGAGGGAAGATTTGATCTTTTGTCATAGCAGGTAGATCCTGTGATATATATATTTTTAAACTTACTTCCAACAGCAAGCTAGTGTGGGCCAGCGTGGATGGGCATGCAGGAAGAGAGAAAGTGGGGGGACTTTTGAGTGCCTTCTCTCTTTATTCTCAGGAATAATCGCATTGCCTTGGAAGGCGCCCTCGCGCTGGCTTTGGGCCTGAAAGGAAACAAGATCCTGAGGAGACTCAAGGTGAGCAGCTTTTGGGAAGGTGACACTGAGATCCAAATAGCCCTGCCAGGTAGCTAATGCAGAGGGTGGGCCCCTCTTCTTTCCTGTGCCCTGCAGATGTCCAGGAACCCCATCCAGAACGAAGGCTGCCTCGGGATCCTCAAGGCCATCCGAACAAATCCCGGAGCTGCAATGGAACTTCTGGATTTTTCAGTAGGTGTTGGTCAAAGAGGGGAAAAAACTGGCTGATCTGAAATGACGATGCAGGATTGTCAAAATGGATGGGGAACGGAACACCCTTCGTTGTGAGTTCCCAAAGGATGGTGATTTTGTGAAGTTGTGAGTGGCACACAAAGTAAAGGGAAATCCAGATAAGAAATGCTGGGTTGTGCTGTGAGCAGATGAGCAGGCCTGTAGGCAGGAGGGGCAGGAGATTAAAGGGAAGAATGCATTTGTGAAATTAATGCAACTGCACAGAGTGCGGGAAAGGAAGGGCAGCCACGGCTCAGAAGTAGTTTGCATTTCTTTCTTCCAGGATGCCTGTTCGCCTTCCTAATTTCCTTCTGGTCCCTCATCCGGGTATCAAGCAGACCTGCCCCTGCTTTGCTTCCAACCCTAGAGTAGGTTGCAAAGTTAGGTTAAGGTTAGGCTAATGCCTTACGGAAGGTAAAGCATATTTACCGACTGGAATGCAGCAGGGCCAAGTGGGGGAAGCATAGACAGGGAAGGCCGTTTCCTTAAGACCCGAAGATGAGGTTTCCAGCTCCACACTGCACAGCACCAACCGGGCCTTGGTCTGATCCAAGAAGGATCATTTCTGTCCTTCTCAGGTAGAAGAGGCCGCAGCTGGTGCGGTCCCTGTCTTCAGGTGAACCTGCCTCACCTGGCTGCCTCCCTCCCTCCCTCCCCTGGCCAGAAGCAGCCTTGCTTTGTGGCCGTTTGTTGGATTGCAAGGGAACCTTGCTCTGTTCTAATCTGGCCTGAGACTGCGGCAGCTTCGGCTCCGACCTGCTCACTGCCCAGAATTCCTCTTTTCAGGCAATTGTGGTGAAGCAGGACTTTGTCCGGGCGTGTGAAGCTGTCCAAGAACTTTTCCCGAGCCTTCTGATCCACCATGATGGAACCACTCGCTTGTTCAGAAGAAAACTTTCAAAGGTGCAGCAAGTAACTTCGCTTCTCTGGGGAACCGGCTTGTCTTCCCATGGCTAGATGCCCTAAATACAGGGGTCCCCATCTTTGGCAACTTTAAGACTTCTGGACTTCCAACTCCTAGAATTCCATGCTGGCTGAGGAATTCTAGAAGCTGAAGTCCACAAGTCTTTAAAGTTGCCAAGTTTGGAAAGCAGTGCCATTGACTCCTTGGTCAACTTACAGATACAGATTAACAGAGTTGGAAGGGACCTTGTAGGTCATCTAGTCCAACCCCCTGCCCAAGCAGGAGACCCTACACCATTTCTGACAAATGGCAGTCCAATTTCTTCTTGAAATTCTGTTCCATTGGTTGATTGTTCTGTCAGAAAATTTCTCCTCATTTCCAGGTTGAATCTCTCCTTGTTCAGCTTCCATCCATTATTTCTTGTCTGGACTTGTGCGTCTTCTCACATTTGCAGGTTTCCTAAAGAGATTCCTGGTGGCCCTGGAAGATCCGCCTTTTCTTGTTGACGTCCCAGATGGGAGCACCCCGTGAAACGTCTGGTGATGCTTGATAGAGGTCCAGGCTTTGTGATCCCCTCCCCACCTCCATGCTTCTCTTTGTGCTAGAACCAGCATGTTGTGTGAAATGCGCCTTTTCATATGCTGAATGATTGTGGCAGGGATCTGCTTCCAAGGATTTTGGCATCCTGCTCATAGCAATATGAGGGGATTCGTTGGCACAGGAGGCGAAAGCACTCCTAGCAATTTTCCCTTCGAGGCAAAACCCTCCAGTGATTGTCTGAGCCGACCTCAATTGAGGCTAACAGGAAGCCGATAAAAATCTGGGCAGGAACTTTGGATGCATTCTGTGGAGTTTGGAAACTGCTCTTCTATCCAAAACTCTGTCCCGGTACTTTTAGCCAAATTGTTTTGTGTGCCATCCTCAACAGCAACCTTTCCTCTTGCACAATTTGCGCAGCTTCCCCTGAAAACATTTCCAGGATTGCCAGGATTGTACAGCATGCTTCCTGGCTGGACATGGTCCCAGAGGAAGTAGTCTCGTCCCCCACATCTCAGGCAGCCCAGCCCTGATGGCCAGCAGGTGAAGGTGACCTAGGTGGGCGTGGGCGTGGCCTAGTCAGCCTCCTGCACCACAGTTGCGGGGGGGGGTTGTCCTCCCCGGGCTCCGGAGGTTTTCCTCAAGCCTCCAGGAGGGCAAAAAACGGCCTCCCCAGGCTCTGGAGGCCAGAAATGGGTGGAGCCGAGAGAAAGCTGAAGGAAGAAGGCAGCAAGGGTTGGGGAGAGAAGAAGGGTACCCCCACCCGGCCCAAAAAATGTGTGGGTCAAGCAGTGGATTACTTCCAGGCTGATTACTCGATATGGGGCCATTTGTAGTAAATAATGTATCTCACTCCAGTTCTCTTTTTATTTTATTTTTTATTTTTCTTTTTGTAAACTTCAGTTTTGCCAATCTTGTCAGAGAAATATTGTATTGTTGTTAAATTGAGATGTATTCTGCCCAGAATCACTTTGTGCGAGATGGGCGGCTGTATAAATTTTAATAAATAAATAAATCTAAATCTATACACATCCCTAAAACTCTGGGGTCTGTAACCTCTAGCTGGGTGAAAAGGTACATCATAAGCCAAAACTTTTTCAGCCAGTATGCTTCAGATGGGCTAATTTACAGAATGTGTCTCCAAAATCTGGGACATAACCAGTGGTGGGTTGCTCCATAGAACCGGTAGTAAAACCAGCGGGAGGCACATCATCGTGGGTGATCTGCGAATGCGCAGAAGAGCACACGTGTGCTCCCGTTGCAAACCAGTAGTAAAGGTAAGTAGAACCCACCCCTGGACATAAAAACTCTTGGAGAACTGAAATTTGGCAAATTTCATACAGCATTTTATGACATAAAAATTAGCATTTTATGTAATAATGAAAAAAATGTCATAAAACATTTCCTGTGGTCAATATTTGAGTGTGCTATACGATTCAACACGGGCTACTTTCAAGGCCGATACATATCTGAATGTTATCCTGAATTTTTAAGAACTTTTCAAGTCCTTTAGAAGCTCTGCCATTCTTAAAGAGATACTGAGGAATCTGGCAAGGAAATATTTCTAAAATGATGACCCAACAGGGCACGGGTTGTCTAGTAAATAAATAAAATTCACTGGGTGAATTAGCACAAGGGTCTTTATATGCTTCAACAGAAAAAATGGGCCAGAGAGGAAAGATCAATATTCATGAATCTGTTCTAGAAGAGACACACCTCAGAAAGGAGGTTAAAAAAAAAAAAAGAATGGCAAGAAATCTAGTAATTCTTTAAAGATCTGCTATTCCATAAGCTTTGGTAGATGACAGACTTTAAGGTACCTACAAGTATCTTTATTTTGATGTGGAAGTTAATAAAAACTACTGGGCATGGGTTCGAAACCAGCCTCAAATGCATCATGTAGTTAGTAGTTCCCAACTAGGAAGATTGGAATCAAAAAGTGACTTCTATCTGGCATTGCGAGGATGGAAGTTCACACACCAATTTAGAAGAACTAGCAAAATCATTGGGGTTTTGTTCCCCTTGAGAATGAAGTACCCAGAGCTGTGCACTGATTTTGCTATTAATTAACTGATCAGGCCATTTAACCAGTTAGTCCCCTACAGGTTTTTGTTTTTTTAAATTCCTGGGGTTTGAAGGCCGGAGGAACGCATGGGAGAAATGTTTGATGCTCAGTGTGCTACAGTCCTTTGAATGCCACCAGGTGGGTGTGATAGCTCTGCAAGAAAAATCTTATGGAAAGATTTTATTAGAAGCCACTATTTTATAGAAAGAATGAGGTGATCTTTTAAAACCTATTCATGCCTTGTAATTTTATGCACAAGCGGGATTCTTTAAAAAGTTTTCTACTGAAGCGCAACCTTATTAAACTTCTTGTGATGACTGTTGTGGGGTAATCCAAGTGGGAAGGAATGAGGGGTGAAATCTTACCTTCCCTATTAGTTTGGAAGTGCTCGAAAGCGCCCCATCATCATGTCCAATTTTTGACCTTCTGCACATGCGTAAAACCTGTGCATGCAGAGGGTAAAAAATGGGTGGCTCCACCCACCCACCTGGACATTGTTACTTCCTGGTTTTAACCAGGAAGGGTGGGTGGAGCCCTTGCGCTTCTGCCGCTACCGGTTCGCACGAACCAGATAGAACTGGCAGGATTTCACCACTGGAAGGAATGGAGAACCACATCGTGGCAAAGCTCAGCCTTGAGGCACCTCTGAGCAAGGGAGCTTGAGGTGAGTAGGGTGGGTGGGTGGGCACAAGGCCTTGCCTCTGTCTTTGGAATGATGTGCAAAGGGTGCGCTCCCCCAAAAGGTAGAGCTCGGGCAAGCCACACCTTTGCTGTAAGAAACCTGAAATTTATATTAACACTTGAGACAGTTGCTCCTCCTATATTTAACACCATTCCCTTTTTGTCACTTACAAGGACGGGTGTGGATTTAGGATTTCCGAAGTGGGGAAAGGCTGCCTGCAAACTACATTGCTGGCTGAAGTAATCTGCACCACAACGTCACTTGAAGAACTCGCCGCCCAGTAGAAACAAGTCTTTTTATCGTTGGTTGGCTGGCTTCTTGGCCAAATGCCATCGCACAAAAGTCACCACACAAAAGGAAAAGGAGGAGGATGTGGCCAGGGCAGAGACACACACACACACACACACACCCAGCACACAGTTAAGCAGGAAGCAGAGGAAGTGCGCAGTGGGAAAGGAGCTGGGGCTGCCAGGCAGGACATACCCTGGACAGCCCCTCCCAGGGAGGAAAGCTGCAAAAAGGGAAGCAAGATCTTCCTCTACATTATTGTCCCAAAATGAAATTTGACTTCTGTCTTCTCTCCCCCCCCCCCCAATTGCTTCAGAAGTCCTAGCAGGCATTTCCTCTTTTCCCAAAATGTTGCTTCCCCCCTGCTCCGGCCCCTCCTTCATGGACCTAGAGGCAGCCCCTTCTCACGGGCCCACCACCCCTATGTGCTCTGTGCATCCTCCAGGGAGCACATGCTGTTGCCCCTTTGGGTGAGGGTCTGTGCGGGGGGGGGCAGCCCCCCTTGCAATCCTGCAGGAGGAAGGCAAACCCCGCAGGCCAGGCTGGTTCCAAGCACCTTCCCTGTAGGGCTTTCCAACCAGCAGAGTTCCACGGGCCAGAAAGGGCCTCTTTGTGTTCTCACAACACGTTGGGAAGAGCAGAGCCACCCGAGAGGCCGTGTTCAGACAGCACGCCAAGGCAGGGCAATTACAAGCTGTATCTACCCCACAGGTCCAGCTGGGAGAATTTTAGCATGGCAGTCTCTCTCTGTCTGTGTGATGGTTGTGTGTGATTTAGCCTGTTGTGCTAACCTATGATTGGGTCGTTCAGGGTATTTGGCAAAGCAAAGAACCCTGGGGTAGGGTGTTGTGTGAACTCAGCTGTTCTCCTTCTCCCAGCTTCTCCGAGGAAACGAGGAGGCACCCATTGTAATCTTTGCCAACGCTTTCTGGGGAAGTCCAGCGTTGGCCTTCTTGCCCATCCATCTCCCTCCACTGTTTCTCTCCACATCGGGGCTGCTTTGCTCTAGGGCAGGGGTCTCCAACCTTGGCAACTTTAAGACCTCTGGGCTCCAACTTCCAGAATTCCAGAATTGCCAAGGTTGGAGACCCCTGATCTAGGGCTATCCAGGGGAAGAAGAGAAGAGTCCAAAAAAATCAAGGTGGCCACCATTATAGAGTTGAAGGACCTCCTATTGCCTTGTCAAGACTGCCATGTTGACTTCCTTGACCAGCCTTGGTTTGCTCCTGCTGTGGCCAACGGCAGGCAATGCCTCGTTGCAATTGGTGGGCTCTCCTGGCTCTCCTGCTCTCTCTCTCTCTCCGTCGGTGGTGCTACCCACCAGGTTGTCCCCATCACATCTTGATGGGCCAAGCTTGTGCAGGAGGAAGTGTGCTTACCACACTTTTTAACGCCTGCTCTTGTTCCAGCCCTGAACACTCTTGTCAGCTGGATGGGTATGATCACCACATCGCAGGGTCTGTGCAAGAGAGAGATGCTCGGGCTCTCAGATGTGCCGGGGTCACTTTTGGTACCGTTTGAGACAGAAACTGAAAAATCAGCTTGTCTCAGAGTTAGTCCATCATTCTGACAGCTCTGTCTCTGCCCTGGAGGAGCCCTTCAAACGGGCAGCATCCTGGCATACGTTACGCCCCCTGCCTTCCTCCCACTGATTTTATCAAGACCCTGAAGTGGCAGGCCAGGCACTGCCTCTTGGAGGGCAAGTCAGAGAGGGAGGGGAGCAAGTAGATGGCACAAAGGAGGCACTGGATGGGACCCCTTTGCTGGAAGAGGGCGGCTTAGCTGGGCTGCAAGCATGGGACACAAGCGAAGGAGCCATTTCTCAAGGGTGTCCGGCAAATGGATGAGTCCAGTCAGAGAAGTGAGGCCAGGTAAGAGAGGAGTAGTGGGGGTCGCCCCCCTCTTGGCAGTAAAAGCTTGGTTTCTCTCCAGACTTTCCTGCCTGCGCTCTTCTCTGCCCAGACTGGACAGCAACGGGCAGGATGGAGGGGGGATGAGGGAAGCGTGGCCTCTGCTGGATCTTCCCAGGTCACCTCTTGGCTTCTTCGCCACTCTCCTGGGCATCCGGCAGGCCCTGGGCAGGCTCTGTCCTGGGCTGCACTGTCTGCACCGTCTCCTCCAGGCTGCTGCTAGGGAAGACCACATAGCGGGCTCGGACGTCCTGTGTCGGGGAGTCCCGCAGGTTCTCTTTGCTGTGCCAGATGCCGTAGCTGAAGTAGACCAGCAGGCCTGGAAGGACAATTTATTTATTTATTTATTTGTTGGTTCGATTTATATGCCTCCCTTTCTCCGGAGACTCAGGGCGGTTTACAATGCATTAAGCAATAGCTTTCATACTTTTGTATATGCCTGCTTAGTAGGGCTTTCGGCCCCCCCTGAGCGGTGTTCTATTTTATACAAAGTCATCTTATTGCCCCCACAATCCGGGTCCTCATTTTACCTACCTTGGAAGGATGGAAGGCTGAGTCAACCTTGAGCCTGGTGAGATTTGAACTCGCAGTAATTGCAGGCAGCTGGTGCTACTTAACAGTACTTTAGTCTGCTGCATCACCAAGGCTCTTACGATGAAGAAGAGCCAGATCAACCTCCATCCCGAACCCAGAAAGGCGCTCCAAGGGGCTGCATCCCTCGGGTCTGGGCAGCCTAGACCTGCTTCAAGGCGCCCCACGGAAGCTGCGGAAGCCCCCTTCAATCTCACCTTGCAGGACCATCTGTCCTGCCTAGCCCATAATTTTGCTGAGGTTCTTTCTTATCAAAACAGGCGGTCCAGAGTTATCTCATGTGGTGGACCTCGAGTGCAGGTACAGTAGTGGCCAAAATTGTGAAAACCTCATGGGAAAAGTGTATTTTTGAGGTTTGATGGCTAATAACACCACTTTTTTTTTGGAGTTTCAAGACAATCCTATTCCACTGCTGGAATGGCCTGGGAATAACCCAGACCTTCACCCAAGTGAAAATCTATGGAGCCACTAAAGAAACTGGTTAGTCAGAAGCGACCCAGAAATAAAACCCAGTTAATAGAAGCCATCATTCAATATTGGTTTCACGTGATAACAGCTGCAGAACTAAAAGACTTGGTTCACTCCATGGGAAGATGTTGTAAGGCCATAATTCATGCTAAAGGTTACCCAACGAAGTATTAACTGACATAGTGATCATCTTTGTAAATCTCATTTTTTCTACCTGTTTCACTTTTCTTCTTTATATTGCAACTGCTATTCTAATATCAAATCCTTCATAAAAATTATTGCATTACATTCTTGATTAAATTACCTTTCCATTGATCTATAACTTTATGGTGCTACTCCCAAAAAAAGTGATGTTATTAGCTAGTTTTAGAAAATACACTTTTCCCAAAAGGTTTCCACAATTTGGGCCACTACTGTAGTCCTTGACTTACAACAGTTCGTTTAGTGACCAAATTTACAACAGCACTGAAAAGAGTGAGGTATGTCCATTTTTCACACACATGACCATTGTAGCATCCCCATGGTCATGTGATTTACATTCGGAAGCTTGACAGCTTGTTCATATTTATGACAGTTGCTGTGTCCGGGGGTCCCGTTATTATATTTTGCGATCTTCAGACAAGCAAAGTCACTGGGAAAACCAGATTCACTTAATTTAACGGCAGCAATTCGCTTAACAAGCGTGGCAAAAAAAGTCGTAAAATGGGGCAAAACTCACTTAACAAGTATCTCCCCTAAGAAGATAAATTTTGGGGCCCATTGTGGTCATAAGACGAGGACTACCTGCATTACATGGTCTGTATTATGACTGTCCCCTTAACCTTTCTGACCTCCTTGCCAATGTCTCTGCCTGGCTTTATTTTATTATTTTATTTTATTTTATTTTATTTTATTTTATTTTATTTTATTTTATTTTATTATTTTATTTTATTTTATTTTATTTTATTTTATTATTTTATTTTATTTTATTTTATTTTATTTTATTTTATTTTATTATTTTATTTTATTTTATTTTATTTTATTTTATTATTTTATTTTATTATTTATTTTATTTTATTTTATTTTATTTTATATTTTATTATTTTATTTTATTTATTTTGTTTTGTTTTTATTATTTTATTTTATTTTATGATTTTATTTTATGATTTTATTTTATTTTATTATTTTATTATTTTTATTTATTTGTTTATTTATTTATTTCTTGCCCTGCTTTGGATGCAACCCCCCCCCCCGCCCCCATGCCAGTCCGCATCCCAGGTTTGCTCCCCCTTCCTGTGTTTCTTCCAACCCCCATTCCAGGTGCGCCTTTTTGTACTTACCTGCCACCAACCAGATGGAGAACCTCAGCCAGGTCATGTAGCTGAGCTTCAGCATGAGGAAGAGGTTGATGAAAATACTCAGGGCAGGCGTCAGTGGCACCAGAGGAAGCTGGAAAGGAAGGAGGGCAGGGGTCATAGAATCGTAGGCCTCGAAGGGACCTGGAGGTCTTCTAGTCAAACCCCTCCACCCTGCCCAAGGCAGGAGTTCTTATTCCTTCCCAGACAAATGGTTGTCCAATTTTTTCTTAGAAACCTCCAGTCATGGAGCATCCCATGGAGATAAGACGTCCCACGGATTCCTTGTTCTCACTGTCAGGAAATTTCTCCTTCATTTTAGGTTGGATCTTTTTTTAGGAAGCTTCTTATCCTGCCCTCAGGTGTTTTGGAAAATAAATTGACAGCTATTATATCGCACCTAATTCTTCTCTTTGTTAGGTTAGTCATACCTAGTACCGGATCCAATCCGGGTTAGTCGCCGGGACCAGAAGTTTTGTCTTCTGAGCTTTCGGACCAGGGGTGGGCGGCTGAGTATTCGCAGAGGTTCGGGAGAACCTGGACCTAAGATACCGTGCAATTCAAAGAACTCCCAAATCCCACTACTGGCTGGTCCTGCCCACCCCGCCCCTCCCAGGAGTCCTCACGCAGCCCGTTTTAGATGCAGGTAAGTGCAGGGCGCGCACGGAGCCTCGGAGAGGTTGAAAAACGGGCCTACCAGAAGTTTGGGAAGGCTGGAAAGAGGGCCGCTGGAGCTTGGGGAGGCTGTTTTCACCCTCCCGGAGGCTCAAAAAAAAGTCTCTGGAGCCCGGACTAGGCCACGCCCACCATGGCCACGCCCACCCAGCACCTGGCAGAGAACCCCTTGCTAAAAATTTTGAAGCCCACCCGTTTTGGACTCATGCTGGAACCCATCCTCAGGGAATTTCTGTGTGCACGGAGACATTTCCCAAAAATTGGCTCCAGCACAAGTTCAAAAGCTTGAATGATAAACCTCTGGTCCCAGTGACTGACCCAAATTGGATCCTGCAACATTATCTTG
This sequence comes from Pantherophis guttatus, assembly GCF_059756535.1. Lineage (NCBI taxonomy): Eukaryota > Metazoa > Chordata > Lepidosauria > Squamata > Colubridae > Pantherophis > Pantherophis guttatus. The sequence continues at coordinate 15,272,597 of NC_142079.1, read as the reverse complement.
GGACATGTATATTCTCCTTCATTCATGGTACTTAGTACCCTTAGGGATTCATCATATGGTTTATTCTTCAGATCCCTTATTTGTTGCTGTTCTCCCAAACACGACAAACCCTCTGTGGTTAAATAAAAGTTCCCTTTTTTAGGAGCGTCAGCAGCCCCAACAAAAAGTCTCTCTCTCACACACACAACAGACTAAGAAGTCTGTCCGGCAGGGAGATGAATAATTGTCTGCCACACCTATTCATCTCCCCCTGCCTTTTATCTCCAGAGCTAGGGTGGGGTTTCGCTAACAGTAGTGGCTCTTCTGTCCCAAGGACTGGCCCATAGATTTCCCTGGCTCTCCTCTCCTCAGCCTTCTGTGCATCAGGCACTGGACCCAGCTGTTCCTCCTCTTCCTCATCAGCCACCTCCAGACCTGGGGGCTGTTGACTCTCCATCTGAGGGCTGACAGATGGCCCAAGCTCCACCTCTGTCTCTTTCTCTCTGCCAGCTCCCTTCCCTCTTCCCCCTTGGAGCTCTCAGGTTGCCTTGATGCTGGCCCTGACTCCCACAGCTCCCTCTCCTCCTCTTCTGATTCAGCTGTTGGAGGGGCCGGTGGCCAACAGGCCACAACACCTTCTCTACACTCTTTTTAGGGCCTCAGTGTCTGTTTTGTATTGTGCTGATCAGAACTGGATGCAGTGTCCCAAGCGTAGTCTTACCAGTGCAGCATAAAATGTCAACTTCACATCATCCTGAGGCTCGCTCTCTATTGATCAGTCTAGGACTGCATTGGCTCTTTTGGCAGCCGCAGCACATTGCTGGCAGAGGACCAGCAGGCTGGTTAGGGCTGCCTGGGAGACATGAGCATCCTTGGGGCCGCTGCTCAGCTCCCAACTGATGTGCAAAAGGGCTTTGGTGCCCAAAGGCCTCTTGGCACAGGATTTGGCCCATCATGGTCTGACAAACAATGAGGTTTTGTCTCCCAAAAGAAATGAAAACCTTATTTGCAGAAAGCAGCAAGGAGGAGTTCCAAAGGAAGTGCCGAAGGACCTACTTTGGGGGAAACCGAAGCTGCGCTGTGGATACAGTGTTCGCACAACATGCTCTCCTAAAATTAAACCCATCTATGTGGTCACCAAATCATTTGGTAGCACCCGATCAACCGTGGTTCCATAAGCTCTAGGGCATCGTCAGCCAGGAAGCCGGGCTTGTCCCCCAGCTCTGCCAGGGGGCCGCAGCCCAATTTGAGATCAGATTTCCTTGCAGAATTTCAACTTGGTCAACCCTAAGGGCAGCCTGCTCTGGCCCAACCGGGTTTGGGGAAGGTGATGTGTTTTCCGCCCCAGTTCACACCCACCCAGTGTTCCTCCCGGTTCGGTCCGGTTCGGCCGAGCTGGTAGCGGTGACGATATGACGTCACCGAACCGGTTCTCCCCCCCGCCCTCCCACCCCCCCGTTATTCTTACCTTTTATTTGGCCCCACCCCCAATCTATTGCTGCCTCCTGAGTCCCAGCTGATGACTAGAGGGAAAAAAACTGTTTAAACTCTTGCCGGGGGCTTCAAAGGGCCGTCCTACAGCTGATCAGTGTTAAAAGCAAACAAATGAGTCGGGTCGTAAGTGCGAGGACTGGTCGTAAGTGTGAGGACTTTCCAGAAATGACTCTGACCATCTAGCCACGTCCACCTAGTCACATGACCTCCAAGCCATGCCCACAAAATAAGCCACGCCCACAGAACCGGTAGTAAAAAAATTTAGAACCCACCCCTGCACCCACCCCCTCTTGCATCAGACCACGGCAACTGCCGAGCCCGCCTCCCTCACCTGGAACGTCCGGCTGGTCGGCTTCTGCTCATGGATGCTGATGAGGACAAGGCTGCCCGTGAAAGCCAGGCTGGAGAGCAGGATGAGCAAGGTGTAACTCCAGGTGGGCAGGTGGAGCTGTGTCTTTCCAAAGACCAGGATGGATGCCAAGCAGAGGGCCGACACCATGAGGACCACCACGGCCACGGTGACCACTTCCCCAGGGTAGAAATCACTGAGGAACTCTAAGTAGGGTTCAAAGGCTGCCTTCAGCTGCCCTGGTTCGCGCAAGCTCCCCGCCTTCTCTTTGCCCACCAGCTGCAGCTTATCTGAGAAAGACTCGTATTCCTTGGGTTCGGTGGCGCCCGCAGGCTCAGCCGGTGCCGGGGCGGCCTCGCTCCTCCCAGCGGCCTCCTGATCTTCAGCCTTGGCTTGCTGGAAGCGCAGGATGATCACGCTGGCTGCGACAAAGGTGTAGGCCAGGAGCGTGCCGATGGAGAGGAACTGGACCAGGGCCTCCAGGTCAAAGATGAACGAGAGGACAGACATGAGGAAGCCAAACACCACGATAGCCACCACGGGCACCTTCGTGCGGGGGTGAACACGGGCAAACACCTGGAAAAAGAGACCGTCCTCGGCCATGGCGTAGACAATCCGAGGCAGGGAGAAGAGGTTGCTGAGGAGAACGGTGTTCATGGCTGAGGAGGAGAGACAAGCTTGTGGTCACAATGGGCCTCCAAGAGGATTGGGGAGCGTTGCAGATGATGGAGGTGCCTGCAGGGAATGGGACAACTTGCCGCAGCCAACTCACCACAGGCAACTTGGCGCAGGACAACTCGCCACGGACAATTTATTATTTATTTATTTATTTATTGGTTCGATTTATATGCTGCCCTTTTCCGGAGACTCAGGGTGGCTTACAATGCATTACGCAATAGCCTTCATACTTTTGTATATACCTGCTTATTAGGGCTTTCGCCCCCCACACCCAGCGGTGTTCTTTTTTATACGAAGTCAGCTTATTGCCCCCACAATCCGGGTCCTCATTTTACCTACCTCGGAAGGATGGAAGGCTGAGTCAACCTTGAGCCTGGTGAGATTCGAACTTGCAGTAATTGCAGGCAGCTGGTGTTACTTAACAGCACTTTAGTCTATTGTGCCACCAAGGCTCTGAATTTAACAATTCTATTTAATTATTTAAAATAACTAAAAAATATTTTAATTTTTGCCATTGGAGTGGTGCAGTGGAGCTCTCGCCTCACAATCAGGAGGCTGTGAGTTCGATCCTAGGTAGAGGCAGATATTTCTCTCTCTGGGCACAATGAAGATATATCTGCTGAACAAAACTCCGCATTGGTGACAGGAAGGGCATCCGGCCAGTAAACACTCTAGCTAGCTCCATTCAGTTGCCCAGACTCCACCCCGCAAGGAATTATGGGGTTGTTAAATGGATTTCTTGCCATTCACATTTCATTCTGTCCCTCCTTTTGCACCCTTTCTTTAATGACTCGAGTCCACCATTTCTTGGATATTAGTGAACTCTTGTCCTGCAGGGAGGGGTCCTGTGGCGAGATGGCCATGGCAAGTTGGGTGTGGCGAATTGTCATAGACCCCTGCCTGCAGGTCAGCTCCTTTTCTGCAGAAGACCAGCCTGTAGGTCAGTGAGTCTTGCTGCAGCGGTCTTGTTTGGAGGGTGGGCAGCACCCTCCTTCTACACCATTGGTCGCTACTTCTATAACCACTTAACCACTTAAGCTGGAAGTGAGCAAAATGCACGAAATGCATCTACTAAGCTTCTCCCCCTCCCTCGTGTTTATAAATCCTCAGCCAACCCAAAGGTCTTCCAAAGGTCAGGTGGCAACACGTCTGGCAGCGTCATCCATCAGGAATGTCGAGACAGTTGGTCAGCCGTCCCCTTTTGAAAATACAGTTTTGATTCCCACGAAGTCCCCTCCTACAAAGACAAACCCCCTCCTGCTCTCTTCCCCCCCTTTGCTCCATACCTAATCCCTCCCCGTTTCTTATGGCAGCTGAAGCAGGCAAGCTGAGGCTGACACTTCAGTATATATTCTGGGAGCGACGTGGCGTTCCCATGTAACACCTCTCCTGCGCGAGCTGCACTGGCTCCCGGTGGTCTTCCAGGTGCGCTTCAAGGTTTTGGTTATCACCTTTAGAGCGCTCCATGGCTTAGGACCTGGTTATTTATGGGACCGCCTGCTACCACCAATAGCCTCCCACCGGCCAGTACGCTCCCACAGAGAGGGGCTCCTCCGGGTGCCGTCGGCCAAACTATGTTGACTGGCGGCCCCCAGGGGGAGACCCTTCTCTGTGGGGGCACCTGCTATCTGGAACGAGCTCCCCCCGGAGATACGGAGGATCCCGGATCTGCGCACCTTCCATCGCGCGCTTAAGACTTTTTTATTTCATCAAGCTGGCCTGGCCTAAATCTTCTCCCCTTTTTAAATGTAAATTTTAATTTGTTTTTAAATTATGGGGTATTTTAAATTTGTCTCAGCCAAATTATTAAATTCGTTTTTATTCTATTTTAAATTTTTGTATTTATGTGTTTTATTTTGTGGCTGTTCACCGCCCCGAGTCCTTCGTGAGAAGGACGGTATATAAATCCAATAAAATAAATAAAATAAATAAATAAAATATTCTTGGCAAGAACAAATAGCCAGCAGTCTTTCTTTGCTAGATGATTGAGTGGGATGGTTGACACATATTCTACCTCCTTTTTTTAAACCCGGATGCCCCGATCTCCAACCAGGGCTATTCTGAATGCTAACTTGACAGAGAGGGACAGAAACACGCAAGCTTAAAATCCTTGTTAGTCTTTCCTTTCCTTGGCAACCTTGGCAACTTGAAGACTTGTGGACTTCAACTTGCTGGCTGAGGAATTCTGGGAGTTGAAGTCCACAAGTCTTAAAGTTGCCAAGGTTGAAGACCCATGGCCTAGCATAGAGGCAGCTTTCTCTCTAACCTGGTGCCTTTCTGTTAGGTTTAATCACAGGTCCCAACCTACTCATTTAGAATTAAGCACAGTTATTTTAGGATTAGGTGTAGTTGCATCTTTGCATAATCTCTTATGTTAGCTGACTGCCCCCAGCAATGCTCATTCCATTCTCATTCCTAGAAGGGGACCATGTCCTGGTCTCTCCTATCAGCCCCTGAGTCTTGTGCCAGCCCACCTAGAGGAGCCCACTTTGGTCAGACCACATTAGGAGAAAGGCTAGAGAAAAGGGAAGGGGCAGAAACGGCACCCAGGGTGCCATCCAGAATGTATCTGTGACATAAGGGAACTTACCACAAATGGAACCGGTGGCCACAATGAAACCTGCCCAGGAATAACCCCTCTTGTAGAAGGCGTCGGCTAAGGCTGCATCGGGGTCCAGAGAATGCCAGGGCACCATCAGCGTCAACACTACGGACACAAGGATATATGCTCCGGTGGCAAGGCTCAGTGAGATGGCGATGGCCCTCGGAATGGCCTTTTCCGGGTTCCGGGCCTCCTCGCTGGACGTGGCAATAACATCAAAGCCCACAAAGGCATAGAAGCACGTGGCTGAGCCGGCCATGATCCCAGAGATGCCATAAGGGGCAAATCCTCCTTCACTGGCACTCCAGTTCTGGGGCCTGGCCAGGATGAATCCCATCACCAGGATGAAGAGAATGACTCCCATGCTGATGGCCGAGAAGACGTGGTTGAGCCAAGAGGAGAACCGGGCACCGAAGGAAATGAAGGCCGTGGCGATGAGCACAATGCCAGATGCCAAAAAGTCCGGATAATGGGCCAAGAAAGGTACCTGCCAAATGCCAACATGGGTCTCCGTGAAGTTCTTGATCCTGTGGTCAAAAATGGAATCCAGGTAGCCACTCCAGGCTCTGGCAACAGCTGCCCCACCAATCATGTACTCCAGAATGACATTCCAACCTATGAGAAAGGCCCAGATCTCGCCCACCGAGACATAGGTGAACATGTATGCAGAGCCCGTCTTGGGCACCTGGGCACCAAACTCAGCATAGCAGAGGGCGGCCAGCAGAGAGGCGATGCCCGCAATGATGAAGGACACCACGATAGCCGGCCCAGCGGTCTCTTTAGCGACAGTGCCGGTGAGCACGTAGAGGCCAGAGCCCACCATCCCGCCAATGCCCAGCAGCGTCAGATCAACTGTGCTCAAGCAACGGTTGAAGGAGGTCTCCATGAGGTCATCTTGCAGAGTCTTCACTCGGTTGAGCTTTTGGCAAAAGCGGGCCAGGTCTCCAGAGCGAAGCCGCCGGGTTGCCATCTCGGAGAAGAAGGCCCTCTCCTCCTTTCACCCACCGAGAGGCAGAGGAGGAGCTAAACGTGTTCTCCTGGCCCAAACGGTAGAAAGAAATTTGGTCACAGCAGGATCAGGAAGAGATGAAATCGCTGCTAGAGGCACAAAAAAAAAAAAGAAAGAAAGAAAAAAAGAAAAAGAAAAAGAAAAAAAGAAGAAGAAGCCCAAGAAGGAGAAAAAAGCAAAGTTCACTCCCCTCCCCCAGTCTTCCTCTGGCTATGAAGCTGATCTGACCTAGGCTTCCCCAACAGCACAAAGCCAAGTCCTCGTCCCGATAAACCCCTTTTATTTAAATGACAGTGAATTCCTCTCCAGCAAAGTCTTTCCTCTCCCACAGTCTTTCAAGATAGTTCACAATTACTGACCTTTATCAGCCTTGGAAAGTGGCCAGGCCGATATCTTTCAGATGCTGCAATACTTGTCAAGAATGCAGGAATGAACGAATTGTCTCCTGCAAACTCCACTCCCCTTTCGCTCCTCTTTTATTCCCTCTGGGAGGGGCCGTTCATCGTCCACCTGTGGCCTTACTCCTGAGTCGACCCTTGTTCTTTAGCTGTTCCCTTCGTCTGGCAACTCTGCACATGTGCACCCTGGGAACAGGCTCCAGCTGTTCATCTGCCTCACTGATGTCTGACCCGAAGGCAGCTGATAACTGGCATACGGCCCTGGTCTCCTCTCTGCCTCCAACGCAGAGCCCTCATCAGAGCCTTCCCCAGACTCCAGGACTGGCCCATGTTCCTCCCCAACCTCCTCATTGGCCCAATCTGCTGCCAGATCCGCTGGCGGGTCACAACAGAAGCAGGCAAATGAAGGCTGCCTGTGTCAGAGCAACACTGTGAGATTCTCTAAATAGCTGCTGCTTAGTCTGTCCTGAAAGTGTCAAGGAGACAATGGCCAGCACCTGTCACTGGAAACAGGCTGGAAACAGGGATATTCTTCAGCCAGGCTTTGTGCTGCTAGAGAGCCCCCGCCTGAAGCAACACCCCTTTCAGGCGGCACAGTATGTATCCTTCCAAGGGTGACCCTTTCTGGAGAATTAGCAAGGTTCTCGCCTCCTTCCTCCACCTCCCAGATGGCTTCTTGGAACAGGGGTGGTCTAACCGATTTCCAGAAAAACAACTTCCAGAACAGAAAGGGGGTCTCTGGCGCAATGCAATTGCCTGCAGGCGACCCAGCCCTTTTTGATCTTGGTGAATTGGGTTGTGTGAATCCAGACCCAGGACTTCCTTTGCTCTCTCTCCCTGCGTGCATGGATGGCATCTCTTCATGCCTAAGCAGGAGACGAGGGTCTCTCTGTCTGCCTTCTGCATTTTTGCAGTGGAGGGTTTCAGAGGCAACCCAAACCAGCAGAGCCTCTAACTGGACAGGATGGTCTGTGAGGGGCAATCCAGGAGCCTTGCTTAACAACAGACATTTTGATTCCAGTGGCAGTCGTAAGTTGAGGACAGGAACAGGAGAGAATGGCCAGGAAATGGGGAAATTAACTTTCAGAAAGGGACTGGGACCAGCCTTAAGGGAAGGCATCTAAAGCAGGGGTCTCCAACCTTGGCAACTTTAAGCCTGGCAGATTTCAACTCCCAGAATTCCCCAGCCAGCTGGCTGGGGAGTTCTGGGAATTGAAGTCTGCCAGGCTTAAAGTTGCCAAGGTTGGAGACTCCTGATCTTTTAAAGGGGGATGAGGCTGATCACATGGAAACAGGTGAAGACTTCTCCTCTCCTGCTCCAGAGGGCAGATTGTGGAATCGTGAATTTCAGTGCCAGAAAGGTTTAGGAAACCAACCAACTAACCAACCCACAGGACTGAGCAGGCCTTCTGAGCCAGTGCAGTCCTTAAATGGCACCTGTCTGGAACTCCTGGAATCAGCTGCACCTTTGCCAGGAATGGCCTGGCTGTCCTTCTGCACTGCCTTTGGTCCCTGCTGTAAGAGGCACCGGCTGGGATGGGCACCTCTTGGCCATCAAAGCACCAAGTACAGGTAATCCTCAAGTTTTTTTTTTTTAATTTGATTTATATGCCGCCCTTCTCCGGAGACTCAGGGCGGCTTACAGTGCATTAAGCAATAGCCTTCATACTTTTGCATATTTATACAAAGTCAGCTTATTGCTCCCACAAACTGGGTCCTCATTTTACCTACCTTAGAAAGGATGGAAGGCTGAGTCAACCTTGAGCCTGGTGAGATTCGAACTTGCAGTAATTGCAGACAGCAAATGTAAGTGTATGTTAATAACAGTGCTTTAGTCTGCTGAGCCACCAGATCCCAGACTTACGACCACAACTGAGCAACATGTTTCTGTTGTTAAGCGAGACATCGGCTAAATGAGTGTTGCCCCATCTTTCTTGCCAGAGTCATTAAGCAAATAACTACAAGTTGGTAACTTGGGTAACCCGGTTGTTAAGTGAATCCGGCTTCCCCATGGACTTTGCTAGTCCAAAGGTTAAAATCACATGACCTTGGGACCCAGCAACGGTCATAAATACGAGTCAGTTGCCAAGCATCTGAATTTTGATCACGTATTGTATCACCGGGATGCTGCAAAGGTCGGAACTGGGGAAAAGGGGTCCTAAGGGCTGTTGTAAGTTGAGGACTACCTATAGGACTACCTTCTCTGTGGGGGCACCTACTATCTGGAACAAGCTCCCCCCGGAGATACGGAGGATCCTGGATCTGCGCACCTTCCGCCGTGCTCTTAAGACCTTTTTATTCCACCAGGTGGGCCTGGCCTAATTTTTTCCCTCTTTTTAATTATGCAAATTTTAATCGGTTTTTAAATGATTGGGGTGTTTTAATTTGTCTGGGCTAAATTGTTTAATTCGATTTTACTTTGTTTTTAAATTTTGTATCTATGTATTGTTACTGTTTGGCTGTTCACCGCCCTGAGTCCTTCGGGAGTAGGGCGGTATATAAATCAAAGAAATCAAATCAAATCAATAAATAAAATATCGCAGAGCCCCTTTATTGGGATCAGCTACCCAGAGACAGGGGATCTCCTGGGGGGCTCAGGTGCGCAAGGACCTGGCTGGGATGCTCCAAAAGAGATGCCAAGGTGAGCAGCAGGTGGGGACCCTCGGAATTGGAGGCCTCCCCCCACCCCAGCCCCTATTAGAAAGAGGCCTGCTGGTTTCCTGCGGGTCAGCCGTGCCCCTCCCCCCAGCCCTTGGGAAACGGACTCGCAAAGGGGGGGGGGCTGGCGGGGACCGCCTCTCCATCCCTCTCGCACCCACCTGCGCTCCGGCCGCCAAAGCCCCGCGGGGCCGCCAACGCCTGGGCAGCTCCGGGCGCCTGGAAGAAGCGGAGAGAGCGGGGTCCGCCCTGCAGCCGCCACCCCGCCAGGGAGGGGAGCTCCAGGCCCCGTCCGTCCGTCCGTCCGTCCGTCCCCCACTGCGGGCCGCGCCCGGCTGCCGCCTTACCTGTCCGGCGCCGCTGGCAGCTCCACGCCCGCCCGCCCGCTGCTGCTGCTGCTGCTGCGTCACCGCCTTGCGAGGCTCCGGGCGGGGAGGAGGAGGCGCAGCTGCTGCCGGCCGCCGCCCCTCCCAGCAGGTAGGTGGAGGGGGGTGAGGGATGCGCTAAGCCGCGGCTCGGCCAATGGTGGCTGGTAGACGAGCCGGCCGGGCAAAAGCCACGCAACAGGCTGAGTCCCGCCGCTGAGCCGGCCTTCCCGGGCGGAGGGCGCCGCTGGCCACGCCCGAAGCGCCACGGCAGGTGCTCCCTTCCCTGCGGGGGGCCCGGAGCAAAGCATGCTTAGGGGAACGGGGTCCCGCCGCGCAAGCAACCGGCGTGGCGGAGGGGCTCTGGGGCACGGGGAGACCCCTAACCGTCTGAATGGGGCGTTTTCCGTTTGGCCACAAGGCGCAATAGGTCTACACTGGTGCAATATAATATTATATAGGCACATATATGCATAAAGGATCATGTGTCTGTTAGTATGATCTATTGGGTTAGGGCTTTTTTCATCTTCTATAAGTCATTGGGGTGTATTTTGTGTTTGGAGGGGGGGGCTGCAGGAAGGGAGGCTCATCCAATCTCATTGTACCCATCTTGTGCATTGACAATAAAGGTTGGAATTGAATTGGAGTCCTGGTTGGGAAGTGGCCCAGGCTGCTCTTCCTCTCCAGGCATGGGGGGGGGGGGGATCCAGGCCCTTTCAGGGAGGGGGGAGGCTGATTTAGACGAGATTCTTCCCAAGAGGAAAAGGTTGGAAGGACTGCCGATCACCCCCCTCCCTCCCCACTGAGCTCCCCTCCTCAGCTGCATTTTACCTTTCTTTGAAAAAATCCAGCAATTTCTAAGAGCTCTGCTACAGGTAGTCCTTGATTTATGACCAAAATTGAGCCCAAAATTTATTTTGCTAAGTGAGACATTTGGTGAGGGTTTTTTTGAGCCATTTTATGACTTTTCTTGCCACCGTTGTTAAGTGAATCATTGCAATTGTTAACTTAACAGGTTGTTAAGTGAATCTGGATTCCCCATGGACTTGGCTTGTCACCACAGGGGATCACGACCCCAGGTCACTGCAACCGTCATAAATGTGAGTCAGTTGCCAAGCGTCCGAATATTGATCATGTGACCATAGGGATGATGGAACGGTCGTTAAGTGTGAAAAATGGTCATGAGTTGCTTTTTTTCAGTGCCCTTGTAACTTCGGTCACTAAATGAACTGTTGTAATTTAAGGACTACCTGTATGATGTTATTTTCCCCAGCACAGGATTATTTTATTAACTGTATTTTATTGCTTATTTCTGTTATTTTAGCCTATTTTTCTCTCCTTGTAAGATAACTGAATAACTAATTTTAAATAAGCAGATAGAAATTGGATACAAAACTTACATGCTGCGTTTTAACCGTAGCTCATGTGCCAAGAGAACCTGTTTCTGTCCCTGCTTAAGGACGGAAACCAGTAGATCCAGTCCTGCATTAGGCACGGAGCCAGTTAGGTGACCTTGGATCCCGCATTCTGTCATTGGAAGAAGGTGACAGGACAGATCCCTTCCAAAAATGTTACCAAGAAAATTGCAATTGCAGGGAGTCAACACTTGACTCAAGAGACACAGTAACATGCTAAGCAAGTTATTTTACTTTGTTCCAAAATAATTTACAGATTAACAGAGTTTTAAGGGACCTTGTAGGTCATCCAGTCCAACCCCCCGCCCAAGCAGGAGACCCTACACCACTTCTGACGGATGGCAGTCCAGTCTCTTCTTGAAAGCCTCCAGTGATGAAGCTCCCACAACTTCTGAAGGCAACTTCTGTTCCATCGGTTGATTGCTCTCACTGTCAGAAAATTCTTCCTTATTTCTAGGTTGAATCTCTTCTTGTTCAGTTTCCATCCATTATTCCTTGTCCGGCCTTCAGGTGCTTTGGAACAGGTGGTCCATGGACCACTGGTGGTCCGCGAGAAAATTTTGGTGGTCCGCAGAAAAATTATTTGCATTTTTATATTGCACTAAATATCATTTATCTTTTTTAAAAAATCATATTAGTGGTCTGCGGGATTTAAAATTATGAATTTAGTGGTCCCTGAAGTCTGAAAGGTTAGTGACCCTTGCTTTGGAAAATAGCTTGACCCCTTCCTCTCTGTGGCAGCCTCTCAAGTATTGGAAGACGCTATCCTGCCTTCCCTGGTCCTTCTCTTCACTAGACTAGCCATGCCCAGTTCCTGCAACCGTTCATCGTATGTTTTAGCCTCCAGTCCCCTAATCTTCTTGGTTGCTCTTCTCTGCACTTTTTCTAGAGTCTCAACATCTTTCTTATATTGTGTGGTGACCAAAACTGGATGCAGGACTCTAGGTGTGGCCTTACTAAGGCTTTATAGAGTGATATTAGTACCTCCCTTGATCTTGATTGTATCCCTCTGTTAATGCAATTTAGGATTGCATTGGCCTTTTTTTTTTAAAAAAAGAGAGAATAAAATAGAATTGTAAATTCTACAGTAATTATAAATTTTACAGTACCAAAAACAGGCTCCTGGGTATGGAACTAATTATAGTCAATTTTGAAGTAGCAAATTAAAGCAAGGCCCATCTGGAATTATCTAGATGCCTATATCATCTGGAATTATCTAGATGATATAGGCAGCACACAAATCTAATAATGAATAAATAGATAATTTAAAAAACTTATTTTGTCCAGCTGGGCTTCTTCCATCATATAGAGCCAATTCAGGGGGAGAATGGACAATTTTCTTTTAGCCAATCTGCCATCATCTATCATCCTTTTTCCTTAAGTCCAGGCACCGTATATTCAAGGCTTCTCAGATAGATGAATTCCAGATTTCTGGAATATAATTTAGCAGCATATTCACATTTTTAAAACTCAAATTTCCTCCCCCAACATTAGTTCAGCACTAACCATGCAAGAATTTCCATTGGACTTGACCAAATCAAACACATGGAAGTCTGTTCAAAATTGTTACCTTGCCAGTTTAAGAATAACTGTTAAACTATTTTTAAACGGCTGTTGAAGAATGCAGTCACTTCCAGAAATAATTTTCTGTTGGTCTAACTTGGCTTTAAAATAATAAGAAACATTTAGTATTTCCTTAAATTCAATGCCACATAATTCAGCAATCATTGGTGTATTCTAAATTTGATTATGCAATTTAATAACATTGTTAGCAGTATTATCTAATTATCCCACTTTCAATCTTTCAAACTTCAATTTCCTTAAATTCACCGTTGCTTTAAATTTCAGAGTTCCTACCGTACTTGGCTCAAAGGACTTGCCATGGCTTTTAAAGCTGCCCAATAGTAATTTTTAAGTTGGGCTAGCAGTGGTACATATTCAGGATTTTCATATAGTACAAATTAAAACACTATTTTTGTATGAAAAACTTGGCTTTAGAAAACTGTTGGAAGAAAAATCCATCTGGTTCAGTTCCAAGCTGGCGGAGAAACACTGGAAACATCATGGCGGCTGATTGGAAAGAAAGTTTCTGCTTATTGGTGAACAGGACTACCAGGGTTTATGATTCTGGGTCAGCTGAACAATTAGCTAGATTAGCTTTGCTGGCTGGGGAATTCTGGGAGTTGAAGTCCTCCAGGCTTAAAGTGGCCAAGGTTGGAGACCCCCGAGCTAGATGACTGCCAGAGTTTTTTATACAGGTCCTGAAATGCTGCTGGGGGTGGGGTGGGGGTTGTGCAATGGAGGGGCTTGTGTTCTGAGAGGGTGTTGGGCAATTCCTATTGTGGCTAATGGCTTTTGTCCTGTGCTGGATCTTGGGTGAGGGGCTGCTTGTTCTAATCCTGCCATTCTGCTTTTGTTAACTGTCAAACTTTGCTGCAAGGAGTTTTGAAATATCCTGTCTTGAATGGGTTTCTGCCTGCAGTATTTGCTTTGCTTATGAATAGAGCCATCTAGATAGTTGGCTTCCTTTTTCCAATAAGCTCTTTATCTCCTTAAGTGCTGGCATATGCTGTGGGCTATTAAGAAAGACTGGGGCATGCTTTCTGCCTCTAATAACATGTTTCTCCATTTCTCCTTTAGGGAAATATAATATTCTGCATTTTTTTAATATTACCCAAAATATTTCATTCTTCGGGGGGGCGGGGGGCGGGGAAGCTTCCCACAAAACAAATCCTAGGTATGTGTTCTGTTAAAAAAAATCTTATCAATTAAAATATTTAAGTGAATTGGGCAAAGCCCTCAAAATGTATTAAAATTTTAAGCCATTTTCCTTTCCATTGCATTTAACCTTTCTCACAAATTTATATTTTCCATCATTTCTTGGTAATACAGGCTGGGTCAAACAATATGAAATCATTCATTTCCACTAAACAAAGCTGTATGCCTAGCAACAACTACCGGTACCAATAGCTCCTATTTTACCCCTTACTATTTTTGATAGCACAGTATCTCTCGGCAGTAGAGTCCTTCACATTTTTGCATTCTATAATCTCCCAGGACTTGAAATGGCTGCTTCACATTAGAACCATCATTAAAAAGGAAAATAATGAATGTTTTTCCTGCATCAACTCAGAAAAGCTCAAACTTCCCGAGCTGCTGCTGATCCAACGTCTACAGAGGAATTGATTGAGTCTGTCATCTGCACCTTCATAACTGTCTGATTTGGTTCTGCAACCCAACAAGACAGACACGGACTTCGGAGGATAATCAGAACTGCAGAAAAAACAATGGCTACCAACCTGCCTTCCACTGAGTGCCTGTATACTGCACGAGTCAAAAAGAGGGCTGGGAAAATATTTACAGATCCTCGCATCCTGGACATAATTTATTTCAACTTCTCCCCTTAAAACTAGACACAGGACAGATTTCCCCCCCATGCCATTACTTGGCTAAACACTTAATTCCCACAGCACTGTCTCATTTCTCATCTTTCCTAACTTATATTAGTTTATGATTTATAAAATTGATGTTTGTAACTTATGATTAATGATTGTAATTATTATTTATGATCTATGACCGATTATTTGTTGTTTGCATATATACTGTGAGTTTATGCACCTGAAATTTCTTGTGTGTCCAATCACACTTGGCTAATAAAAAATTATGTTGTGTTGTACTGTGCTCTGCTCTATTCATTCTATTCTCCACATATAACGGAATCAGAACAATAAAGAAATCCTATTTTACCTATTATCTGCAAGTACCTTATTTCCAGTTCTCATGTTTGGACCAACTCCCAGGTTGTTGACTGGGGAATTGTGGGAGTTGATGTCCTAACATCATCAGGTTACCAAGTTTAAAAGACATTTAACACTAATTCATTGTGTACCAGAATACTAGAACTGTGGTGGCGCAGTGGTTGGAATGCAGTATTGCAGGCTAATTCTGCTGTCTGGCAGGGGTTTGATCCTGACTGGCTGAAGGTTGGCTCAGCCTTCCAATTTTCTGAGGTCGGTAAAATGAGGACCCAGATTTTTGGGGGCAAGAGGCTGATTCTGTAAATCACTTAGAGAAGGCTGTAAAACACTGTGAAGTGGTATATAAAATGCTGTTTGCTAAATATATGGGAGTGATTAAAAAAAACTGTTCCGTATCATAAAAATCAAATTCTGGAAACACTCCCATCCATGGGGCTCTTCTTGTTCCTTCTCCCAACGCTTCCTTCTCCAAGACGAAAAACTTGGAGAGTTGGCCGTGGGCTTGAACCGAGCTATACAACACAGCTCCTTTCTTGGTGGGGCTGAATGTTGATGGTTGCTTCTGCAATTCCACCCCCCCCCCCAGCTGCTATGTGTTTTTTAATCTATGTTTTTATCCTTTTGAATACTGTTAGGCACCTGGAATCATGTATTTGAGATGGGCATCCATAGAAATCTACATACTGAATAAATAAATGGCGTTTATTGCCTTTTTACAGCCTGTATTCCCTATATTACAATTTCAAAATATCAACCTTTAGATATTTTGGAAATTCCTCAAGCGTTATTAAAAAACAAACAAACCAGGACCCCCGTTGTAAAAAGGACCAAAGACAAACTTGATCTGAGCTCCTTCACGCGAGGGGGGTGGGGGGGGGGCAGCAAGAAAGCTCTGGGCCTGCCTGACCCCCGGCCTTGTTCTGCTCTCTTGTGGGGCAAGCCTCTTAAATAAAAACAACACACTCGTCATCCATTTTTCCACCAGAGCCACGAGGGTCAATACCAGGTGTGGTGGGAGACGGTCCCCGTGTCCCTTCTCAAGAGAACAGCTGCCTGGGCTGCATTTCCCTTTGCTGCAGCTTCCGGATGAGCTCCAGCATATTCATTTGGAGCATCAATTCCTGGGAGAGAAACAAAAAGAGTTTTATGTTTCGTTTAATTTAGAAATAAAAGCAAGCCAACTTCTTCCACCCATCCGTCGGCAAAACATCTTGCAAGAAGCAAAGGGAATAGAACAGAGGTCTTCAAACTTGGCAACTTTAAGACTTGTGGACTTCAACTCCCAGAATAGCATAGCTGGCTGGAGAATTCTGGGAGTTGGAGTCCACAAGTCTTAAAGCTGCCAAGTTTGAAGACCTCTGGATGAGAAGCCAGTGTGGAGTTTTGTTAGCAGATATGTTATCCATGTGCCCAGAAAGAGAAATATCTGCCTCTACCTAGGATCGAACACACACCCTCCTGATTGTGAGGCAAGAGCTCCACCTCTAGGCCACCACACCACTCCCCTTCATAGTATAAAAAATAAACACGTGTCTCTCCTCCAGGGCCATCTGTTGCTGCTATGTAAAGAGATTCTGCAGGTCCGGTAGACGAGCCCCCATTCCCTCTATTCCTAGCAGGCTGCTCTGCTCCTGGGGTGGGGGTGTTGTTAAGCAATTTCCAAGTGGGTGGGCCGCTAGAGCCCCCATCCCTTAATCTCAGGAGGGGAGAAGATGGGCCCTTGCATCTCTCCCTGCTAGACCCTCTAGAGCAGTGATAGCTAACCTTTTTGCTGTCGCATGCCAAAAGCGGGGATGGGAAGTGCGGGGGTGTTGCACACATGTGTGCCCACACCCATAATTCAATGCACCCCCCCACAAACGCATGTGCGGGCAACCTCTCTGCGCTCCCCCCTGCTTTTGGCATTCAATGGCACGGTGGGCCCGGTAGGCCCATTTTTGACCTCCCCAGGCTCCAGAGGCTTTCTTGGAGCCTGGGGAGGGCGAAAACGGCCTCCACCCCCACCCCCCCGAGACCCTCCGGAGGCTGGAAATGGCCCGTTTCCGGACCTCCGGTCCCATGTTTCTGGCCTCCAGGGGGGTGGGAAAGGCCGTTTTCACCCTCCATAGGCTCCTAGAAAGCCTCTGGAGCCTGGGGAGAGTGAAAAACGGGCCTCCCCCCTGGAGGCTAGAAACAGCCTGTTTCCCGACTTCCGGTGGGCCCGAAAATCAGTTGGCCTGCGCACGCATGGGCACCAGAGCTGAGCTAGGGCAATGCTTGCATGCCCACCGATATGGCTCCCACCGATGTGGCACGCATGCCATAAGTTCGCCATCATGGCTCTAGAGTGAGTAGCTTCCCCCCCCCACAGAATAGGGTATCTGCAGCCCCCTCCCCCATCCTTCCACCCCTTTGGGTTGCCTTGCCCAAAGCTGAGTGCCACCTTCTTGCTGGCACTCAGCTTTGGGCAAGGCAGCCTTCCGGCTTAAACAGACCTGGGGATTGGTGGTGATGTAGAAGCCAGAGACGCCAGCTTTCTCCAGGGTGCTCTGTTGGTCCACCACTTTCTGATCCAGCTCCAAGACTATTTTCTCGTCCATCATCCGCAGCTCGGTCTGAATTCGCTGCTCCACAGCCTGAGCAAAGGAGAAACCCAGAAGGCCAAAGGAGAACCGCCATTAACAGCGTTTGGCATTTTGAACGGTGCTTCGAGCCATGGGCTAAGGGGCAAGGAGGCCCTCCATCCCACCTTCACCCCCACCAAGGGTACTCCGACTGTGGCTACGGCTGCCTTTACCTCCATCTCTCGCTGCTGAGCGGCCTTCAGAAGGGGCAGGTTGTGTGGCTGGCAGCTCTGCTGGTCCTCCTTGTGTTTGCGGAAGGTCTCCTGCTTCAGGGCTGGTGAGAAAGGGAGCGGGAAAACGGAATGAGGTCCCCAGGATGCAGCCAGACTAACCTACTCACAGCCTCTGTTGGCTACTCTGCTGTGTTCCTGGAGTGTACAGGTAGTCCTCGACTTACAACAGTTCCTTTAGTGACCGCTCAAAGTTTATTTATTTATTTATTTATTGGTTCAATTTATATGCCGCCCTTCTCCAGAGACTCAGGGCGGCTTACAATGCTTTTAAGCAATAGCCTTCATACTTTTGTATATACCTGCTTAGTAGGGCTTTCACCCCCCCCCCAAAGCGGTGTTCTTTTTTTTTATATATATACAAAGTCAGCTTATTGCCCCCACAATCCGGGTCCTCATTTTACCTACCTCGAAAGGATGGAAGGCTGAGTCAACCTTGAGCCTGGTGAGATTTGAACTCGCAGTAATTGCACGCAGCTGGCAGCTAAGTGCTACTTTAACAGTACTTTAGTCCGCTGTGCCACCAAGGCACTGGTTACAACGGCACTGAAAAAAGTGACTTGCAACCGTTTTTCACAGTTGCAACCTTTGTAGCATCCCCTTGCTCATGCAATCATAATTCAGGTGCTTGGCAACTGACTCATACTTACGACCGTTGGTGTGTCCCAGGGTTGTGTGATCCCCTCTTGCGATCTTTTGACAAGCAAAGTCAACGGGGAAGCTAGATTCACTGTGCCGAGAAAGGTTGTAAAATGGGGCAAAACTCTCTTAACAAGTGTCTCACTTAAGAACGGAAATTTTGGGCTCAATCGTAGTCGTAAGTCAAGGACTTCCTGTAATGACCAGCACAGGGAGAGAGAGTGGCTGGACAAGAGAAAGGGAGGGAGAAAGGATCAGTCAAGGTGGCGCAGTGGTTAGGGTGCAGTACTGCAGCTACTTTAGCTGACTGCTAGTTCAGCAGATCAAATCTCACCAGCTCAAGGTTGACTCAGCCTTCCATCCTTCCGAGGTGGGTAAAATGAGGACCCAGATTGTTAGAGGGCAATATGCTATTTAGTATACTGTGTAAGCCGCCCAGAGTCCTCAGAGAGTGGGCGGCATAGAAATATGACTAATAATAAATAAATAAATAAATAAATAATAAAATAAACCAATGGAACTGAAGTTGCCTTCAGACGTTGTGGGAGCTTCATCACTGGAGGCTTTCAAGAAGAGACCGGACGGCCCTCTGTCAGAAATGGTGTAGGGTCTCCTGCTTGGGCAGGGGGTTGGACTAGATGACCTACAAGATCCCTTTCCAACTCTGTTAATCTGTATCTGTATCAGAGCTTCTCCACTGCGGCCTTCGGGTCCAAGCCCCTCTCAGTGCAGGAATCTAAATTAAACTACCCAAACATCTCAAAACCCTCTGCCTCCCAGGTCATTTATTTCACAGCCCAATTTTGTGCAAGTGGCTCACTTGCCTCGATGCTCCGTCTGCAGTTTGAGCCGCTGGTTGTAGAGGTTTCGCTCCGTCAGGTGCTGGATGTCCAGCAGGCCCTGTACGATCTCAAAGACGGTCCCATCAAGGAGGGCCAAGGCCAGGTCGCTGAGGATGGTGTAGGAGAGCCTCTGCTGAGAAGAACTGGGGGAAAGAAACTTCTGTGTCATCAGGACTGCGCTGAACGGGAGGGCAAGTGAATCTCAACCATGGAAACTCAACCATGGAAAGAGGCCCGTAAATTGCCTCTTTCAATTGTTAGTTTACTTTAGTGTCGTTGCATCTCGTACAACGAAATTAAATGCCATCTTCTGTGTAGATTATAATTATAAAAATAAAACACAAACACACATCCTTCACATTCTATACAACTGAATTGAAAACCCGATATTGCATTAATATTGCACTATACCCATGATGGTGAACCTTTGGCACGCATGCCACAGGTGGCACATGAAGCCATATCAGTGGGCACGCGAGGTCAGCTCCAGCACGCATGCGTGCGCCGGCCAACTAATTTTCAGGCCTTCCGGTTTCACGAGAAGTCAGCGCATGCGCCGTTTTCGGTCCCCAGAGGCCCTCCGCGGGGGGAGGCCATGAGAGGCTCTGGAACCTGGGGAGAAGAAAAGACGGGCCTACCGGGCCCACTGTGCCATCGCGTGCCAAAAGCGGGGGGAGTGCGGGGGGGGGGGTCGCACGTGCATGGGTGGGGGCAGGGCACATAGAATTATGGGTGTGGGCATGCGCGCGGGTGACAGCCCCCCACTTTTGGCACGTGATGGCAAAAAGATTAGCCATCACTGCACTATACAGTAGAATTCAGTATAGTTACTGCCCTGGGATAGAAGCTGTTTTTCAGCCTATTTGTCCTTGTTTTTATTGTCCTGTACTGTCTGCCAGATGGTAATAGTTCAAAAAAAAAAAGGGTGCCCAGGATGAGATGGATCTTTAAAAATGTTTTGAACTTTCTTAAGGCAGGGGGGCTATTAAGCTCTTCCAAAGAGGGGGGAGGGCAACCCATGATCCTCTGGGCAATGACGTTGATCCTCTGGAGCGCTGTCCTATCTGCCACTGTGCAGTTGGCAATAAAGGTTGCAGTAAGTTAAAATACTCTCTATGGTGCAGGGGTAAAAGGTCACCAGCATTTTTTCATTTCAGCTGGCCTGCTGTGCCTCTGCCAGCGGAAACAGAGCTTGGGAGGGCCACGCGCAGCCCTCCCAAGCTCAATTTTCTCTGGCAGAGCGCTGGGGCCACCACAGGCGCTCCCGATACAAGTGATGTCATGCTGGCCATACTGCGCCTCCCCTACAGGTCAAACACAACCGTGATGTGGCCCTCCACAAAATTGAGTTTGACACCCGTGTTAGCTCAGTCTTGTTGGACAATGGGACAAATAAGGGCCTGGAGACTAAAACAGATGAAGAATGGCTGCAGGATTTGGGTTTGGAAAGTCTAAAGAAAAGAAGAATTAGGGGTGACATGATAACAGTACTTGAGAGGCTGCCACAAAGAAGAGGGGGTCAAATAATTCTCCAAAGTACCAGAAAGCAGGACAAGAAACAATGGTTGGAAACTAATCAAGGAGAGAAGCAACCTGGAATTAAGGAGAAACTTCTTAATTCCAGGTTGGAATTAAGGTAGAAACCTTCCTAAAGTGAGGACACTTAGCCAGTGGAACAGCTTGCCACCAGAATTCATGGGTGCTCCATCTCTGGAGGCTTTTACGAAGAGACTGGACAGTCACTTGTCTGAAATGGTATAGGGTCTCCTGCTTGAGCAATGGGCTGGACTAGAAGACCTCCAAGGTCCCTTCCAGTTCTATTCCTATTCCTGCTCTGTTCTAAATGTATTTCAAGGCCTACCCTAAACTCAGTTAAGCCTGCTTCCAACCCCTGACCATTAAGCTGCTCGGGGGAGCTTAGTGGAGCTTCTATCGCAAGAGGCCATCCACATCCAAAGAGGTACGGCTACCTTGCAAAAAAAATGAGAAATAGGCAGCTTGAGTGACCACTTTGGTAGCCTCCTAGAGAGCTTTGTGTGGCAGGGATGTAGGTCACCCAGGTGGAGGAGCAGGTGCCCTCTGATAGGTGGAGAAGGGAGGCCGGTCACCTCCTTGGGAATCCGGATGGCTTTATGACGTCATCCCTGCTGGCTGAAGGGTCAGTTACTGTCAGTGATCAGTTATCAGAGGGAAGGTGCCTTCCTGGAGATAAGCTGCCCTTCAGTGGGGCTCCTGGACTCTGGGGAAGCCTTCAGAGGGGTGAGTGAGGGTGAGAATCTGGGTTGGATTTAGGGTGGGGGACAGGCTGAAGGGGAGGGGGTAGGGAGGGGTCTGGGAGAAAGAGGGGGTTAAAAACCAGAGCCCTGGTGGCGCAGCAGACTAAAGCACTGTTATTAACATCCGCTGCCTGCAATTACTGCAGGTTCGAATCTCGCCAGGCTCAAGGTTGACTCAGCCTTCCATCCTTTCTAAGGTAGGTGAAATGAGGACCCAGTTTGTGGGGGCAATAAGCTGACTTTGTATAAAATATACAAAAGAATGAAGGCTATTGCTTAACGCCTTGTAAGCCACCCTGAGTCTCCCGCATATAAATCAAATAAAAAGGGGGGGGGGATGGGGAGGGGAAGAGAGGGGGATGGGGATGCGAGGAGGAAAGGAAGATGGGGAAGGGGAGACAAGGGGGGCAAAAAGGATTTTTGGTTTATTTATTTTTTTTTAAAAAAACGCCTTTTTAGAAAAAATCGCG
Source organism: Pantherophis guttatus (assembly GCF_059756535.1). NCBI lineage: Eukaryota > Metazoa > Chordata > Lepidosauria > Squamata > Colubridae > Pantherophis > Pantherophis guttatus. The sequence continues at coordinate 15,250,832 of NC_142079.1, read as the reverse complement.
TTAGGCTTTCCAGAAGCTGCCCTTCCTTAAATTTGCCTCCCCCCTGAACAAACACCCCCTGGCTGTGCCCCCCAAAACCAGGCACCCCCCTTCCCCTGGGGCTTCCGGGTAGCTCCCTCTGCCCCCCCCACCTTCGGACGTTGCGGTCGGGGGGAGGGGAGGGGGCTGGAGACCCCGCCGCCCCCCCTCGCCCCCCATCCCCCCACCCACCTGGGCAGCTCCTTGACCAGCGCCTGCAGCTCCGAGAGCAGCTGGTAGTGCCGCGCCTGCTGCCGCGCCGGACGGTCGCCGCCCAAGCCGCCCCCCCCTCCTCCTCCTCCTCCGGCCGGGGTCCCTCCCGCCTCGCCCTCCGGGAAGACGAAGGCAGCCCCGAACCGCTCCATGGACTGCAGGGCTGGGGGGGGGGGGGCGTAGGAGGGAGGGGGGGCGGAGCGCGGCGGCGGCTTCTCGCGCGAGCCTGCAGACGCCCCTCCCCTCGCCCCTCCCCCTCCCAGACGGAGTGAGGGGGGGCTTCCTCCGCCTTGCCCCCCTCCCCTCCCCTCCCCGGGGCTGCTTTCTCCTGCCTTAGCTGCTGCTAAGAGGCGGCCGGGGTCTCCTCTGGGGATGCCCAGCTGGCGCTTCGGTTGATGCGACCTAAACCTGCATTGGCAGAGCCGCGTCCTGGGTGTTGCTTGCTGGCTCGGATTCCGTTACCGTTGCTTACAAGGGTGCAAAATCACGTCTCTCCCCGACCCCCCCTCTCCACCTCCGCCTGGACCCCCAGCCTCCTGTTCGACGAGCGCTCGGAAGAGTTGCATGTGAGCCTCCATATACAGTAACAGTCTTTCATAAGCTGTTTTTCGAATCCGAGTCTTCCGGATCAGCTCTCCGGCTTGGCGGATAGTTGCAATTCCAGCACGTGGTCAGGAAATGGCGATCTTTTAGAGATTAACAAAATTGGAAGGGACCTTGTAGGTCATCTAGTCCAACCCACTCCCCCAGTGATGCCAGTCCAGTCTCTTCTTGAAAGCTTCCAGTGATGAAGCTCCCACAACTTCTGAAGGCAACTTCTGTTCCATTGGTTGATTGTTCTCACTGTCAGAAAATTCCTCCTTATTTCCAGGTTGAATCTCTCCTTGATCAGTTTCCATCCATTGTTCCTTGTCTGGCCTTCAGGTGCCTTGGAAAATAGCTTGACCCCCTTCCTCCTCTCTGTGGCAGCCCCTCCAATATTGGAAGACTGCTCTCATGTCTCCCCTAGTCCTTCTCATCTTCAAACAGTGGATCCCCGATTCACCGGCGGGATGCCAGGAGGAGGCGCTTTGACTCCACACCTCGACATAGCAAGGATTCCCCTGTGATAAAGGCTTCCCAAGGGACCCCAATGCTGGTTACTCCACGTGCTACACCCCCCCCTTGTCTGTTTCCTCCCTTGAAATCGTGGGTGAGCCTTTCACCCCCAGAGGGCAGCCGAGCATTAGGGTTTTGGTATCTCTGGGTTGCCCTCTTCTGGCTGGCAAGAGTTGCGGCCTCTGGATATGTTTGGAGAGTAGGGTTTAGCTGCAGGAACTGGCGCAGGAGAAGCATAAACCACCCCAAGAATGTAGGGTTAGGAAAGAGGCAAGAAGGAGCCAGGTTCCACCCAGCAGCCACAGAGAAGGGAGTTCCTGGCCAGGAAGACTGCAGAAGGAGGTTCTTTCCATCCAGGTATAAAGTAGTCCAGTGCAGTGGTGAAATCCAATTTTTTTTACTACTGGTTCTGTGGGTGTGGCTTGGTGGGCGTGGCAGGGGAAGGATGCTGCAAAATCTCCATTCCCACCCCACTCTGGGGCCAGCCAGAGGTGGTATTTGCCGGTTCTCCGAACTACTCAGAATTTCCGCTACCAGTTAGTCAGAACCTGCTGGATTTCACCCCTGGTCCAGTGGCCCCCAACTTTTGGGGCATCAGAGACAGGTTCCGTGGAGAGACGTTTTTCTGTGGACCAGAGGGTGTGTGGTTTTGCATGCTGCCTGCATGCCACGGATGGGGCTTCGCTTATTTGTGTGGCCCAGTTTCTGGCATGCCTGGGCCCCATGCTGATCCACGGACTGGGGGTTGGGGACCTCTGGCCTAGTTCAGTTTCAGGGCTTGTCTCTCTAGTTCTTTCTTTCTCAACCATAGCAATGTCTAAGGCAGAGGTCTTCAAACTTGGCAGCTTTAAGACTTGTGGACTTCAACTCCCAGAATTCCACAAGTCTTAAAGCTGCCAAGTTTGAAGACCTCTGGTCTAAGGTGTGGCCTTCAACTCCCAGAATCCCTCAGCCAGCATCTTCAAAGTTGCTGAGGTTGCGGAATTGCCGCTCTAGTTTGATTGACTGCCCTGCACCAATTCATTTTGTAAAGGAAAAGTGGCTGCGGAAGTCAAAAGAAGAGGCGGAGGAGGGCAAGTCTGGAGAACAAATTTACTGGTCTGGAACATGGAAATTCAGTATCCTTCGACATGCTCTGGGATACCCATCCAGAGCACCTGGTGGACTCCTGATGGAGCAGAGCCCTTAAGCCAGGGGTGTCAAACTCAATTTCATTGAGGGCCGTATCAGGGTTGTGTTTGAAGGGGGGGCAGTGTTAGGAGGGGGGGCAGGGAGTGTGGCTAGTGGGGGCGTGGCCTGCTCGATGTCATTCATGTTGGGGCACCTGTGGTAGCCCAAGAACTCTGCCAGTGAAAATGGACTCCTGAACTCCATTTTCGCTGGCAGAGGCAGCGCGGGCTGGTACCTTGCTGTTTCCAGGGTGGCCCTGTGGGCCAGATCCAAGCACCCCGTGGGCTGGATGCGGCATCCCTGCCTTAAGCTGTCTTTCGCCCCCCCTCCCTATGGATAGACAGTAACTCCCAGATTGGGTCAACCGTCAATCAGTCTTTTATTTCAGTCCACGACCACAGACTGAAAGTGTGGTGGCTTGTAGACACATCTGCCCCATCAGGGTTTCCCAGCCTTGGCATCTTTTAAGACATGGGACTTTGATGCTGGCTGGGCCATCATGGCAGTTGAAGTCCACACGTCTTAAAAGTTGCCAAGATTGGGAAACTGCACTCCGTGGAGAGGAGGCTGTGTGTGGATTTCTGCATGGCTGGTCTATTCGGCAGCCCCAGTGAGCACATCATGGCTGAGAGGGGTGACGGAACAGCCCTAAGTGGCCCTTTGGATCTTCTCTATGAGCCGCGGTGGCACAGTGGCTAGAATGCAGTACTGCAGGCTACTTCTGCTGACTACCGGCTGCCTGCAATTTGGCAGTTTGAATCTCCCCAGGCTCAAGGTTGACTCAGCCTTCCATCCTTCCGAGGTCGGTAAAAGGAGGACCCAGATTGTTGGGGGCAAGAGGCTGATTCTGTAAATGCTCTGAGAGGCTGGAAAGCACTGTGAAGCGGTGGGCTATTCCTATTGCTGTTTTCCTTCCTCCCTCCCTCCCTCCCTCCCTCCCTCCCTTCCATGGTGCACAGTGGTTAGAATGCAGTATTGCAGGCAAACTCTGCCCACTGCCAGAAGTTCAATCCTGACTGGTTCAAGGTTACCTCAGCCTTCCATCCTTCTGAGGTTGGTAAAATGAGGACCCAGATTGCTGGGGCAAGAGGCAGACTCTGTAAACCCCTTACAGAGGTCTGTAAAGCACTGTAAAGTGGTATATAAGTCTAAGTGCTATTGCTATTTTCCTTCCTTCCTTCCTTCCTTCCTTCCTTCCTTCCATCCATCCAGCCAGCCAGCCAGCCAGCCATCCATGGTGCACTGTGGTTAGAACCCAGTATTGCAGGCAAACTCTCCCCACTGCCATGAGTTCAATCCTGACTGGATTGAAGAGATGATATTGTGCAGATGGTATCATGCTGCGTCAGTTGGAGGGGTTAGGGGTGGGGGCACCATGTTACGGTGGTTCTCCTCCTTCCTTTCTGACCGTATGCAGTCTGTGTTGACAGGGGGGCAGAGGTCGACCCCGAGGCACCTAGTTTGTGTGGTGCCGCAGGGGTCGGTCCTCTCGCCCCTCTTGTTCAACATTTATGTGAAGCTGCTGGGTGAGATCATCCGTGGTTTCGGGGTGAAGTACCATCAGTACGCTGATGACACTCAGCTGTACATTTCCACCCCGGGCCATCCCAATGATGCCCTTGAAGTGATGACCCGGTGCCTGGAGGCCCTACAGATCTGGATGGGGAGAAACAAGCTCAGGCTCAACCCCTCCAAGACCGAGTGGCTGTGGTTTCCAGCATCCCGTCATAGTCAGTTGGTTCCATCACTAACTATAGGGGGTGAGACCTTGGCCCCCTCAGAGAGGGTTCGCAACTTGGGTGTCTTCCTGGATTCACAGCTGTCTTTAGAAGACCACCTGATGGCTGTGGCCAGGGGGGCTTTTTATCAGGTTCACCTGATCCACCAGTTGCTTCCCTTTCTGGACCGGGACGCCTTGCGCATGGTCACTCACGCCCTCATCACTTCCCGTCTGGACTACTGTAACGCTCTCTACATGGGGCTTCCCTTGAAGAGCACCAGGAGGCTCCAGCTGGTCCAGAATGTGGCTGCGCAGGTGATTATGGGGGCGACTCGGTGCTCCCATGTAACACCGTTCCTGCGCGAGCTGCACTGGCTCTCAGTGGTCTTCCGGGTGCGATTCAAGGTGTTGGTTGCCACCTTTAAAGCACTCCATGGCACGGGACCTGGATATTTACGAGACCGCCTTCTACTTCCGATAGCCTCCCACCGACCAGTACGCTCCCACAGAGGGTCTCCTCAGGGTGCTGTCAGTTAGATAGTGTTGACTGGCGACCCCCAGGGGGAGAGCCTTCTCTGTGGGGGCACCTGCCCTCTGGAACGAGCTGCCCCTGGAGATTCGTCGGATTTCCGACCTCCGTACTCTTTGGATAACCATGACCTGGATGACTGAGAATTTCCATAGACATATATTGTTCCTTTTGTTGTGGCTTGATTTTATACAGCATATGAGCCTCAGTGGCGCAGTGGTTAGAATGCAGTACTGCAGGCTACTTCTGCTGACTGCCGGCTGACTGCAATTTGGCAGTTCAAATCTTACCAGGCTCAAGGTTGACTCAGCCTTCCGAGGTGGGTAAAATGAGGACCCAGATTGTTGGGGGCAATAGGCTGACACTGTAAACCGCTTAGAGAGGGCTGTAAAGCACTGTAAAACTATTGTGGCCTGTGCAGCTAGTAGCTGATTCTGACAGCAAAGAGGCTGGTGTGGTGCTGCACCAGCAGCCTGGGCAGCTGGCACTCGAGTCGGACAATGAGGAGGCTGGAGAAGATGTGGTGCCAGAGGCGGGGATTCAGCCAGGGCCTTCAGAACCTCCAGAAGCTCCCATAAGTGAAGAGGAAGAAGAGGAGGAGCCTCTTCTCGATGCACGGGAGCACAGAGCTGCCAAAAGGCAGGAGTGGCTCCTCAGGAGGAGGTCTCCTTGAGAGTAAGGCTTGGGGCTAATTGGCCACTCCCTTAGCCTATTTAAGGAAGGACGATGACTGAGGCAATTTGCAGGGAACTTAGTTCACTCTCCTTCGCGTCTGGATCTTAGTTCTTTTATCAGTGTCCTGCAAATTGCTTCTGGGCTTTCTGCCAATCCTAGTAAGATTACGTTTATTTATTCTTTGGATTCTTGTAGGCTGTTAAGAAAGTTAATTAACAGCCTTTGGGTGAAAAAGACTGATTTAATTTAGTAAACTAAGGTTTGTACAGACTTTGTATGTGCTGCTTTCTTTGGATCCGTAGCTGGGGCAGAACAAAAGCGGTATATAAGTCTAAGGGCTAAGTGCTATATGGACTTCCCATTTTTGGTCTGGCATCGCCAGTATTGTTCAATTTACTGAAACTTCACAGGGTTGCCTGAACTCGGCACAGATTCCTTTCCTTAAACAACAGGTGGAGGAGGAAGGTTCATCCAGCTGCACATTGGCCAGGGGCTGCAGTGCCCTTTGCCAGCTAGAAAGCCAGGTACTGGAAGCCCAATAACAATTCCCATTAAGCACCAAGTGCGCTTCAATATAAAATGAATATTAAAATAAATTAAAATGAGTTTGGTTCAAGAGCTCCAGCTCTTGTCAGCTACAAGTTCACTGGCTGCAGCAGTGAACATCTGTAGTTCAATCAATCAATCAGAATAGAGCTGGAAGGGACTTTGGAGGTCTTATAGTCCAACCCTCTGCTCAGGCAGGAAACCCTATACCATTTCAGAGAAAGTGGTTGTCTTATCTCTTCTTAAAAACCTCCAGTGTTGGAGCACCCACAACTTCTGGGGGCAAGTTGTTCCACTGGTTAATTGTCCTCATTGTCAGGAAATTTCTCCCTAGTTCTAGGTTGCGTCTCTCCTTGATTAGTTTTCATCCATTATTTTTTGTCCTGCCCTCAGGTGCTTTGGAGAATAGCTTGACTCACTCTTCTTTGTGGCAGCTCCTCAAACATTGGAATACTGCTATAATTATCTTCCCTAGTCCTTATTTTCTCTAGACTCGCCATACCCAGTTCCTGCAACCGTTCTTCATGTTTTAGTCTCCAGGCCTTCAATCATCTTAGTTGCTCTTCTCTGCACTTTTTCCAGACTCTCAACATCTTTTTTCTAACGTGGTGACCAAAACTGGATGCAGGCTTCTAGGTGTGGCCTTACTAAGGCTTTATCCAAGCTGGAAACACTTTTGGGATGGGAAGAACCTTAGTGGCTCTTTGAAATTTCCCATAATCTCCTGGCACAATGTTTCTTTGGAGAATTACAGGAAATTAATGGGCCAGCAACCACCCTGCCCACAAGCCAGAGTCAGCTTTGCCAAGCGGGGCGTCTTCCAGATGTATTGTCCTGATAAGAATGTCTTTGGGATAGCAATTCTGGGGATGGTTCTGGAGGGCAGCAGAAACCTAGTGCTGACCCCAAGCCAGAAGGTTCTCCTAGAATGCCAAGTCCCCAAGCTACCTTGAGGGCTGGAGCAGGGTGGCCCCTAGTTAATCTTTGCATGGGAGACCCCCAGGAAACCCACCTGAGAAATCCAAGGAGATGAGACTGGCTTCCTTCTGGCCAGTCATCCTGAGCCCCTCTAACCTTAAGGAGGGAAAGCTGGGCCTGGGGGAGGCAGGCAAACGGTTCACCAGAAACAGGAGTCCAAAGACCAGGACAAGGCAGAGCTAGAAATACCATCCCTTTATTTGAGGAAGCACCAGATGGAGCCATGCTGGCCTTCAAAGACCTCCTTGCTGCTGCCCCCACCCAGCTCCCAAGAGGAGGAGGAGGAGATATTCCAGGAGCTGGATCAGAGGCAGCTCAAGTGCCTGGGGAACACAACCCACCGCCTGGCCGCTGGGAAGGGCCCAAACCAAGTCTGTTCTGATCGTAGCCCGCAGGTCAGCCGGCAGCAGCCCCTGCAACCCCCCCCCACTTCCTGCAGAGTCTGCCCTCGCTTCCCAGGGATTGTGGACCCCCAAAGTGAAGCCCGCCTCCCGCTTTAAGGGGCAAGAGGCTTTCCAGAGATGAATGCAGCCCCCCCTCCAAGAAAAGGCCCCGCTGCTGAGTCCTGGCTGCCTGCTGACTCCCTCCCCCCAGCAGCGCAGTCTCAGCCCCCTCTCTGCCCCAAACCCACCCCCAGGCACCCTTCCCCAGGCCTGCGAGGGTCTCCCCTGAGTTCGAGGGAGAGAAGCAGGTCTATGCAGTTATAACAGAAAGCCCCCCACCCCCTCCCTGCCAGAGCCCAGCGCCAGCGCCGGCTCCCCGAAAGCCCCTCGACCCATCCCAGGGAAGCCCAGCCATCCAGAGAGAGGCTGTGGCCCTCTTTGGGCCGGGGTCTCCGCTGGTCCCGCTTCCCCCGCCCGGCCCTACTGGACAGTCTGCGGGGGGCTGGCGGCCCCCTCCCGGCCCTTCTTGCGCGGCGGCTTCTTGATGGGCGTCTTCTTGACGGCGGGCTCTCCGGGCGCGGGGGTCGCCTCGGGGCTGCCACCGCCGCCGCCGCTCTGCTTCTCCCCGCTCTTGGGCTCGGCGGGGGCGGCAGCGGGGGCGCCGGGCCCCAGCAGTTTCTGCAGCGGGGCGGAGGTGGGCAGCAGCGGCTTGCCGGCCTTCTGCCCGGCGGGGGCGGCCGCCTGCTTGGCCTTCTGCGGGGGCGCCGGCTTCTCCCGCTGGGCCGGGAGGGGGCTCATGCCGTTGGGCCGCGCCGCCGCCTCGCCCCGCTGGAGGCTCTGCGTCTTTTCCTTCAGCTGCGCCGCCAGCAGCGTGGCGGCCTCGGAGGAGAAGCCGGGCGGCGCTTTGGGCTGCGCGGGGCTGCGGGGCGCGGCCGGGGGCGCCGGCCTCTTGAGCGCGGCGTGCAGGGCGCCGTTGAGGTTCTCGGCGGGCTCCGGGCCGGTCCGGCTGCGCTGCCTGGGCTGGGCCTCGGGCTCCTGCGGGGGCTTGGGCGCCCTTTCCTTGGCCCGCGCGGCCTCGCCGGGGCTCCGCTTGCGCTTGGAGGGGCCGGGCCGGCGCTCGGCCGGCAGGGAGTTGCTCTGGGCCGCGTTGTACTTGTGGTGGATCCAGGAGACCTTGGGCTTGGTGGAGGGGTCCGGCGGGGGCGGCTTGGCCCGCTCCGGGGACGGCGGCTTGGCCGGGGCCGCCTCCTCCTCCTCCCGGGACTGCTTGGAGAGGCGCGCGATGCGGGCGTAGAGCGCGCCGCTGACCGAGCCCGAGCCGCAGGAGGAGCGCTCGCTGTCCGAGGACTTGAGCAGGGGCGCCTCGCCGCCGTCCGCCGGGCCCGGGGGGCTCTCCTTCAGGACGGTGTACTCGCCCGCCTCCGCCGCCTCCTCCGCCGCCGCCGCCGCCGCCGGGCCCTTGCGCAGCGGCGCCTTCTCCAGGGTGCTGCTCGGGGCCGAGACGCGCTCCTTGTGGTCGCTCTCTGCGGAGGGAAGGGAGGGAGGGAGGGCGGTCAGCGGGGCTGCGATCAAGTCAAGTGAGCCAAGCTGCAGGGAAGACCCCCCCCCTTTTCTCTCTCTCACCCACCCAGCCACCCACTCTTTGAGGGCAGGTAAGCCTTCATCCCCCCAGCCCCAACATTGACCCCCTCCAAGCCTATTAAAAAGCCCATCCATAAAAAAGATGTGGAGACTCTAGAGCAGTGTTTCTCAACCTTGGAAGCTTGAAGATGGGTGGACTTCAACTCCCAGAATCCCCCAGCCAGTCCATCCATCTTCAAGCTACCAAGGTTGAGAAACACTGCTCTAGAGACAGTGCAGAGAAGAGCAACCAGGATGATGAGGGGGCTGGAGGCTAAAACATATGAAGAACAGTTGCAGGAACTGGGCCTGGCTGGTCTAGTGAAGAGAAGGACCAGGGGAGACATTTTATTTTGTTTGTTTGTTTGTTTGTTTGTTTTATTGAATAAAATTTATATGCCGCCCTATCTCCGAGGACTCGGGGCTCACAACAATAAAACAACCAGTTAAAAATATGAAATACATAATATGTAATTTATATTAAAAAAACCCAAATCTAAAAACCCTCTCAGTCCAGACATATTTGAGGGGTTGTCACAGAGAGGAGGGGGTCAACCCATTTTCAACCTAGATTCAATCTAGAAATGAGGAATTTTCTGTCAGAGCAACCAACCCATGGAACAGAAGTTGATTGTTTTAACTGTCAGGAACTTTCTCCTTAGTTCTAAGTTGCTTCTCTCCTTGATGAGTTTCCATCCGTTGCTTCTTCTCCTGCCTTCAGGTGCTTTGGAGAATAGTTTGACTCCCTCATCTTTGAGATATTGGAAGACTGCTATCATGTCTCCCCTGGTCCTTTTTTCAATTAAACTAGCCATACCCAGTTCCTGCAACAGTTCTTCATATGTTTTAGCCTCCAGTCCCCTAATGGTTTTTGTTTCTCTTCTCTGCACTCTTTCTAGAGTCTCCAATCTCTTCAGGATTCTTTTTTCTTTTTTTAAGAGGGAATTGGTATGCAAAATTTGAGATAAAATTAAACAGCCTGAACTGAGTTCATGATACTGAGCAGACTTTTAGTGTTTTTTTTTTTTTAAATCAAAATTAGCAAACATTTTTTCCCCCAATATTGAGTCTGAGACGGCTACACATTTCCCTCAAGAGCCCTCCTGGCAACAGTTGAAGGAACAATTCTTCTCCCAACTCCAGTGCCAAATTGGAGACCGCTAGATTATGATGTTTTGGAAGGGATTTTTTTTTTTGTTGAGAAATATGTGTGGCTTTTGTACCAAAAGCATTTTGAGAGGTTTTGAAGTTTCTTCACCCACGGATATCGTTGCATATTTGCCCAACGTAGTTAACTCGCTTATTACATTAACTCGTTACTTGGAAAGACACAAATAGGTCTTTGTTTTTTAAAGCTAACCGGACGCTCCAGTCACACAACACCCTAAGCCAGAAAACAAACAAGCCAACTACAAACTAACCAGGGTTAGCCTATTAAATGGTGCATCTGTGGGGACAGTCCATTTCAAGAGGCTGGAATCCAGCAGCCTCTGGAAGCCAAGGGGGTGGCTGGCTGTCACGCCAGGATCCAAAGTGAGTCTGAAGCGGTGTGTGCGTTTGTGTTTGTGTGTCTTTTGAAAGCTGGCTGGAAACCAGGGATGGGAAGACATCCCTGAGACAAGGAATTGTGACAGCATATAGGGTCAACTAGAGCAGGGGTCTCCAAGCTTGGCAACTTTAAGACTTGTGGACTTCAGCTTTGCTGGCTGAGGAATTCTAGGAGTTGAAGTCCACAAGTCTTAAAAGTTGCCAAGTTTGGAGACCCCTGAACTAGAGAATGGGGAAAGCAGGGTTGGAGAGGGAAAGTTTGTTTCCACAGAGAGGGGACCCTTTTCCTGTTCATGCATGCCCCCCCCCCGACATGTGCCAAAGCAGCCACAGAATTTTCATCTTGTGCACAACGAGCCTCCGTGACTTCAGGAGTTAATTTCCACTGGTGGGAACATCTCTGTCTGGTAATTATGGTGTAGCTTTTTTTTCTTTCGAAGTCATGCCTGTGTGGCCCAAGAATTCTTTAGGCATTACAGGGTCCTTTTGTGAAGGGCTGTTATTTGCTACAAAAGGGCTGCGGTGGAGCTGGGATCGAGTCAAATTCCTCGGCTCCATAATGGTTGCCAAAATAACAGAGAGAGGAGAGGAGAAATTAGGAGCTCGGATCCTACGAGAAGCTCTGACCGTGGGCCTGCCATCCAAATGCAGAATGGAGACTTCCAGCCTGCTTTGCTATGACCACGGGTGCACCCCTCTAATTCCAGAGAACTCCAGCGGGCTTATCAGCATCCTAGTCCTCAGTTTTGCAAAGGAAAACATGAAGAGGGCATGAACAGTTTATCTTACAGGAAAAACCTTCTGGAGAGGTTTCGGCAGCCGAAGTGAGAGGCAACAAAGGTACCCGTAACTTCATCAGGGATACAAGAAAGTTTGTAGTATGGATAGTCCTCGACTTACAACATTCACTTAGTGACCGTTCAAAGTTACGACGGCACTGAAAAAAAGGGATTTTAGGCCATTTTTCACACTTATGGCCGTTGTAGAACCCCACGGTCATGTAATCAAAATTCAGGCTTATTTTTATGCCCTTTGCGGTGTCTTGGGATCATGTGATCCCTTTTTTACGACCTTCACTGACCAGCATAGTGCATGGGGAAGCCGGGTTCACTTAAGAACCATGCAACTCAGTTGACAATCACAGTGACTCGCTTAACAACAGTGGCAAGAAAAGTTGTAAAAGGAGGGCAAAACTAAATTAACAAAAGTCTCGCTTCGCAACAGAAACTTGGGGCTCCAATGTGGTCGTAAATCGAGGACCACCTGTACAAAATAATGAGGCTGGTGCTTTGATGTTCCCTTTATCCCTGGTTTCTTAAGAGTCATATGTTAGTCAAGAAACGGGTTTGGGGGAAGTCTCAATCCAACCCTTTGCAACGTGATGTTTGAGGGACATTTTGCCACATCGAAAGCTTTGCTGGCTGAGGAACTCTGGGAGTTGGAAGTCCACAAGTCTTAAAGTAGTCAAGGTTGGAGACCCCTGCTCTAAAAGCAGGAGTCACCAACCTTTCGGACCTCAGGGACCACTAAATTCATAATTTTAAATCCCCGTACCACTGATACAATCTGCCTAATGACCGGCTGGGTGGGTGTGGCTAGGTGGTCATGTGACTGGGTGGGCGTGGCCAACTCTGACTCTCCACCCGGGCTCCTTAGAGCCCCAATAGGAAGCAGTTGTTGGAGCTAAGCAGCCACCACGAGAAAGAGTGGGCAAAACAACTCAGTTCAAATTGGATCTGGCCGAGAAGGAGGCTCAGCAGAAGCACCTCACTGAGGACTAGGAGCATAGGCTTTCCAAGCAGAGGGAAGACCTGAGGGAGTGCAAGGCCAGGTACCAGCGCCTGGAGACTCAGCGGGCTGAGATGGTCAGCCAGTTCCAGGCCATGATGCAGTCCCACTGGAACGAGGCCCTCCGGCTCTTCGCCACCAGCGGCACTTCCCCCCAGCCTTCGCAGCAAAGCCCCGGCAACAGGAGGCCAAAGCAGATCCCAAGTCGGAATTTCTGCCCCCCTCCGACCCGCACAAAAAGACCCCAAAGAGGGAGACTCTCTGCAGCAACAGAAATGTTCATTGCATGTATCCAACCCATGGGCCATAGTTTGAGGACCCCTGATTTAGTGCAAAATAAAAAATGCAAATAATTTTTCTGTGGACCACCAAAATTTTCTTGTGGACCACCAGTGGTCCATGGACCACCAGTTAGTGAACACTGCTCTAAAGGACTAATTCTGAAAGGGGAAGGGGCTCTTGTGAGCTGGGAATTTTAGCATCCTCAAACCACAACCACGATCTGATTGGCAGGACCCTTGCCAAAATTGACAGGGGTCGACTTTGATGTCCGATAGATGAGACTAAAAGCCTTCAGGAGGAGCCAAGTTGTGGGAGTTGCTTTGCACCTGGGCCTTCCTTGTTTTTTCCCCCTTCGGGTTATTTGGAGTTCGATTTTTTTTAAAGGCATTGAAACATACGGCTTGAAGCTTAACACCTCAAAAACCAAGATCATTGTTGTCAGCAAACGACCCATTTAATTTACCCGCTGAAGTCAAAACAAGGATAGAGAAAGCTCAAACAGCATTCTTCAAAATGAAAAAGGTCTTCTGCAGTCACGACATAAGCCTAAGATTGAAAAATCAGGCTTGTCAGATGTTACATCTTTTCTATCCTGCTCTACGGAGTGGAGAGTTGGTGTCTGAGAGAAAGCCACTTGAAGAGACTAGAAGCATTTGAAATGTGGATTGACAGGCGGCTGTTACGTATAAATTGGGTTGAGAAAATCAGAAATGAGGAGGTAGTCAGCCGCCTGGGAAAGCCAAGGGAAATCATCAAAACCATAAAAAAGCGAAAATTAGAATATTTTGGACATGTGATGAGACACCCGGAAAAATACGGCATCCTTCACAGGGGTGAAATCCAGCAAGTTCTGACAGGTTCTGGAGAACCGGTAGTGGAAATTTTGAGTAGTCCGGAAATACCACCTCTGACTGGCCCCAGAGTGGGATGGGAATGGAGATTTTGCAATATCCTTCCCCTGCCATGCTCACCAAGCCATGCCCACAGAACCAGTAGTAAAAAAAAATTGGATTTCACCACTGATCCTTCACCTAATCCTCCAGGGAAAGCTTGAAGGCAAATGAGGTCCAGGCAGAAGAAGAATATCATGGCTTCAAAATCTAAGGGTCTGGTTTGGACAAAACTCAACAGCCCTTTTTCGTGCAGCTGTTGATAAAAATAGGATGGCCAACATGATTGCCAACGTCTGATGACAGATATGGCACAAGAAGAAGAAGAAAAGTATTTTGATTAAATTTGGGGCATTATTAGACAGCAGTGGCCCAACTTTGGCAATGGGTCCCCAGCAACATGTGTGTGTTTGCGTGTGTGTATGCACTCTTACAGGTTTTTTTGTTATCCCAACTTTTCCTAATAACCATTCAAGGAAATGATGCCCTTCTGGACTAATCTTTGCTCTTGGTAGCCACTGATTACCACTTTCAGTGGCCAGATCTGTCTCAAGGGATGCCTTGTGTGATGGGAGTCTGGCTTGTGCCAGGAGTTCCACTGACCTTCGTGGGGCACGCAGTAGACGGGTCCTTCGTCTGTGGTATCGAAGGAAGAGAAGGAGCCCCTGGACGACCAGGAGGGTGACGGCTGATCGACCACAGAAGGAGGTTCAATGAAGCTGCAGTTCAGGGTGTTCTCCAAGTCATGATGAGCCACTGCAAGACACAAAGAGGGTGGGGAAGGAAGGTCCAATCAATCAATCAATCAGTCAATCAGAATAGAGCTGGGGTGACACGATAGTTGTCTTATCCCAAAGGTACTTTTTCAAGAGGCAACTGGACTTTCTGGTTTTTCTTTGAAGATGTTGGACAGAGACGTTGGACAGAGAGGACTTCTGGTTTGAAAGAGGGGTCAAAGAGGCCATCTACGTCAAAGTTGAACAGCCTTCTCTTAACAGAGGGGGACGGATACGACATCATCTATCTCCAATCTACAACACAATCCCTTCAGCAGTTCCAAGAAGGCCATTTGCACCACTCAGGTGACCCTGAGGACACAGATAAACCTCCAAGTGGCCACGACCCTCTTAAAAGGATGCAAATGACCAGCTGTCTGCAAGGAGTATAAATCCTTCCATTCCCCACTATCCTGTCAGAGCTGAAGAAGCTTCTTGGATGAGAAGCGAAACGTCTTCAAAGAAAAACCAGAAAGTCCAGTTGCCTCTTGAAAAAAAAGCACCTTTGGGACAACCAATGCCTGGAGGATGGAGAATCTCCATAGACAGGCAGTTGTCTTAGTTGGCAAGGAGAGATCCCACCTAGAACTGAGGAGAAATTTCCTGACGCTGAGAACAATTCACCAGTGGAACAGTTTACCTCCAGAAGTTGTGGGTACACAACTTCTGGAGACTTTAAAAACACTAGAGGTTTTTAAAGAAAAGACTGGACAAAAGACTACTTTCCATATGCAACATTGTGCAAAGATCGGACTTTCAGGGGCAAAGTATCCTTTGCAAATGTCTTTGGGCATCTATGTAACTTCTGTTGGGAATATTGAAAGCAACCACAGAAGCCCGGGAAAAGATAACGGTAAAAGTAAAGGTTCCTCTCGCACACCTGTGCTAGTTGTTCCTGACTCTAGGGGGCGGTGCTCATCGCTGTTTCAAAGCCGATGAGCCAGCACTGTCTGAAGACGTCTCCATGGTCATGTGGCCAGCCCGACTCAATGCCAAAGGTGCGCTGTCACCTTCCCACCAAAGGTGGTCCCTATTTTTCTACTCGCATTTTTTACGTGCTTTTGAACTGGTAGGTTGGCAGAAGCTGGGACAAGGAACGGGAGCTCACCCCCATTACGCGACACTAGGGATTCGAACTGCTGAACTGCCGACCTTTCTATCGACAAGCTCAGCGTCTTAGCCACGGAGCCACTGGGTCCCTTTTGACTGAGCCGCTCTGGCAGCGATGTGCCAGGCGAGCCCAACAGAAGGGCCTCTGTGCGCAGCAAAATCTCGGAGGGGAAGCAGCGTTTCCGATGCCTTCAGACCTCTGGTTCTGGGTGAGTCACCGCCAAATAAACCATGCCGAGAGAGGCTGAAGGTGCCTTTCCTGTGGGCCTCTCGCCTTCCCTGCCCCAGTGTTTATTCTGCTGCAATCCCTGGCCTCGTGATTCTTAGAGGGGGCAGCCTCAGTGGGGGCTTTGCAGCTCTGAGTCCCCGAGTGGGAAGGCAGGAGGAGGTAAAGGCTGCAGGAACCGGCATAACCACCTTCGGGGCTTCATCATAGCCGAAAGCTGGACAACCAGGAGTTGCAGCCCAGGGTTATCCCTGATTTCCTCTCCTGCTTATTGGTCATTAATCATCATCAGGAAGGTGTCAACAGATGACATATGTGAATCCTGCGGCAGTCTACCAGGGGCCAGTTGGAAATCAGGGGTGTGTGTGCGTGGGAGGGGGGGAGAGATATATAATTTAAAATAGTGAGCTGCCAAAACCAGCCTTGCAACATCTCAGCAAATGTTCAGGAAGCTTGATAATTTAGATTAGGGGTCTCCAACCTTGGCAACTTTAAGGCTGGAGGACTTCAACTCCCAGAATTCCCCAAAGCAAAGCTGGCTGGGGAATTCTGGGAGTTGAAGTCCTCCAGGCTTAAAGTTGCTAAGGTTGGAGACTCCTGATTTAGGTAGTCCTCGACTTATAACCACAATTGAGGCCACTGCTGGAGCTGGTCCAGAGGAAAAGCGTTATTTGTGTCCTGCACTCTTGAACAAGACAGGAGAAGTCTTGGAAAAGCCCCCAACTCTCGTCTTTGCCAGGCTGCCTCTTCCAGTTCCTCCAGGGAGGAAGAAGGAAGGGATGGAAAGGAGTGGGGGAGGAAGGGGGAAGGAGAGAGGAGGGAAGGAAGGAAGGAAAGGAGGGAGAAGTGAGGGATGGAAGGAAGGGAGGGAGGGAGGGAGAGGGAAGGAAGAAAGGAAGGAAGGAAGGAAAGGAGGGAGAAGTGAGGGACTGAAGCAGTGGTGGGATTCAAATAATTTAACAACCGGTTCTCTGCCCAAATTATTTCTTCCAACAAACAATTCCCCCAAACTGCTCAGGAAGTTAACAACCGGTTCTCCCGAAGTGGTGCGAACTGGCTGAATCCCACCACTGGATGGAAGGAAGGAAGGAAGGGGGAGGGAGGGAGGGAGGGAGGAAGGAAGGAAGGAAGGAAGGAAGGAAGGAAAGGAAGGAGAAGGGAGGGACGGAAGGGAGGAAGGGAGAGGGAGGAAGGAGGGAAGGAAGGAAAGGAGAGAGGGAAGGAGGGAGGACAGGAAGGAAAGAAGAAAGGTGGGAGAAGGAAGCAAGCAAGCAAACAAACAAGCAAGCAAGCCAAAGCAGGAGAAGAAGGGTGCCCTGCCCTGCCTGCAGCTCTGTCTGGTGCCCCCACCCCCTCTGTGCTGCAGCCATGGGGGTCTTCCACAGCAAAACTGGGTAAGGAGAACATGTGGCAGGGCCAAGCCAAACAAAGGAGCTTGGCACCAAAGCATTTCATTCTGGTGAGATAAGAGAACTCTGCCAATTGAGGGGCGCTCCGGGAGGGCCAGCCTCAGAGTTGGTGCAGGCAGAGGGAGAAATGCAGGAGGACGTGGGACTGGCCAGGCCCCGAATGGCTCTGGAGGTGGCAACTGCGCAATCCTTTTGTGTCCGTGGCAGTGCTGAAAACCGCCCTTTGCATGCGCAGTGGCCAGCTGATCGTCAGGTGCACATGCGTGCTAGAACCTGGAAGTTTGGCTTTTCCAGAGCGCAACCTCAACGAGCATGCATGCGCACACACGACATTTCCGCGCAACCTTTTCGGCACTCAGTACCTAAAAGGTTCACCATCACTGCCATAGACAATCCCTCAAGTACTCTACCGGAAGACAATTATCATGTCTTCTTTTCTGATCCTTCTCTTCTATCGGCTAAACATATCCGGAGGTGGTATTCAGCCGGTTCAGACCAGTTCAGGCGAACCGGTTGTGGAAATTGCAGGTGGGCCCACCCCCCCACCCCCCCACCCCACTTCTATGCTGTCCTATTTAGGCACATTTTTGAGGCCGGGCGCATGCACAGAAGGCGCACACGCGAGCAAAGCACACGCGCGGAAGGCCGTGCATATGCACGCACACTCACATTTGGGAACCGGTAGGGAGAGTAAGTGAATACCACCCCTGGACATATCTATGTCCCCCTCAACCCTTTGTCATATGATTTAGCCCTCAGACCCTTTATTATCTTTCTGGCTTTTCCCTGTACGCTTTCCAGGGTCTATGGCTCAGCAGGCCTCGGGAACACAGCTAGCAAGTCTCAACCGCTAGATCAGGGGTCTGTAACCTCAAACGCTCAAAGAGCCATTTGGACCCGTTTCCCACAGAAAAGAAAACACCGGGAGCCACAAAACCTGGGTGGGTGTGGCCAACTCGACGTCACTCACTTTCACCAGTCACATGACTCCCTAGCCACACCTACCCAGCCGGGCATTAGGGCAGAGAACTGGTTGTTAAAAAACACCGGGAACCACAAAACCCTTTTGACATCTCTCTCTCCCTCTCTCCCCACCTCTCCCTCTGTATCTCTCTATGTCTCTCTCTCCCTCTCCCTCTCTCTGTCTCTGCCCCGGCCTCTTATCCATCACCCGCCGTCACCCTTACCTTCTCAGGCCAGGCGAGGAGTGACTAGGAGGGGAGAGCAAGGGTGGGGGGCAGCCAGTGGTGGGATCACCTGACAGGGAGCCACAGCAGAGGGCCCAAAGAGCCACATGTGGCTCTGGAGCCGCAGGTTGATGACACCTGAGCTAGATGGTTCCAGTACGGTTTGAGTGGCTTCAAATTACGGTTCAACCATGGTTTATTGGATCAGTCCCGACCAGCAGGCTTCCCACAATATTAAAACCCATCCCCCATGGTTTGCAGACTGCAAGAGGCAGGCCTCATTTCAGCTGAGCATGTTGTAGGAATGCAGCTGGCTTTGTTTTAGTTGTTTTGCACAGCCTTGAGATGCAGCCACAAGGGAAGTTGATGGTGCTCCTGTCTCTTCATTTCCTGGATGGAGCATCTGGCTAGCAGCTGTCGGAAAGCAGGGTCTGAAACTGGCTTTGCTTGATCTGACCAGGTTCATCCAAAACCTGGGCTGAGGTTGGGCAGTGGGACTAGTAGCCGGGATGCTCCATTTCTAAGCAATCTGCCTCGGATTGTGCGGCACAATCCGTCTCCTCTTCTGGAGCCCCAGCAAAGAGCACAACTGCACGACAGAGGCCAAGGGGAAAAGCTCTCGCTGCCATTGTTTATACAAAATCTCCAACCAGCAGTCAACGCCAGGAAATGCAGACACACAGACTCATTCAGTCCCAGTCTCTCCTTCGGAGAAAGGGCCTCTGTGCTGGCGAGGGGAGGGAAGCCCGGCCCCAGCGTGCTACTGTAAACATAGCTCTGAGGATCATTTCAGGAGGAAAACGTTCCAGGGGCTTTGACGCTGCAGCTTTCAGGACCTTTCCCAACTGTATTTCCCAGCGAGATTTGGAAAAAACAGAAGAGAATAACAGAGTTGGGAGGGACCTTGGAGGTCTTCTAGTCCAACCCTCTGCTTAGGCAGGAAACCCTACACCACATCAGACAAATGGTTACCCAATCACCTCTTAAAAACTTACAGTGTTGGAGCATTTACAACCTCCGAAGGCAACTTCTGTTCCATAGGTTAATTATTCTTACTGTCAGAAAATTCCTCCTTATTTCCAGGTTGAATCTCTCTTTGATCAGTTTCCATCCATTGTTCCTTGTCTGGCCTTCAGGTGCTTTGGAAAATAGCTTCACCCCCTCCTCTCTGTGGCAGCCCCTCAAATACTGGAAGACTGCTATCCTGTCTCCCCTAGTCCTTCTCTTCACTAGACTAGCCAGGCCCAGTTCCTGCAACCGTTCATCGTATGTTTTAGTCTCCAGACCTTTGATCATCTTAGATTAAGATTAACAGAGTTGGAAGGGACCTTGTAGGTCATCTAGTCCAACCCCCCACCCAAGCAGGAGACCCTACACCATTTCTGAAAGATGGCAGTCCAGTCTTTTCTTGAAAGCCTCCAGGGATGAAGCTCCCACAACTTCTGAAGGCAACTTCTGTTCCATGGGTTGATTGTTCTCACTGTCAGAAAATTCCTCCTTATTTCCAGATTGAATCTCTCCTTGTTCAGTTTCCATCCATTATTCCTTGTCTGGCCTTGAGATGCTTTGGAAAATAGGTTGACCCCCTCCTCTCTGTGGCAGCCCCTCAGCTATTGGAAGACTGCTCTCATGTCTCCCCTGGTTCTTCTCATCTTCAAATAGTGGATCCCGAATTCACCGGCTGGATGCCTGGAGGAGGGGCTTTGGTTCCACACCCTGACATGGCAAGGATTCCCCTGTGATAAAGGCTTCCCAAGGGACCCAATGCTGGTTACCCCTTTTGTCTGTTTCTTTGTGTGCCTTGGAAAATAGTTTGACCCCTTCCTCCTCTCTGTGGCAGCCCCTCCAATATTGGAAGACTGCTAGCCTGCCCCCCCTGGTCCTTCTCTTCACTAGACTAGCCAGGCCCAGTTCCTGCAACCGTTCATCGTGTGTTTTGGCCTTCAGTCCCCTAATCATCTTGCTTGTTCTTCTCTGCACTCTTTCTAGAGTCTCCACATCTTTTTTACATTGTGGAGAGTAAAACTGGATGCAGGATTCCAAGTGTGGCCTTACCTGCACTTGGTGAATGTAAAAATAATAATTACTCAGGTTGTTGAATGCCAAAGGTACAATGATCCGGAATCCATCCTCACTCACCTTGTCCTACTTTTTTTTTTTTTCAAAACCCAACTTTGGGTATTAAGATGCATAGGAAGTAGGGTACGCCCATAAGATGCTCCTGAACTTTGTGGGATATTTTTAATACCTTCTTTGCAGGTATTAGGCCTTTCATTTATTGTCCCTTAGACCTGCAGCGATGAAGGGACTTGCATAGCCCAAGGATGATGTGAGATCCCATCAGGAATGTTTTTCCTAGAGGATCACCCATGATAGGAGGCTATGGATGAAGGATAATCTATGATCCACTGGAGAAGGGAAGGTCAACCGCTCCTCTCTTCCAACCAAAAGAGGCCTTCACAACCAGGACTGGCCCTGCAGGCTGGAAGGTCCCCACTGAGCTTCTAGGGAACCACAGCTCTGAAGTCTATGATGCCACCGGATTAAGGTCCAGAAGATGATGTGTCCAGAGGCAAAAGGAGAGGCCATATGCTTCACACAAGGACTATCAGAACGGTGAACCAAGGCACACCTGAGATTGTCCAAGCAGAAATTACAGGTTGACATTCTAAAACTGGAATGGAACGGGTCACTTCACATCAAAAAGCTTTAGAAGAAGATAGAATGAATGAGCTGGAAGGGACCTTGGAGGTCTTCTAGTCCAGCCCCCTGCACAAGCAGGAGAACCTCTACCATTTCAGATAACTGATTGTCTACTCTAGACTCTTCTTAAAAACCTCCAGTGATGGAGCGCCCACGATTTCTGGAGGCAACTTCTGTTCCACTGGTTAATTGTCCTCACTGTTAGGAAGTTTCTCCTTAATTCCAGGTTGCTTCTCTCTTTGGTTAGTTTCCATCCATTGTTTCTTCTCTTGCCTTCTGGTGCTTTGGAGAATCATTTGACCCCCTCTTCTTTGTAGCAGCCCCTCAAATACTGGAATACTGCTATCACGTCACCCCTAATTCTTCTTTTCTTTAGATCTTCTATTGTGGACCAAGAAAAAATGATAGGAAAGAAGGAACAGCCATCTTTATAACCCAAAGGGTCGAGGTTGCTGTCAGCTGCATCTCAAAAACGATAGAAAGATCTCAATTCTGTTCCAAGGTAAGTCACCCAGAGCAGGTGTTCCAACACGGTGCTCCAGCTGCAGG
Organism: Pantherophis guttatus; assembly: GCF_059756535.1. Taxonomy (NCBI): domain Eukaryota; kingdom Metazoa; phylum Chordata; class Lepidosauria; order Squamata; family Colubridae; genus Pantherophis; species Pantherophis guttatus. Next base: position 15,229,414 of record NC_142079.1, on the reverse strand, counting down.
TGCAGGAATTGGGCGCTTCTAGGATGCTTTATAGCATCTTGTCAAGATAGCACCAAATAACAGTCCTATTGATGATGGACAAACACAGGTAGTCCTTAACTTACAACAGTTCATTTAGTGACCTTCAAAGTTACAACGGCGCTAAAAATGTGACTTATGACCGTTTTTCACAGTTAGGACCTTTGCAGCCTCCCCAAGATCATGTGATCAAAATTCAGATGTTCGGAAACTGCTTCATACGTATGACCGTTGCAACGTGATCACCTGACAAGCAGTCAATAAGGAAACCAGATTCACTAGTAAACCACCAAGTTACTAAGTTCTCAACTGCAGTGAGTTAACATCCGTGGCAAGAAAAGTCGTAAAATGGGGCAACCTCACTTAGCAAATGTCTCAGAAATGTTGGCCTCCATTGTGGTCGTAAATCGAGAACTTCCTGCAGAATGCTAAAAGTGGGAAGTAAAACAGCATCTGAAATGATAGGAATATTTGACGTGGTTCAGGGAATGAAGCAGAAGACGGATCAATCGTGTTCTGCCAAGAAAATCCAGTGTTTCATTGAGCAAACACTGCCAGCAACTTAAAAGAAACACAGACATCATTGGATGGAAAACAAAAACATCGAACTGACAATTTGCTTTGCGGGCGAAGATGGAAAAGCTCTGTTTAGTCAGCAAAAGAAAAAGAAAAATGACAAAACAAAAAGAACTGGCATTGACTATTGTTCAGATCCCAAGTTTCTTAAAACTAAAGAAACTTAAAACTAAAGAAAACAAAATTATCAGGCCAATCTCTTAACAGTATTCCATAGCAGTGAAAACAAAAAAAACAAACCCTAGATTTAATGGGTTGGATTCGATAAAGAGACTTCCTGGACAACTCAGACTGAAAGAGACGCTGCCCTTAAAGATAAATAATAAAACAAAAATAGCCAGAAAGCAAAAAGAGATAAAATGGCTATTTGCCCGATTTTGTGAAAATAAAAGTGAAAAGCAAAATACAAGGAATCTGTTTCTCGACTAAATGCTAAATTCCAGGAGAATAAGAGGAGGCAAGGAAATATAGATATTGTACTGCAATGTATGTTATCATGATACATATGGACTAAAGTGATTAAGTATATTAATCGTTAAAAGTTTATTAATAATACATTAATTATATTAAGGGCTGCCATAAAGAGAAGGGTGTATGTGGGTCAATGGATGGAAACTATAATCACGGAGAGAAAAAACCTGGAATTAAGGAAAAACTTCCTGATGGATTCACCTGACAACTGTGTTACTAACTTAACTGCAGTGACTCCCTTAACAACTATGGAAGAAAGGTCATAAAATGGGGCAAAACTCACTTTGCAAACGTCTCACTTAGCAACAGAAATTTTGGTCTCAATTCTGGTCGTAAATCGAGGACTACCCATATAGGCTTCTCACTTGACACCAGGATGTCTGCTGCATTTCCATTGATAAAGCTGTTATCTTCTTTCTAATAAATAGCTCTGGGGATTTTATCCCTTGGATTAGCTATTTCCAGATAGGGAGAAAAGGATAAGGAGAATTTTTCTGACAGAACAATCAACCGATGGAACAGAAGTTGCCTTCGGAAGTTACCGCCGGAGGCTTTCAAGAAGAGACTGGACTGCCATCTCTCAGAAATGGTGTAGGGTCTCCTACTTGGGTGGGGGGCTGGACTAGATGACCTACAAGGTCCCTTCCAATTTTTCTGTTCTGTTCTGTTCTGTTCTGTTCTATTCTATTTTCCATCCCATTCCATTCCATTCAATTTCTGATTCCTATTCTACTCTACTCTATTCTATTCTATTCTATTCTATTCTATTCTATTCTATTCTATTCTATTCTATTCTATTCTATTCTATTCTATTCTATTCCATTCCATTCCATTCCATTCCATTTCAGACCTACTCTACTCTATTCTACTCTACTCTACTCCCATTCCCTGTTCTGTTCTGTTCTGTTCTGTTCTGTTCTGTTCTGTTCTATTCTATTCTATTCTATTCTATTCTATTCCATTCCATTCCATTCCATTCCATTCCATTCCATTCCATTCCATTTCAGACCTACTCTACTCTACTCTACTCCCATTCCCTGTTCTGTTCTGTTCTATTCTATTCTATTCTATTCTATTCTATTCTATTCTATTCTATTCTATTCTATTCTATTCTATTCTATTCTATTCTATTCTATTCTATTCTATTCTACTCTACTCTACTCTACTCTACTCTATTCCATTCCATTCCATTCCATTCCATTCTACCCTACCCTACCCTACCCTACTCCATTCCATTCCATTCCATTCCATCCTAATTTCTATTCTATTCTATTCTATTCTATTCTATTCTATTCTATTCTATTCTATTCTATTCTATTCTATTCTATTCTATTCTATTCTATTCTATTCCAGTTCTAATTTTTATTCCATTGCATTCCATTCCATTTCTGATTCCTACTCTACTCTACTCCATATTTCTATTCTATTCTATTCTATTCTATTCTATTCTATTCTATTCTATTCTATTCTATTCTATTCTATTCTATTCTATTCTTTCTATTCTACTCTAGACTCTACTCTACTCTACTCTATTCCATGTTTCTGTTCTGTTCTGTTCTATTCTATTCTATTCTATTCTATTCTATTCTATTCTATTCTATTCTATTCTATTCTATTCTATTCTATTCTATTCTATTCTATTCCATTCCATTCCATTCCATTCCATTCCTGATTCCTGCCCTACTCTACTCTACTCTACTCCCATTCCCTATTCTGTTCTGTTCTATTCTATTCCATTCTACTCCATTCCACTTCTTTCCTACTCTACTCTACTCTACTCTACTCTACTCTACTCCATATTTCTATTCTATTCTATTCTATTCTATTCTATTCTTTCTATTCTACTCTAGACTCTACTCTGCTCTACTCTATTCCATGTTTCTGTTCTATTCTATTCTATTCTATTCTATTCTATTCTATTCTATTCTATTCTATTCTATTCTATTCTATTCTATTCCATTCCACTCCTGATTCCTGCCCTACTCTACTCTACTCTACTCCCATTCCCTATTCTGTTCTGTTCTATTCTATTCCATTCTACTCCATTCCACTTCTTTCCTACTCTACTCTACTCTACTCTACTCTACTCTACTCTACTCTACTCTACTCTACTCTACTCTATTCTATTCTATTCTATTCTATTCTATTCTATTCTATTCTATTCTATTCTATTCTATTCTATTCTATTCTATTCTATTCCAGTTCTAATTTCTATTCTATTCTATTTTCTATTTCTATTCCATTCTGTTCTTCTAAAGATTCAAGGCCACGGTTCTCCCTGTTGCAACACACAAGCTGTGAAAGTCTTTGTTCTATTACAGATACAGAGGAAGCCAAAGCCGAACAGTCCCACCGTTGCCTGCGAATGCGCTGGAAAAAACCTTGAAGCCCAAGAATAACAAATATTTCAATAGCTGAAATAAAGCCAGGCTGTTCACTGGAAGCACCAGATAAACCTTAAATAGTTTGGAGGCACAATGTAAAGTCCAAAATCAGTCATTGATGCTTGGCGGGGGGGGGGGGGGGAATCAAAACTGAAAAAGGGGCCGCCAAAAATCAAGGAGGCAGTTTCAGACAGATGGACCTGATTAAAATTATGTCCCTTGATCATAAAGAGTTTGACTGGCTGAATAACCTGCTGCTGCTTTGTTGATTTTCAAATGTTAGCTTAAAAGGAGGGTTTTTTTAAAGTCTTGTATCTTATGATTCTTGATGAATGTATTTTTTTAATGTAAACTGAGAGCATATGCACCAGACAAATTCCAGTTCTAATTTCTATTCTATTCTATTCTATTCTATTCTATTCTATTCTATTCTATTCTATTCTATTCTATTCTATTCTATTCTATTCTATTCTATTCTATTCTATTCTATTCTATTCTATTCTATTCTATTCCAGTTCTAATTTTTATTCCATTGCATTCCATTCCATTTCTGATTCCTACTCTACTCTACTCCATATTTCTATTCTATTCTATTCTATTCTATTCTATTCTATTCTATTCTATTCTATTCTATTCTATTCTATTCTATTCTACTCTACTCTACTCTACTCTACTCTATTCCATATTTCTATTCTATTCTATTCTATTCTATTCTATTCTATTCTATTCTATTCTATTCTATTCTATTCTATTCTATTCTATTCTATTCTATTCTATTCTATTCTATTCTTATTTCTAGAACCAGGGGATCAGGGGGCACCTGTTAACTATGATGTTCTGTGGCCAAACAGATTTTTTTCCATGATCATCTGGATGCCAATAATTTTCTCCCTATTATCTTTCAGCTGAAAAGGAACATGTACCCAGGCAGGACAGGACAACATTTCCTCCAACTCCTGCTAAGGAGAAATTTCCTGGCAGTAAGAACAATCCATCAGTGGCATGGTTCCCCTCCAGAAGTGGTGGGCGCTCCATCACTGGAGGAGCTGTGAAGAAGAGTTTCGACAGCCATTTCTTCAGAATGATGTATCTTGCTTGAGCTGGGGGTTGGACTAGAAGACCTCTGAGATCCTTTCTGACAGTGTCATCGACACAATTGGGCGGACTCAGGGAGACAGTGGAGCACAGAGAGGGCTGACATGCTGTTTCCATGGCTTCCTGGGAGCTGGGCACGACTTATCGACTGAACCCCAAAGTCCTTTCCAACCCTATTATTTTATGTTCTATGTATGATTTCTCCAGAATCTCCCAAAGGTGCTTTTTTAGGAGGCAACTGGACTTTCTGGTTTTTCTGTTAAAATATTTCTCTTCTCATCCAAGAAGCTTCTTCAGCTCTGACAGGATATTGGGGAATGGAAGAATTTATACTCCTTGCAGACAGCTGGTCATTTGCATCCTTTAGAGGGTCCCTGAGGCACTTGGAGGCTTATCTGTGTCCTCAGGGTCACCTGAGTGGTGCACCTGGCTCCTGTAGTCTGCAATTTTTCCTCTGGAAATCCATTCTTATTCCCACACCATTGAAAAGGTGTCCATCCCAAATTGCATAGCAAAAAGTCTGTAGAGATTCTCAGTCATCCAGGTCATGGTTGTCCCAAAGGGGCTTTTTCAGGAGGCAACTGGACTTTCTTATTTTTTTTTTCTTTTGAAGACCTTTCGCTTCTTTAGCTTCTCCAGAATTTGTCCACATAATTAATTAGAACTACTAATCAGTGGAACAACATGCCTCCAGAAGTTGTGAATGCTCTAACACTGGAGGTTTTTAAGAAGAGTTTGGACAGCTATTTGTCTGAAATGGTATAGGGTTTCCTGCCTGAGCACGGGGTTGGACTAGAGGACCTCCAAGGTCCCTTCCAATTCTGTTATTCTGTTATAAGTTCTAAAATTCTCCTCACAGCCGACAGCGTCATCTCCTTTCCTCCTTGAGGACCATAAAAGCCAATAGTCTCCAGTAGCGCAAGAGGCTCCAGTCTCCCATGCAAGAGACTCTCGTCACCTGAGAATCTAGTCAGTTGCCTGGGGTGCTTGGTGCCCACGGCCTGTCCCTGCCCCTGTCAACTCGCAAAGCATCCCTGGCTTGCTCTCGAGTTGCCATAGGCAAGGGAGATGGGAAAACGGCGAAGCAGCATGGCAGCCAAAAACAAAAGCACATTCCAGACATATCTCTCTCAAGGCTGTCTCCCAGAGTTACCTACAGTGGCCGGAGGGGAGTGATCTCTACAACCCGCGAAATTGGTCTGTTGGCGAATGTGACTGATGACACACCCTGGTGTGGGGGGGGAAGTCTGGGCTGTAAATTATGTGGGGTCAGAGTTGGCTTCACTTGGAACGTGCCGACATGAAGCTCCTAATAAATAACTGAATTTCTTTTGAAGCTTGGCTTGAGGCTCATGATTTAATTAGGGCATCCGTCAGAACCCTGACAGCCCCATTAAATGAGCAGCTCAGCTCCCCATCACTGAACAAATATTTCTTCATCCTGTATGTTGTGAAGATGAATGACCCAGGCTGCCGGACTGCTACGAGAAGCTCCTATCAAAGCAAGTGACCAAAACAAGCTGGGATCTCACACTTCGGGGGGCAGAGTTTACCTCTCCACAAGGCAGTGATTCTCAACCTTGGCAACTTTAAGACAGGTGGACTTCAACTCCCAGAATTCCACTGCCGGCATTCCCCAGGGGAATTCTGGGAGTTGAAGTCCACCCGTCTTAAAAGTTGCCAAGGATGAGAGATGCTGCTGTAAGGACATGCAATTGTTCAGTTTGGTGCTTTTCTCCCTGCCAGGGACATCCAGAGGGATGGGTCACAAACATCAGTCTGGCAGTGATGACTGTGTGGCCAAAGCCTTTCTCCTGGCATCAGCCCCCAACTCCCAGTTTCAGGTCCATTAGCCGGAGGGAGCCATGACCAAGACCGTGGAGGGGAGGGGATCCTTACCTACAACTTTTGGCAACTTCTGACGGCGAAGGGGGATCCGGGGCAGCTTCAAGCTGATTTGGCTGAACTGTCCGCAAAGGCGCCTTGAAGATTTTTTACGAGCCAAGTCCTGGCGTATGCTGTGAAGGAAGCCGGATAACCAGGTGAGACCACGGTCAAAAGTTGCCACATGGATAGCAATAGCCCTTAGACTTATATGCCGCTTCACAGTGCTTTCCAGCCCTCTCTAAGCGGTTTTACAGAGTCAGCCACTTGCCCCCAACAATCTGGGTCCTCATTTTACTGACTTCAGAAGGATGGAAGGCTGAGTCAACCTTGAGCCAGTCAGGATCAAACTGCTGGCAGTTGGCAGAATTAGCCTGCAATACTCATTCTCACCACTGCGCCACCACAACTCCCAATATGACAGTGGAGGTCATATTGCATTGCATCTTTATAATTTGCTCCTTCTGTCTTAGACTTCTCTGCATCTCACTTACCCTACCTGTGCAAGGTGATGGGGAAGGGGGAGGGCTGTAATCCAAAGGCAGGGGAAAGTGGCATCTATGGCTATGGATGGAATAAGGCAGGATTTTCCAACCTTGGCCACTTTAAGATGATTGGACTTCAATACCCAGAATTCCCCAGCCAGCAAGGGGATTTCTGGGTGTTGAAGTCCAAACCTTCTGGACAAATGGTGGCCATTCGAAATTCGGACATCATTGAAAAAGTGAGTTATGACCATTTTTCACACTTATGACCGTTGCCGCATCCCCAGGTTCATGTCATCGAAATTCAGGCACTTGGCAACCGATTCACATTTATGACGGTTGCAGTGTTCCAGGATCCTGTGCTCCCCTTTTGCAACCTTCTCACAAGAAGGTCCATGGAGAAGACAGATGCACTTAACAACGGTGTTACTAAGTTAACCACTGCAGTGATTCACTTAACAACCGTGGCAAGAAAGGTCGTAAAATGAGGCAAAACTCACTTGTCTCGCTTAGCAACAGAAATTTTGGCCTCCATTGTGATCACAAGTCAAGGACTACCAGTAATTGTTTTCAGGAAATTGGGCAGCTAAAAAGGAAGCTGGCCAGATGGAAGTGCCTCCCGGCCCGTCTTTCCTCTCCCGTCTTGGCATCCCTTTCAGCCAGGGCTCTTTTCTGGAAGACCAGTTCTCTGCAGCTTCCCTCCTCCCACTCACCCCCATGGCACCCACCCACCCACCCCTGGTGGGTACTCACTCCCGGGCCTGATCCTTCTTGCGGCAAATGCAACAGCAGGACAACAGCGAGAGGAGAAGGCAGAGCAGGAAGATCAGGAGGACTCCGGCACCAATGACTCCCATCCGCTGATTGGCCTCTGGGAAAAAGAGGTTGGCCAGAGTCAGTGGGCCGAGGAAGTCACAAGCCTGACTGGGTGGCTCAGTGGCTAAGAAACTGATCTTGTTGATCAGAAAGGTCGGCAGTTCGGCGGTTCAAATCCCTAGTATAGGTCTCCTGCTTGAGCAGGGGGTTGGACTAGATGACCTACAAGGTCCCTTCAACTCTGTTACTGTTAAACCAGCTGCCCTTGCAAGGTGGGACCCGGGAAAGGTTGTTGCAGAGTTTGTTGAAACAAGGCAAGTTGGCGGCTGCGACAATGTGAGGAGTGTCAGCACTTCAAGCTGCATTTACTCTAGTGCTGACATAAGAAGGAGAAGCGGAGGCGTCTGGAAAGGGACGTTTGACTTTTCACCTACTTATTTTCCCTGGAGATAATATCCCCTAGGAGATGGGATGGGAGGGGGGAAATTCCTTTGAGCTGGAGCAGTAGATTAGGGGTAGAATGACTTGGAAGTTGGCCAATGAGTGCAGGGGAGTGGGGAACGGAAAGGGAGGGTTTTGGGTCTGGAAGTCAGTGTTGGCTTCGATGGAGTCGGATTTTAGAATGTCGTGCTTAATAAACAGGAGTTTTCCTTCAAAGACTTTGTTTGAAATGCAATTTATTTGAGACGACCTCGAAACCTGACAAGGAGGCTGTTGTGGTTGCCTTGTGAACCTTGGGGGCCACACCTTGCACCTCCCCCACCCAACTGGGGCAAGAAGGTTTGGGGGAAGGTTGGCCAGGCACTTACTTACCCATGTGGCACATGCCGGTGAAGGGGTTGCAGGAGTCCTCGTGGCAGTTGCACAGCTCGGCGCAGTTTGCCCCGTAATGGCCAGTTGGGCAGGTCAGGTTGCAGCTGGGGAAAGAAGAGTGGGCAAAAGAGGTTGAGTCCCCTCTTCCAAAAGCAGACCTGGAGCTCGCCACAATTTAAATCCCATTTAAATTACTCTGAGAAGCCCTCCTGGAAAGCGCAGTGGGATAAGGCCACATTTAATATTTGGTGCCCAGGAGCTACAGCACAACTTGTAGGCATCTTGATGGATGCCTAAATAGAAATATTGTGCATTTCTCTGCTGCTTCAAACGAATCATCTATGGAGATTCTCAGTCATCCAGGTCATGGTTGTCCCAAAGGTGCTTTTTCAAGAGACGTTTCGCTTCCCATTCGAGAGAATGAGGAGAAGAGCTGAAGAAGCTTCTTGGATGAGAAGCGAAACATCTTCAAAGAAAAACCAAGGAAGTCCAGTTGCCTCTTGAAAAAAAAAAACACCTTTGGGATTTCAAATGAAACTTTTCTCACAACTCCAGGCAGTGGTGCAACCCGCCCCACAACTCCATGGGTTTCCATTACACACTGAATCAGTGGTGAAATCCAAATTTTTTTACTACCGGTTCGGTGGGCGTGGCTTGGTGGGCGTGGCAGGGGAAGGATACTGCAAAATCTCCATTCCCTCCCTGCTCCTGGGGGAAGGATATTGCAAAATCTCCATTCCCATCCCACTCTGGGGCCAGTCAGAGGTGGTATTTGCTGGTTCTCCAAACTACTCAAAATTTCTGCTACTGGTTCTCCAGAACCTGTCAGAACCTGCTGGATTACACCCCTGCACTGAATCCTATACCACTCTGCCCCCTTTTCAATCTACCAGCCTTACAATTTGTGAAACCCAAAGTCCCAACACACCATTGACGGATCCTGTCCCTGAACCCCATGGGAGTCAGCTTGAAGAGCTGCTTCCTGCTACCCAAAAGCGACCAGGGACCTGGATCAGGAGATGGAGGCATGTCCTGGCCGGAAAGCTTGAATTCAGCTCCCTGCTTGACCTGCTCCTATGAAAGGTAGCCACAGTCAGCGGGCAAAGGCAGGAGAAAGCCCTCTCCATCCACCTTCTGAAGGCAGTTGTGGGAGCTTCATCACTGGAAGCTTTCAAGAAGAGACTGGACTGTCCTCTGTCAAAAATGGCGAAGGGTCTGCTGGGTAGGGCGGGGTGGACTAGATGACCTACAAGGTCCCTTCCAACTCTGTTCATCTGTACCTAGCTTCGGCCCGAGTGTCGCACTCTCCTGAGCGAAGCTCCCTCTTGGCCACATGGCTTCATGGCCCGTACACCAAGCTCAGCCTCCTGTCACTGTGGCTATGCTCTAAGCAGGGAGGAGAAGAGAGGGGGATGCCGAAAGAGGGACTGAGTAGAGGCCAAAGGAGGAAAAAGAACATAGAATCCTAGGCTGGAAGAAACCATGGAGGTCTCTAGTCCAACCCACTGCTCAGGCAGGTGTTGTGACCCAGCTTCCCAAACACAACCAACCCTCTGAAGTGAACTCAAAGATTCCTTTATTAGAAGCGCCAGCAGCCCCGACAAAAAGTTTCTCTCTCACTGCAGACTGTCTGGCCGGGAGATGAATAGTTGTCTGCCCCATCTATTCATCTCCGTCCCCTGCCTTTTATCCCCAGAGCTAGAGTGGGGCTTCACTAGCAGCGGTGGCTCTTCCGTCCCAAGAACCAGCCCATAGATTTCCACTGCTCTCCTCTCCTCTGCCTTCTGCGCATCCACATGGCAGGCACTGGACCCAGCTGCTCCTCCTCTTCCTCATCAGCCACCTCCAGACCTGGGGGCTGTTGACTCTCCCTCGGAGGGATGACGGACAGCCCAGGCTCCGCCTCTGTCTCTCTCTCTCTGACAGCTCCCTTCCCTCTTCCCCCTCGGAGCTCTCAGGTTGCCTTGATGCTGACCTTGACTCCCACACCTCCCTCTCCTCCTCCTCTGATTCGGCTGCTGGAGGGCCGACAGGCCACAACAGCATGAGACCCTCTACCATTCCGGATAAATGGCTCTCCAGCCTCTTCTTGAAAACTTCCAGTGAAGGAGCACCCACAACTTCTAGGGCAGCGTTTCTCAACCTTGGAAGCTTGAAGATGGGTGGACTTCAACTCCCAGAATCCCCCAGCCAGCGCTGCTGGCTGGAGGATTCTGGGAGTTGAAGTCCACCCATCTTCAAGCTTCCAAGGTTGAAAAACACTGTAGGTATATTCAGGTATTCCCAGCTCAATTACTTTTTAATTATGTAAACAATTAGGTTAGTTGTATAGTATAATTGTATTTTTCCTAGGAAAGAACATCTCATTCTCTTAGCTGCCCAGATTTACTCGACGGTGAGATTAAATCAATGTTGGCAGCTGTAAAGTGGATTATGTCTTCTTTATTGTGGCCAATCCAGCTGGTGCATACAAGGCACCGTATCTTGCATATCTGTTTTGCCTTAGAGGGAATGTCAATCTCAAGATTTCTTTATCGTTATTGTTGTGGGTTTTTATACCATTACCTTTATTCTGTTTTATGGGTCACAAACCACCCAGAGTTATGTTATGATGGGTAGTTAGGTACATTTTTGAACAAATAAAGATTGCACTGCTAAAATTTGCTGGTATAAGTTTTCACAATTTATTTTAAATAAGCACCGGACTAGATGTGTGAGACCCCAAAAGGCTTATTGTATAGTACCTCCCCAAAAAACAAAGGAGAACCAACATTTGGGGCCCTGCCCGTTCACAGTGCCTTTGCTGTACCACCACGGCCTCCCCCTTGGGGTCCTCAGAGGTTGGAAAAAATGAGGCAGCCCCCAACCACAAAATTGGTTGGCTCCATGCCAAGCCCTGAGCAAGAGGCGTCCTTGGGATGTGACTGCCAAAAAAAAAATCCATCTGGCAGCTGCAACAGCACCATTTCTCATGTATGTTGAAAAGGGGAGGGGGCTTCAGTCATAGTCGGGGGCCTCGATCTTGATTTTTATGACCCTTTTCTCGGTCATTCCTGGCCCTGAGCTCTTTTTAATGGCTATTTAAGTCTCCCTCCAAATTGTGTGTTGCACTTCCTCTGTGCAAACACTTCCTCTGTGGTTTGCCTTAAGTCCAGTGGGTCAACCAAATGCAGGATGCAGCCCAACCTCCCTGGAGTTATCTAACTTCCCCAGAGCCCACCCACCCCGGGGGGGGGGGAACCTTTGGGCAACCCTGGAAGGTTTGGAGAAGCGGAAGGAGCCAAGTGAGTAGCCTGCAAAGCTAAAAATACCCCATTCACTTTTAAATGTCCTTTAAATCCTCTCCTATGGCCAAGCCCTGTGGCTTAGCTTAGCTTTCAAGAGCCCAAAATAAGTAATTCTCCGACTTCATAGCCATTCTTACAAGTGGGATGATTTTCCCCATTTGGGTGAAGAATGGGACCTCCTTAAAGACTTACAGCATACATTTTTCCTTCCAAATGGGCAGTTAAAAAAAACAAAAAAAACCCAAACCCCAAATGGCTTTTGAGCACAGGAAGGTTGTGCTTCTCTGACCTAATAAGAGCTGCCCCTTGGACCAGCTTTGCTTACAGTTCCCTTCTCCACTAGGGCAGATGTGCCCAATTTATGAACTCTGCTAGTGTCAGATCTGCCAGAGAGGGAGAGTGAGGGAGGGAGAGAGAGAAAGAGAGAGGAAGAGGGAGAGAGAGGGGGGAGAGAGAGGGAGGGGGAGGGAGGGAGAGGGAGAGAGAGGGAGAGAGAGAGAGGGAAGGAGGGAGAGAGAGGAAGAGAGAGGAAGAGGGGGAGAGGGGGAGAGAGGGAGAGAGAGGGGGGAGAGGGAGGGGGAGGGAGAGGGAGAGAGAGAGGGGGAGAGAAAGAGGGAAGGAGGGAGAGAGAGGAAGAGAGAGGAAGAGGGGGAGAGGGGGGAGAGAGGGAGAGGGAGGGGAGAGGGAGGGAGAGAGAGGAATAGGGAAGGAGAGGGAGGGAGAGAGGGAGGGAGAGAGAGAGATTTGATGGAAGCTAAAGATGTGACAATCAGCCTGTTACAGTCTTCAGGGTCGCAGAGCCCGGGAAAAGAATGCAAAAGTGGTAGCAAACATCCAAGATGTTCCCAAAATGCCTATGCGGTACGACTATTGGATGGAGACGGACTGGTCAAGGGGGGAAGGGCCAGGGAGAAGAGGAAAAAATTGTAATGCTTTGCGTGGGAACCTCAGAGCTAACCTTTCTTTTTGCTGCAACCATCTATCCTTAGTAAAAGAACCTATTGCTTCAGCCCAGTGGAGTCGAGGGTCTTTCTTCCCTTGGGACCTGGCTGGGGCAGGCCTAACAGCTAGCCACCTCTCACCAAACTAGCAGTCCAAGTGTGGGCGCTCTTATGAGCGAGTTCTGTGGCTTAGCCTGGCTTCTGAACTGAGATACAGGTGGTCCTCAATTTACAACCATTCGTTTAACGATTGTTCGAAGTTACAGCAGCACTGAAAAAAAAATGGCTTATGACTAATCCTTCACACTTACGACCGTCACAGCATCTCCACAATCACACGATCCAAATGTGGGCCCCTGGCAACTGGCAAGTATTTAACACGGTCTCCATGTCCCATCATCATTTGCAACCTTCCCAGCCAGTTTCCGACGAGCAAAATCAAGGGTGGGGGAGGGGAAAGTTGGATTTGCTTAACAAATATGTGATTCGCTTAACAACAGTGGCAAAAAAGGTCATAAACCAGAGAGTGACTCACGGACAGCCCTCTTGCTTAGAAATGGAAATTGTGGTTGTAAGTACGAGGACGACCTGTTCCTGCCACTCACTAGCCCAGGGATGGGTTTAAGCAGCTTTATGGTAGCAATCCATCATTAGCTCTTGAGATTCTGGCTGAGGATTTTCATCAGCCGTCCAAATGATGCTTTTTCAGGAGGCAACTGGACTTTTCTTTTAAAGGCGTTTTGCTTCTCATCCAAGAAGCTTCTTCAGCTCTGACAGGATGATGGGGAACGGAAGAATTTATATTTATAAAGAATTTACATTCCTTGCAGACAGCTGGTCATTTGCATCCATCCATCCATCTATCTATCTATCTATCTATCTATCTATCTATCTATCTATCTATCTATCTATCTATCTATCTATCTATCTATCTATTTCTTTATAATTTATAAATAAATAAATAAAATTCTGTAGAGATTCTCAGTCCTCCAGGTCATGGTTGCCCCAAAGGTGCTTTTTCAGGAGGCAACTGGATTTTCTTGTTTTTCTTTGAAGACATTTCGCTTCTCATCCTAGAAGCTTCTTCCGCTCTGACTGGATGATGGGGAAAGGAAGGATTTATAGTCCTCGCAGGCAGCTGGTCATTTGCATCCTTTTAGAGGGTCATTAGGGACGCGGTGGCTCAGTGGCTAAGGCCCTGAACTTGTCGATTGAAAGGTTGGTAGTTCAGGGGTTCGAATCCCTGGTGCCGCATAACGGGGTGAGCTCCCGTGACTTGTCCCAGCTTCTGCCAACCTAGAAGTTCGAAAGCACATAAAAAAAATGCAAGTAGAAAAATAGGGACCACCTTTGGTGGGAAGGGAACAGCGTTCTGTGCGCCTTTGGCGTTGAGTCATGCCGGCCACATGACCACGGAGACATCTTCGGACAGCGCTGGCTCTTCGGCTTTGAAACGGAGATGAGCAGCACCCCCTAGAGTCGGAAACGACCAGCACGTAGGTACGAGGGGAACCTTTACCTTTACCTTAGAGCAGTGTTTCTCAACCTTGGAAGCTTGAAGATGGGTGGACTTCAACTCCCAGAATCCCCCAGCCAGCGCTGCTGGCTGGGGGATTCTGGGAGTTGAAGTCCACCCATCTTCAAGCTACCAAGGTTGAGAAACACTGCCTTAGAGGGTCATTGAAGCACTTGGAGGTTTATCTGTGTCCTCAGGGTCACCTGAGTGGTGCAAACGGTTCCTGTGGTCTGCAATCCCCGTTCAAACTCCCACCAGCCGAGTGAGCTAACCCTGAAGAAAGGAGCCTGGCTGCAGGGGGCTCACCTTCACAGAGCAGCAACGGGAAGAGGCTTGGCCTGCAAAGGCCGCCCTTTGGCCATCCGATTCTCCCAGGAATGCTGATGCCTCTTGGACCTCCGGAGCTTTTTCCTTGGCTCGGGTCCTGCCCTCCTCAGGGCTATGTGCTGCTTTGGCCCAGAGGCTTCCTGGCTCTTCACAGCAGCTGCAAGCTGGCCGGCTCACAAAGGAACGCATTTCCTGCCTGCCCTGCTGTTTTCAATTTGAAGGCTCTTTTTGAGAGCTTGCAGTTCTGCAGAATTTTGCATTTCAATATTTTTGCAGGTTGATGGTTTCAGGCAAGAACAACGAGTTCTTAAAGGCTCAGCAATCTTGTGAGGTTTCAGCCACTTTGTGCTTTTCTTTCTCAAAGAAAGTATTTGAATGCCGTGTCCTGCAGACCTGCTCACGGGGTGGTGTAGGCTCCCTGGCACCAAGCAGATTCACACTGCCAACCCGTGATGGGCTATATGAGAATCCCCCCCCTCTTCAGTGTTCATTGTGATGGATGATGGATAGCCCAGAATCCTAAACCAGCATGTCTCAGCCTTGGCAACTTGAAGATCACTGGCTGGAGAATTCTGGGAGTTGAAATCCACCTACAGTATCTTAAAGTTGTCATGATTGAAACATGATAGCAATCGTCCAATATTTGAGGGGCTGCCACAGAGAGGAGGAGGGGGTCAAGCTATCTTCCAAGGCACCTGAAGGCCAGACAAGGAATAATGGATAGAAACTGATCAAGGAGAGATTCAACCTGGAAATAAGGAGAAATTTCCTGACAGTGAGAACAATCAACTGATGGAACAGGAGTTGCCTTCGGAAGTTGTGAGAGCTTCATCCCTGGAGGCTTTCAAGGAGAGACTGGACGGCCATCTGTCAGAAATGGTGTAGGGCCGTGATGGCATACCTATGGCATGAGTGTCAGAGGTGGCACGCAGAGCCCTCTCTGTGGGCACACATGCCATTCATTGCCAGCTGCTCTTCCAGGTTCCATCTCGCGCATGTGCAAGAGAGCCAACTGCTCTTTTCTGGGTTCCAGTGCTCTGATGCACGTGCATTCCAGTTTTGGCACTTGGGTGCCGAAAAGATTAACCATCACTTGGTATAGAGTCTCCTGCTTGTGCGGAGGGTTGGACTAGATGACCTACAAGGTCCCTTCCAACTCTGTTAATCTGATCTGATCTGATCTGAGACACCTAAGCCAACCTACAACTTTTCTGACGGCACAAGCAAATCCAGGCAAACCCTCCCAACTGGGAAGAGCACACTCGTCCACCAGAAGCCAAACAGAGAAATTCCCCACCAAAACTATTTTTAGCGTGTCCCAGGGCTTCCCTTCCATCTGCATCAAAGTCCTTTCATCGTTTGACCGGAGCAATGTAGGGGGGACATGTGCCACAACACCTGAGTTCCCAAGGAAGAAAATCCAGATGTCTCTCTGGATGTGCCTGGAGCCCAGCAGAAGCTGTGCAAGAGGAAGGAAGGAGACTGAAAAAAAGGAAGAAGGGATGAAAGAAAAAGCAGGAAGGAAGGAGGGAGGGAGGGAGGGAGAAAGGACGAGACATATTTGGAAAATATTCCAGCTTTGGGGGGTTGATTACAGATGATTAATGATGTCCAAGGGCCAATGAAAGGATAACTTTCATATCCTCCAATCTGGCAACAATATCAAGGACTGTTTTGCTGTTAGTTTTATAGGGAGCAGAGATACCAATTCTACCATTCTTGCAACCAAAGGAACCGACAATTTTCAGCTATTGTGGCCCACGATGGCTTCAACAATCATAACGAGGTTTCGGGGATGCCGGGATCCGTCTCTAAACTAAATTCAGAAGCTGCTTCTGTCTTCTTCATAGATCCTGGGGCCCCTTACTAACAACCCTTGAGATTGTGATTTCATTGTGCAGATGTGGTTCTTCATACTTGCACAATGACTTTTCTTCAGAATTGTGTTTCTCAAACTTGGCAATTTAAGGTTGCAGGAACTGGGCCTGGCTAGTCTAGTGAAGAGAAGGACCAGGGGAGACATGATAGCAGTGGTCCCGTATTTGAGGGGCTGCCACAGAGAGGAGGAAGGGGGTCAAGCTACTTTCCAAGGCACCCGAAGGCCAGACAAGGAATAACGGATGGAAACTGATCAAGGAGAGATTCAACCTGGAAATAAGGAGGAATTTCCTGACAGTGAGAACAATCAACCCATGGAACAGAAGTTGCCTTCAGAAGTTGTGGGAACTTCATCACTGGAGGCTTTCAAGGAGAGACTGAACTGCCATCTGTCAGAAATGGTGTAGGGTCTCCTCCTTGGGTGTGGGGGGGGGGGTTGGACTAAATGACCTCCAAGGTCCTTTTCAACTCTGTTAATCTGTTAAATCTGTTAAAGTTGGGTGGACTTCAACTCCCAGAATTGCCCAGCCAGCAATTCTGGCTGGGGAATTCTGGGAGTTGAAGCCCACCCAACTTAAAGTTGCCAAAGTTGAGAAACAAGGCTTTAGAGAAGGTTAGTACAAATTGGCTGGAGCCGATTAGCATCCTGCAGTCCATCTGGGAATGATGTGAATTTTAATCCCAACACACTGATGAGTGCACCAGGTTGGGAAAGCAGATGTTGGGAAAAAACACAAAGAGAATCCTAAACTTGCAAGAATTCTGATTTACATATATAATAGAAAAGAAACGGTGGGTAGAAAGATTCCCCCCCCCTTCACTCGGAGGGAGAAGTCAGCTTTCTTTGCCGAAAACACAGCAAGAATTTGTTGGGGGAAAAAAACAGGACAATAAATACAAGCTTTGTCTTGAATAAGCATGCCATGACTAAACCCGGCCAGGATATCTTTTTTCTGCTAAAGCTAAAGAACTGTGGAAGGCAGGAAACGAAGATCTTGTGCTTCTTAGTTCAGCCATAGGAGCTACTCTTCTTTGAGAGTGGTGGTGTGACCTAGGCTTCCTGAGTAATTAAAACTCACGAGTAGTCCCAAAAACCTCTTTTATTGCAACAGCTGTGAATTACGTTCATTCACAGCTGAGTCCCAATTAGTTGCAAAAAGTCCTTCAGGATAATCACCAACCTCTTTCTCCCTTGACACTTTGCCAAAGACCTATTTGGCAAAGCCATACAGAGCCCAGAATCAAACAGAGATACCGACTGGGAACAGAATTAACAACGTTGCTTTCCTGCAAAGGGCCCACGTGCCTTTGCTCCTCTTTTAAGCCTTATGGGAGGGGCCAATCATCTCCAGGCCTTACTCCCGAGTCGTCCCTTTTGTTTTAACTGTTCTTGCCTTCTGGCAGTTCTGCACATGGGCGCACTAGGAACAGGTTCCTCCTGTTCCTCTGCCTCTCTGATGTCCGACTCTGGAGGCATCGGAGTCCGCTCATAACTCCCAGATGGCCCTGGCCCCATCTCTGCCTCTGATTCAGAGCCCTTGTCTGAGCCTTCCCCAGACTCCAGGACTGGCCCATGTTCCTCCCCAGCCTCCTCACTGTCCGACTCCGCTGCCAGCTCTGTAGGCTGCTGGTGGACCACAACAAGTGGGTAGGAGGAAAAACTTAAGATCCTATCCATTCTTTGTCCTTAACTAGAAAGAAACTGAAGAAATCAGTTTTTTTTAAGAGGTGAGAATGCTGCATTAACTCTTTGCAGGGCTGGGACACACATCTTGCTCCTTTAAAGTATTTCATCACTTCCAAAACCAAGCAGGATACAGGTCAAAAAGGGGTTCTGACCATTGCTGACTCTGAATTAAAAGAAGCAGCTATTAATCTAGAACCCATGGAAGCAGGCTGGCTGGGGAATTCTGGGAGCAGAAATCCACAGAAATAAAAGCTGCTGAGATTGAGAAATTACGCCTTATTATTGTAGAAAGTTAGCACCCATCCCCCTCCTAGAAGAATGAAATATTTTAGCAAATATTAAAAATGCAGAATATTATATTTCCCCTAAAAGCGGAATAAAAAATCTTAAGGGAGACAGAAACCCAGAGCCCCAGCTCCCTGCCCCCAGTATATATTTTGTGCCCATTAAGAAAGACTGGGCCAGCCTATCTACAAAACAAAAGACCTTCAACTCCAGGGTATATTATGACCTTCAGGACATAATAGGTTCAACTCACCAAGACACAGAGCTCACTACATTGCACAATCTCCTAAGGACATTGCATCACCCTCCAAACTTCAACCAAACTTAGCTCAGACAAACATGACCCCTACATGGCCCCATGGGAGTCTGACAACAGCCAATAGAATACATGTTCTTGCACAGGAACAAGAAGATCAAATATGAATCCCAGAGAAGGTATAAAAGCCACCCACTCTCAACTCCATGTGGTCAGCTGTCCAGAACCATGTGCTTGGTGGTTCTGTTCATCATTAAACCATCTTTCCAATCAGCTTCAAGCCTTCATTTTCTCTGCAGTGCCTTTCTCCCGGTTTGGAACTGAACCAGATCGATATTTCTTCCAACATTATCATATAGGAGTATTCATCTCAGACTTTTATAAAGTGTGTAAAATGGTATCTTGGTGACCCTTTCCTGCTTTAAGTAAGCCAGAGGGCAGCTTATTTAACTGGTCTGGCTAATCTCTCAACCAGTGTTTCTCAACCTCCATGTCTTAAAAATGTGAGGACTTCAACTCCCAGAATCCCCCAGTCAGCCTGCTTCCACTGGTTCTATACAGGTAGTCCTCGACTTACAACAGTTCACTTAGCGACCATTCAAAGTTACAACGGAACTGAAAAAAGTGACTTATGACCAGTTTTCACACTTGTGACCATTGCAGCATCCCCCACGATCATGTGATCAAAATTCGGACGCTTGGCAACTGATTCATATTTATGACGGTTGTAGAGTCCCAGGATCACATGATCTCCTTTTGTGACTTTTGGACAAGCAAACTCCATGGGAAAGGCAGATTCGCTTAACAACCGTGTGATGAATTTCACAACTGCAGTGATTCACGTAACAAATGTGGCAAGAAAAGTCATAAAATGGGATATATATATCTTACTTAGCAACATAAATTTTGGGCTCAATTCAGGGGTGAAATGCTCCCGGTTCAGACCGGATCACCCGATCCGGTAACGATAGTGGGCAGTGGTTCGGAGAACCGGTAGCAAAAATCCCTGCCCAGCTGAACCGCGCGATCATCAGAGGCTTTTTTTTTTTACTTTTAAAAGCATTTTTTCGGCCGAAGAGATTGTAGAAAAAATGCTTTTAAAAGTAAAAAAAAAAAGCCTCTGATGATCGCGCGGCTCAGCTGGGATCGTCAGAGGCTTTTAAAAGCATTTTTTTCTGCAACCTCTTTGGCTTTTAAAAGTAAAAAAAAAAAAAAAGTTGGCCACGCCCACCCAGTCACATTACCCCCCCCCCCGCCACCAAGCCACGCCCACAGAACCGGTAGTAACAAATTTTACATTTCACCGCTGGCTCAATTGTGGTTGTAAGTCACAGACTACCTGTATTAGATTTATTTCCCAGCATGGCTGCCTGGGGAATTCTGGGAGTTGAAGCTTCAAGCCGAGGTTGAGAAACACTCAATCTGTAAACACAGATCTAAGCGTCCCATAAGCAAGGAGGACCAAACAGGAAACAGGGCACTCCAGTGCTACCGACGACCTCCCATCGACCCGTGCGCTCCCACAGAGAGGGCCTCCTCAGGGTGCCATCAGCCAAACAATGTAGGCTGGTGACCCCCAGGGGGAGGGCCTTCTCTGTGGGGGCTCCCACCCTCTGGAATCAGTTGCCCCCGGAGATAAGGAGAATCCATGACCTCAATGCCTTCCGTTGTTCCCTTAAAACCCATCTTTTCCAGCAAGCCGGGTTGGCTTAAGAAGAAATTTTTAAATTCTTTTAATCAGTCTGTGATTTCTTAACTTTTGGGCCAAAATTTATATATATTTTTAAATGTTTTTTAATATTTGTATTCTATGTTTTTTATCTTGGCTGTACACCGCCCTGAGTCCTCAGGGAGAAGGGCGGCATATAAATTGGAAATTAAATTAAATTAAAATTAAAATTGTTGATTTGCTTAAAGAACACAAATCACCTTGTCGTAAATAGAAGAAGAACCTTCTACAAGTCAGAAACATACATTTTTCAGTCTTAGGAAAAGTGTACATTCCATTTTGCTTTGCTTCAGCAAGAAAGACCGCAGCTTCCTTAGCTAAGCCCAGCCTTGCCCAGAGACATATGGGGGTGGGTGGATGGGGTGGGGGGACTGAGTCTTCCCGTGTGATGGTCACTTACAACGTCCCATGGAACCCGGCCTGGCAGAGGCACCTCCCGGTCTCAAAGTGGCACTCCCCGTTAAAACAGCTGCTGCAGACGAAGGCACAGTTCTCACCGTACGTCCCGTTGCGGCATTTGGTCTCGCACCTGGAGAAAAGGGCAGCAAGACAAACACAGGGTAGTGGAGACAGGGCTTTGTCTACCTGGAGGTTCGGTGGTTGACTTTGGGGTGCTGGCTGCAGGAGCACAGGGCATTGTAGATTTTAGAAAGAGACGGCATAGTCCTACTCAGTATCAAAGATGCAGCTTTGACAGTATTATCATTAGCATCTGGGAGTGAAGATAACTAACAATCTGAACTGGTCTCTCCGCACGTCATCCTTAGTGAAGCATGCAAACTGGTGTCTGCATTTCCTATGTCGGATGCGGAGAGCATATCTTTCGCCTTCTATTCTGGCCACTTTTTACAGAGGCACGATTGAGAGCATTTTAACAAACTGCATCCCTGTTTGGTTTGGTGGCAGCAGTGCCTGAGATAGAAAGTCCCTACAGAGAGTGGTGAGGACAGCTGAGATCATCATAGGAAACTCGCTTCTCGTCATTCATGCTTGAGCGAGGGGCTGGACTAGAATACCTCCAAGGTCCCTTCCAGCTCAATTCTAATTCTAATTCTAATTCTAATTCTAATTCTAATTCTAATTCTAATTCTAATTCTAATTCTAATTCTAATTAGGCAGAGGCCCTTGAATAATGGATTTGGCAATTTGGCCTAAGAGTACAGGTTCTGAAGAAGTAGCAATGGATTAAATAAAGGCTGAGCGATCCCTTGAGATTGGTAATCTAGAACCCAAAACACACATATGTTGAGTGTGTCACGTTTGTGCAACCCCAAGGGATCCAAAGGGAAGATGCACCAACAGATCGAAGACAGTATACTATCAAGGACACTTTTCGGTACTCAGAGGCCATCAGCTACTCACCTGTCTCCGATCCAGCCTGGATTGCAGTGGGAACATTTCCCATTGATATGATTGCAGGTGTGGCCATCCTTACAGGGAGGGCAGATCTGCTCACAGCCCTCTCCGTAAAAGCCCGGGGAGCAGATCTGGTCACACTTGGTTCCATTCCAACCGGCTTCGCAGGCCAGGCAACGGCCATCCACAATTGTACACGGCTGGAGCTCCTTGCACTGACCGCACCTGCGGAGATGGAGCAGAGAGCGTGTGAAGGGCATGGGGCCAGGCAGCAAGTAGTTGTGGCCTGTCGGCAGCCAGCCCCTCCAGCAGCCGAATCAGATGATGTGGCGGTGTGGGAGTCAGGGCCAGCATCGAGGCAGCCTGAGAGCTCCGAGGGGGAAGAGGGAAGGGAGATGGCAGAGAGAAAGAGACAAAGGTGGAGCCTGGGCCATCCATCAACCCTCAGATGGAGAGTCAACAGCCCCCAGGTCTGGAGGTGGCTGATGAGGAAGAGGAGGAACAGCTGGGTCCAGTGACTGATGCAAATATGAACAGAAGCAGAGGAGAGGAGAGCAGTGGGAATCTATGGGCCGGTCCTTGGGACGGAAGAGCCACTGCTGCTAGCGAAGCCCCACCCTAACTCTGGGGATAAAAGGCAGGGGGCAGAGATGAATAGATGTAGCAGACAATTATCCATCTCCCTGCCAGACAGACTTGCACCCACCAGAGGGTAGGCACTTGGCAGGGAGGCTTCTGGGTGCCTCTTCCCAATTTTTTTGAAGGAAGGGATTCTTCTCAATCCAAAGAGAACCTTTAGGCTAGTGCAGATGGTTCTTGACTTGCAACCATTTATTTAGTGACTGTTCGAAGCTGCAATGGCATTGAAAATAGTGACTTACGAGCTGTCCTCACACTTATAACCACTGCAGCATCCCCATGATCAAAATTTGGGTGTTTGGCAACCAGTACGTGTGTATGACGGCTGGAGCATCCCTGGCTCATCTGGTCACCATTGGCGACTTTCGACAAGCAAAGTCAATGGAGGAAATTAGATTCACTTAAGAACCGCAACATTCTCTTCACTGCAGTGATTCGCTTAACAACCCCGGCAAAAAAAGGTTGCAAAACGGAATTCATCTCACTCAACAACTGCTTTGCTTAGCAGTTGGTGTTAAATGCTGGTGGCCATTGTGGTCATAAGACGAGGACGACCTCTACAGACCAGGTTTATTGGAAACTGGCTGGGTTGTGACGGAGGTGCATTCACCTAGGGTTGCTGGGCCATTTCTCTCTCTCTCAGTACCATGTTTTTCGGACTATAAGCACCTATTTGTCTCCCAAAAGAGGGTGAAAATGTCTGGGCATCTTATAGACTGAATATTGCTGAAGCCCCACCCACCCGCGGGCCATATTTTGGCCTCCTCAAGCCCTGCTTTGGGCCTTTTGGGGGGCCTTTTCCAGGCCTTTTTTCGGCCCATTTTCGGGCTTTTTTTCAGCCCGTTTTTGAGGCTTTTTTGGGCCAATTTTCAAGGCTTTTTTCAGCCTGTTTTCAAGGCTTTTTTCGACTTGTTTTTGAGGCTTTTTCCGGCCTGTTTTTGAGGCTTTTTTCTGCTCTTTTCCCCCCCAAAAAATGGGCTAAAAAAGTTTTGAAAATGGGATGAAAAAAGTCCCAAAAGTGGGCTGACAAAAACCTTGAAAAAGGCTGGAAAAGACCCGAAAATGGGGCGCACGGAGCAGTGGTGGGTTTCAATTTTTTTTTACTACCGGTTCTGTGGGTGTGGCTTGGTGGGTGTGGCATGACTTGATGGGTGTGGCTTGGTGGGCGTGGCAGGGGAAGGATACTGTAAACCCTCCATTCCCACCCCATTCCAGGGGAAGGATACTGCAAAATCCCCATTTCCTCCCGATCAGCTGGGACTTGGGAAGCAGAGAATAGATGGAGGAGGAGCCAGTCAGAATTTTTACTACCACTTCTCCGAACTACTCAAAATTTCCACTACCGTTTCTCCAGAACTGGTCAGAACCTGCTGAAACCCACCTCTGGCATGGAGGCAAAAAACTTTTTTTTTTTTTGTTTTCCTCTTCTAAATTTAGGTGCGTCTTATAATTTGAAAAATATTGTAATTTTGACCCTCAAAATCCTGAACCAATGTGGTTTGAGGACCTGGTAGCTGGGGATGATGGAGGCTGAAATCCCACTCATTGCAAATTGTCCATTTTGAAATACTTCATTTCTCCTGAATTTGGGGTGGGTGGGAGAGGTGGGCAGAGGGCAAACCTATAGGTGGAGTTTCTGAATTATTCTGCACTCAAGTAAGATTGTGCCCGCAGCTCTTCCAGATAATTGGAGAAATCCCCCAATTCTGCTTTCTTTGAGCACTTTAACAATCCAATGTTCTTCCTTGATTAAAAAAAAAAAAGTTATAAATGCTCTCAAAATGCCAAATCAGGGACTTATGGAGATTACATATTCTCTTTAGAAGTTATCACTTGCAAATGTCATTTAATATTTTTCTTGCAGTAGGGCTGATTTATGTGGCTTGATAGGTAGCTGTTACGTATAAGTTGGGTTGACAAAATCAGAAAGGAGGAGGTGATAAGACGCTTAAGAAAGACAAGGGAAATCATCAAAACCATAAAAAAACAAAAGTTGGAATATTTTGGACGTGCCATCGATGTGACACCGGGAAAAATACGGCATCCTTCACTTAATCCTCCAGGGAAAGATTGAAGGCAAATGAGGTCCAGGCAGAAGAAGAACATCATGGCTTCAAAATCTAAGGAGCCGGTTTGGACAAAACTCAGCAGCGCTTTTTCATGCGGCTGTTGATAAAAATAGGATGGCCAACATGATTGGCAACGTCTGATGACGGATATGGCACAAGAAAAAGAAGAACTGGGCTGAACCTTGATAAAGAGACTGCTTCTTGCCCAAATGTTCTGGGAAGGTCATGTGAGGGTCTGCCAGTGGGTCCAGGATGCCGTTTCTCAACCTTGGCAAGTATGGATGACCGGACAATTCTGGGAGTTGAAGTCTGCCCCTCTTAAATGTGCCATGGCTGAGAAACGCTGCCCTGAGCTGTTTCGAGGAAAGGGACAATGGGGACGGGCACAGGCTGAGTGTTGCAGATCTGCCCTGCCTCTCCAAATCCCTGGGGGTGGGGGGAGTCCCCAAAGGCGGCCCTGCTTACCGTCGCCTGCAGCCTTGTCCGTAGAAGCCGGCCGGACAGGCCTCGCGGCAGAACTTCCCCCGGTAGCCTGGCTCGCAGGTGCAGGTCCCGTCCACCTGGTTGCACTTCCCCATGTGACACTGGCAGTAACGGTCGCAACGGGGACCAAAGGTGCGGCTGCGGCACTGGCAGCGTCCCGTGAACTGCTCGCAGGGCGAGGTGCTGCAGGCGCACTGGTTGTTGCAGGTGCGCCCCCACCAGCCCGGTTGGCAGAGGCAGATGCCCGTCTTCTGGTCGCACTGCGAGTTGAGGCTGCAGTAGCAGGCGTTGGCACACTGGGGCCCCCACCAGTTCGGCTCGCAGGAACACTTGCCCGTCTTCTGGTCACATTTGCCATGTTTGCACAGGCAGACGTTCTCGCACCGCTGGCCCCAGCGGTTGGCATTGCATGTGCACTGGCCCGTCACGTCCTCACACTGCCCGTTGGGGTAGCAGTTGCATAGCTCTTTGCAATCCGGGCCCCAAAAGAGGCGGGGACACTCTGCAGGGGATGACAGAAGCAGGTGAGCATCCTGGAGGGTCCCGCTTCCCATAATAGTAATAACCCTTAGAGACTTATATACCGCTTCACAGTCCTTCACAGCCCTCTCTAAGTGGTTTACAGAGTCAGCCTCTTGCCCGCAACAATCTGGGTCCTCACTTTACCGACCTCGGAAGGACAGAAGGCTGAGTCAACCTTGAGCCTGGTGAGAATTGAACTGCCAAATTTCAGGCAGCTGGTAGTCAGCAGAAGTAGCCTGCAGTACTGCACTCTAACCACTGCGCCACCGCGGCTCTTCCCGTAACTCTCCCACTGTTAAGTTTGAGTTACTCTAACCGGCTACCCTGCAATATCGCAGTGGCTGTGGATTGTTCGTGCTAGTAATTTTTTAAAAGGCCGGCAAACAGGAGGGTTTGCACCACTCTGCCACCACACCCATCCCATCATTGTTCTGCCAAGCCAGCAAGACAGGCAGGAGATATTCTGATCTGTCCCCGTCTACACACACACACAAACACAGCCAGCCGAGGGTTAAGAAAGTACTTGGCACGCACACAGGTCGTTATCTCAAACTTGGCAACAATATAAGCACCTTCTGCCAAAAGCTTTACTGCAACAGATAACATAAAATTACATACGCATTGCAAATAGTCCAGCAAAACAATATCCCTTTGGCAGCTTCAGACGTTGTTCAAGTGACTAGCCAGAGTTAGTTTTTGTTCGTCACTGAGTTTTACCAGCCACCACCCTCTCTTATATAGTCTCTGGGGTGTGGTCCAGTGACTCAGTTCTAATCCCTAGCACGCCTCCCAAGCTGCTGCAAACGTTTATCACGCCTTCGTTGGCGTGCATCCAGGAACGACAGATCGCCTCCATCACTCTCATCGGAGACACCTGGCTCCTGGCTAATCTCCTCTTCCTCGGCCGGCACTTGAGGCAGAACCAGAGGGGAGGGGCCTGGAGAGGGAGGCCTGGCTGACTCCTCTTCCTCATGTTCGGAGCCTTCTTCCTCCGATGAGATAGGCTCAGAGGGCGGGGCCACAACACACTCCTGCGAAGATGCCGCATTCAACCCTGGCAACTTTGAGATATGTGGATTTCCATTAAGATATGTGGAGTTGAAGTCTACCCATCTTAAAGTTGCCAAGGTTGAGAAACACTGCTCTAGCCAATTTTGGGAGGGCAGTCTTTATTGTTTTGCTCCCCAGTCACAGAAGGACCTTTGCCCTCCTATTTGCCCACATTTTCATGCTTAATTAATTTCTCTACCGCAGGGTGTCAAACTCAAATCTGGACCAAATCTGGCCCACGGTGCCTCTGCCAGCGAAAACGGAGCTTGGGAGGGCCGTGCACAGCCCCGCCCTGGGCCCCGTTTTCGGTGGTAGAGGACTATCAAAACAAACTAAAAACAAAAGAAAAGGAGAAATGTTTCCCCTTTTGCATTTGAGCATCCAAAAACAGACAGGAAAGGAGAAAGGGAAAGAAGAAAGAAAAAGAAAAAGAAAGCAAGGAAAGAGGGGAAGGAAGAAGAAAGGAGAATGAAGAGGGAGGGAGGGAGGGAGGGAGGGAGGGAGGGAAGGAAGGAAGGAAGGAAGGAAGGAAGGAAGGAAGGAAGGAAGGAAGGAAGGAAGGAAGGAAGATTATAGTGAGAGGCAGGGAAGTCCTGCCTTAGCACTTGGCCACCACAGGAGTGGTGAAATCCATTTTTTTTTACTACCGGTTCTATGGACATGGCTTGGTGGGCATGGCTTGATGGGTGTGGCAAGGGAAGGATATTGCAAAATCCCCATTCCCACCCCACTTCTGGGGGAAGGATGCTGCAAAATCCCCATTCCTTCCCCACTCCTGGGGGAAGGATATTGCAAAATCTCCATTCCCACCCCACTCTGGGCCCAGCCAGAGGTGGCATTTGCCGGTTCTCTGTACTGCTCAAAATTTCTGCTACCGGTTCTCCAGAACCTGTCAGAAACTGCTGGATTTCTCCCCTGCACCACAGGTGTCCTCAACATGAGTGACATCGAGCTGGCCACTCCCACCCAGGACCCCCAAGTCAAACACAACCCTAACCTTCCTAGCCCCTGACCTGTGAGAAGCCCACAAGCAGCACCCAAAAGCAAGGTTAAGAAGATGAGATATTAAATTGAAATAATGATGATGATAATCATCCCCTCCCCCATTTATCTTCTCTGCCGGACAGGTGGGAATTCTCAAATCCTCAACTTTCTGGATGCTGAGGGGGTGGGAACTCTGGCCTGGATGGGACTGGTGGTTCTGGCCCCTGATGGCCCCCTTTCCCCCTCCCCGCCCTCCCCAGTCTGGAGTTTGCTTACTGGTTTCGCAGTTGGCCCCAAAATAGCCATGGCGACAGCGACATTCGTTGGGCCTCACACACACCTCGTTGTTGGTGCAGGTGAAGTTGCCCTCGCAGACGGCTGCAGGGGGAGAAAAGAGAAGGTGAGGGGGCTCCGTTGGCTTCTCCCCCATTCCCTCCCCTCCCCACACTTGGAGCTTTTGCTGTGGGCCTTTTGGCTTGGAGAGAAATCAACCAGGAGGACACCAAGGGATGTCCCCATCAGTGGTGGGTTTCTACTGGTTCATCCCGGTTCGGGGGAATCGGTAGTGACGGCGGTGGGAGGCTCCGCCCATCCACCCAGACGTCATCACCGATGCTCTCTGCGTGCGCTCACAGTTCTGAACCGGTAGCGAAGGTAACTGGAAGCCACCACTGGTCCCCATCCTGGTTAGTTCACCGTGATTTATACCAGGAACTTGTTGCAGCTTTCACTGCCCACTTGATCCTTTCTGGGGACACTGTTCTGTGGTCCTTGATTTACGACCACAACGGAGCCCGAAATTTTATGTTGCTAGGTGAGAAATTTATTTGAGGGAGCTTTGTCCCAGTTTTACGACCTCGCTTGCCATCGTTGTTAAGCGAATGTTAACCGCTTGCTAAGTTAGTAACACTGTTGTTAAGTGAATCTGATTTCCGCATTGACTTTGCTGGTCAGAAGGTCGCTAAAGGGGAATCACGTGATCCCCAGCGGCGCTGCCATGGTCATAAGTATGAGTCAGTTTGCCAAGCGTCCGAATTTTGATCACGTGACCGCGGGGATGCTGCCACGGTTGTAAGTGTGAAAAAGGGTCATAAGTCACTTTTTTCACTGATGTTGCAAGTTTGAACGGTCACTAAGTGAGCTGTTGTAAGTCGAGGGGGGCGGGAGGGCCCAGCTCCCGAACAAAGAGAACCGGTTCAGTGACATCATATCGTCACTGCTACCGGCTTGGCCGAATCGGGTCGAACCGGGAGGAACCCACCACTGGAACCATTCAGACAAATTTGGACATTCAGCAATGTATTTCCGATGGTTGCAAGATCCAGGGGTCAAGCGATCGTTGTATGTGACCTTTCCAGTTCACTTAATTAACTTTAAACATTAACTTTCCAGCTAAGTTTGTTTAAGGACTGTGCGATTCACTTAACAATTGCAGTGATTCGCTTAACGACCTTGGCTAAAAGGGGTTGCAAAAATCGCCTGCAAGTCACTTAATTTAAAGGCCTTGAAGTCCTTTCCAATCATAAGTCAGTGGTGGGTTTCAAATTTTTTTACTACCGGTTCTGTGGGCGTGGCTTGGTGGGCGTGGCTTGGCTTGGTGAGCATGGCAGGGGAAGGTTACTGCAAAATCCCCATTTCCTCCTGATCAGCTGGGACTTGGGAGGCAGAGAATAGGTGGGGTGGGGCCAGTCAAAATTTTTACTACCGGTTCTCCCAACTACTGAAAATTTCCGCTACCAGTTCTCCAGAACTGGTCAGAACCTGCTGAAACCCACCTCTGACGTAAGTCAAGGACTACCAGTGATGCTTTTCTCCTGGTAGAAAGCTGTTTAATTTCCCACAAATGCCCCCAAATTCTCTGCGAAATGACCATAAAACCGTTTAGACCAGGGATCTCCAACCTTGGCAACCTTGACTTCAACTTTGCTGGCTGGGGAACTCTGGGAGTTGAAGTCCTCCAGGCTTAAAGTTGCCAAGGTTGGAGACCCCTGGTTTACACAGCTTCCATCATTGACTGCAAACCGAAGTTCTGCAGCAAAACATCAATCCCACTTCCCCAATTTTCCTGATTCTAGTGTAAAGCTTTTGCTTGCAGATTGCAAGTGGCGGAGCAGGGAAGGTGACCGATGTCTCCCAGGAGCCTCCATAAACCTCACCTTTCCCCAAGTTGCCAATTCAACCCATTGCCCCCAAGGGAGAATTGCCAGATGACAACCTGGGCTCCCCCAAACAGCTCCTCCCGCAAGGGGAGCAGCAAAGGGAAATTTGCCCAATGCCCCCCAAAGGGATGGGAACAAGGAATGGAGAGAGGCACTGAGGAAAGGATTATTAGACCCAGAGTTAGTTGGGGCAGAGAGAAACGGGGTGGGTGGGTGGGTAGGAGAGACAGAATGGCCGTCCCAGAGGGGAGGCAACCGAGCGGGGGTGGCACAATGCCCGCCAGAGGGAAGGCAGCATACTTACCCCGTTGATGAGTGGAGAGAGCAGCTCCCTGGTACATGGCGGGCAGCCTCTGTCAGTCCAGGGCATGAGGGCGCATGCAAAGGAGGAGTTAGGGAAGCGGTTAGTGCATCCGTGGAGGACTCTGGGGAAGATTAGTTGGTTATTATCCAGCTTTTCCAAAGACAGGCAATGGGGTGGGGGGATGGTACAGTCCCACCCGGAGGCTTCGGAGGGCATCTTAAAAGGACATACTGCATGCACTAACTCTGGAATCAACCAGGGCCACGCCTAGCCATGGAGTTTACACAGTCCTGCCGGAGCTCAGCACAGCCCTTGGACAAATGGACATTAGCTCCCCCCTCCCAATGAGATCAACCAAACTGAACAGAGATGGAAGGGACCTTGGAGGTCTTCTAGTCCAGCCCCCTGCTTAAGCAGGAGACCCTATACCATTTCAGACAAGTGGCTGTCTAATCTTTTCTTTAAAAAAGCCTCCACCGATGAAGCATCCACAACTTCTGAAGGCAACTTCTGTTCCACTGGCTAATTGTCCTCACTGTTAGGAAGTTTCTCCTTAATTCTAGGTTGCTTCTCTCCTTGACTAGTTTCCATCCGTTATTTCTTGTCTTGCTTTCGGGTGCTTTGGAAAATAAACTGACCCCCTTCTTCTGTGGGGCAGGCCCTCAAATACCGTGTTTCCCTGAAAATAAGACTCTGTCTTATATTTTTTTGAACCCTGAAATAAGCGCTTGGCCTTATTGCCATGCGCTCAAAAGCCCGATTGGGCTTATTATCAGGGGATGTCTTATTTTGGGGGAAACAGGGTATTCAAAGACTGCCATCAGTCCTTCTTTTCTCTAAACTGGCCATACCCAATTCCTGCTACCGTTCTTCATATGTTTTTGTCTCCAGGCCTTTAATCATTTTAGTTGCTCTTCTTTGCACTTTTTCCCAAAGTCTCAACATATTTTTTATAATGTGGTGACCAAAACTGAATGCAGCATTCCACATGTGGTCTTACTAAGGTTTTATAAAGCAGCATTACTATTTCACGTCAGTGGTGGGATTCAATTTTTTTTACTACTGGTTCTGTGGGCGTGGCTTGGTGGGTGTGGCATGGCTTGGTGGGTGTGGCTTAGTAGGCGTGGCAGGGGAAGGTTATGCAAAATCTCCATTCCCTCCCGATCAGCTGGGAGTTGGGAGGTACAGAATAGATG
This sequence comes from Pantherophis guttatus, assembly GCF_059756535.1. Classification (NCBI taxonomy): domain Eukaryota; kingdom Metazoa; phylum Chordata; class Lepidosauria; order Squamata; family Colubridae; genus Pantherophis; species Pantherophis guttatus. The sequence continues at coordinate 15,198,204 of NC_142079.1, read as the reverse complement.
GGGGCGGGGCCAGTCAGAGGTGGTATTTGCCGGTTCTCCGAACTACTCAAAATTTCCACTACTGGTTCTCCAGAACTGGTCAGAACCTGCTGAAACCCACCTCTGCTTCATGTGATTTTGATTCTTTGTCTCTGTTTATACAAGCAAGGATTGCATTAGCTGTTTTGGCTGCTGCTACACACGGCTGGCTCATATTTAAGTGATCTCCTTTGAAAGGCAAAGTGGATTATAAATATACAAATATGAAAATGATGTCTCAATTTAAGACCTCAAGGTTTTTGCAGACACGCCACAGACAGCAGGAAAATGGTTTTGCTATTTCCTCTTTCCAGTCCGGCGCTCATGCCAGACTCCGCTGGCTTCTTCCCAGCCAAGTCGCAGCCCAACCTGGCTTCCCACTCCTGATCAGTCACACGGTCAGCCAGGGGCTGCCCTCTGCTGCCCTCAAAATGTAGTCACATTATCATGCCTGCTGGCCTTTGTCTCTCCAATGGCACCCCCAATTCTGTTGCTTCTCCAGCCCCGTTGGGCCCCAATGCTCTTCAGGACTGATTTTGGCTCTATGGGACTGGCCAATGCCTCCATCCAGCCCCTCAATGCTCGGCATGTCTCCCCTTCTGTGCCACGGGGCCCTGCCTGGTTTGCCAAATCCAGGGCCCCACAAGGAACCCCCCTGAAAATCCTCACCCAACCTGCTGTCTCCAGGGGGGCTGAGACACTCCACTTTAGCACATTGAGGAGAGTCTGATTTGGGAGGGCTGACAAATTACAGCCTTCAATGCTTCTTCCTGTCTCTAAGGCCCCTGATGTCAAATTCAGTGAGGCTGGCAAGGCCTCATTGTGGACCAGACCCTCTGGGAAAAGGGTGGGGAATTCACAGCCTGGGGGAGAACTGCACCAGGGGTGAAATGCTACCGATTTGCACTGGTTCGGGCAAACTGGTAGCGGCGGTGGGTGGTTTGGCGAACTGGTAGCGGCGGCTCGGAGGGCGAGGCTCCATCCACCCGCCCAGACGTCATTAATTCCAGGTTTTAACCAGGAAGTAAACTGTTTTTTACCCTCTGCGCATGCGCAGAAGGCTTTGCGCATGTGCAGAGGGTCCAAAATCCCATGTGACAAGCATGCGCTTTCGAACCAGTAGGGGAGGTAAGTAGATTTCACCCCTGGACTGCACCTTCCTCCAAAGTGAGGAGGCGAGCTCTTCCATGTTAGATAGAAATGCAATGTCCTGCTCATCTTTTAAAAAATGGATTAGATCAGGGGTGTCAAACTGGTTTTTTTTTTGAAGGCCGGATCAGCGGGGCCCTGTGGGCCCTGTTTTAGCCCAGCAAAGTGCTGCAGGAGGCCATCCAGGCTGAAAACGGGCCGTATGGGGCCTGCGCAGGGCCCTCTACGTCCTGTTTTGGCTAGGGTTGCCAGGTGTCCACTATTTGAGTGGACAGTCCACTTTTTTCACATTATGTTCACTATTTTTTTTCACAAAATAGTGGACTTTTTTTTATTCAAAAGCTTTATGATGAAATTAAAATGTAATTTAAAATTTTACATATTATTATAATATATTTGATGTTTTGAATTTTAAATAAAGTTTTGAAGTGATTATTTTAATACGTGTTAAAATGTTTGTAAGAAAATATATAATTTAATTGTAAAAATTTTTTTTTATGTTTTTACTACTTAACACCCCCCCCCCCGCCCCTGCTTGTCCGCTATTTTTTGGAAGCAGGCCTGGCAACCCTAGTTTTGGCTTCCAGAGGCACCGCGGGCTGGTCCTTTGCTATTTCCAGGCTGGCCCCGGGGGCCAAATTCATGCACCGTGAGCCTTGAGTTTGACACCCCCCGATTAGATGATTGAACTGGTGTAATTAAAAAAAAAGCTGGAAAATCCTGGAAACATGGCTTGGATCCTATGGAGAGAGGTGCACAAATGGCGCCACCTCCAGCCTCCCAAACATTCACCTCTTGGCTTGGCTTCCTAGAACAGAGGCAGGAACCTCCAGCTGCTTCCAAGCTGGATATTCTCCCTCCGCCGCGCACACACGCACACACAATCCAGTGAATTTGCACACTGCGTTCTTCTGTGGCTTTGCTCTTGGCCATTTCCACCTCCCTCTCCCCCCCCCAACCTCCCAAAGCTCTGGAGATCAAGCGCATTGCAAAATATCGCTGGGCAGGAAAGGAAGAGGCCTCCCTCCGCCAGCTGGAACAGCAGCGCATTGACCAGGCGTCTAAAAATAACTTCTCCAAGTTTTTCCCATCGGTGCCTTGGGACTCCAAGTCCCGAGAACGCCCAGCCTGCTTCGGCTTTCGGCCCCTCCTCTGCCTGCAAAACGACTGGAAGCGGAACTTCTGGAGGCCAAGTTCCAGCCGGGCTGGCCGCAGACAATAGCACACAGAAGAGAGGCAGCCGCGGGCTCCCTTCCTTGGCTCTCAACCTGGAGTTCTAGGATCAGGGAGCCTGGCTGGCAAGGAGGCCACAGCCAGGCTCTGGGGCTTAGCTGTCCGTCCAAATTCTGCAGCAAGAAAAGCCTGCAAAAATTAAGTTTTGTTTTTTTGGCAGGACTAATCTGATACCTATAAATCAGTCTTTTTCAAGCTTGGCCACTTTAAGAGGCGTGGACTTCAACTCCCAGAACTCCCCAGCCAGCTGGGGAATTCTGGGAGTTGCAGTCCACGCCTCTTAAAGTGGCCAAGCTTGAAAAAGACTGCGGTAAGCGATTAGGTGGCTCAGTGGCTAAGACACTGAGCTTGTCGATCAGAAAGATCAGCACTCGGCCTCCTGCACACCCCTGGGAGCAAAAACGGGCTGCAGGGGGGAACGTGCTGACGCCCCCCGCAGTCCATTGTGGGCCTAGGAAGTCTCCTTGAAGCCTCCTTCACCCTGTTTTGGGCAGAGGAGGCCTCCCTGCACTTACCTGGGAGCCAAAATGGGGTGCATGGGGACTCCTGGAAGGGCCGGGCGGAAAGGGGCAGAGCCAGCCAGAAATTTAACTACCGATTCGCCCAAACTGGCTAAATCCCACCACTGGCTATGCACCCTCAGGATGCCCTCCGGGTTCTCACTGGCCCACAATGGTTAGGGATCCTCGTCTACTGGACCGAGGTGAGTTACGACCACAGACGTGCATCTCATCTTATGCTCAGGACCAGGGTGCAATTCTGCATCCAGTCTGACCGCAGTGAAAAACAGGAGAATGTTCAGAGGAGAGCAACCAAAGTGGGAAAGGGCCCGGAAGGAGAGCAGGAGGAATATCTGAAGCCCTTCTTCATTCTGCCCCACAGAACCATAAGATTGCAGGGAGACGAGGGGCTTCTCTTCGGGTAGCAGAAGGATTGTTCAGACTCCTTCCAAGACAAGAAAAAAAGGAGGCCACCCTGAAATTTCAAGGAAGTGAATGTTTTCTTGGGCATCTGGAAGAATTTCCCAGCTTCAAGTTTTGTTCAACAGAGGAACGAACTACATTCTGAGGTGACTCCTGGAAGAGTTTAAACAGAAGCTGGACAATGAACTGTTGGGGATCAATTTACGTGCATTCTGCAGGAGTCTTGACTAGATGACCTCTGAGGTTCCTTTCAACTTTTCCATACTATTGTTCTAACCCTAAAAATGGCCAGATGTGACAGTTCACTTAAGCAGCTCAGTTAAAGTATGAGGAGCTCTGTTTGCAATGCTTACTAGTCTTTCTTGGGATTAACCTTGGTGAGTTTACTCTAGTGACTTGGCCTATTATGTCTAGTCCTGAAGACCTTACTTCGCTGAATATGAAAATGCCGGCCAGCAAACCAAGCTCAAAAGCACCAAGAAGGCCCCAATTTATGCAAAACCAACCAATAAATTAAGTTTATGCTTCGATATACCACGGGAATCTGGAAACTAGTTTGATTCAGTAACTAGTTAAAGCACACTGGACAAGCTGAACCAAAATGGTTAGCACGTAATTCAATATACTGGTATTTGACAATTTGTTGTATAAATTGGGCTAATTCAGTGCAATCGGATTAACTGTGCTGCGCCGTAAACCCACAGTGTGCTTCCTCTTTGAGACACAGACCTCAGCCCCAGGGGTCTATGACAATTTGCCGTGGCCAACTTGCCACGGCCAACTCACGGCAGGACAACTCGCTGCGGAACGAGAGTTACACAAACATCAAAGAAACGGTGGAATGGGAATCATTAGAGAAAGGATGCAAAAGGAGGGACAAACTGAAACGGGAATGACAAACATTAAAGTATTTTTTTAATTTATTTTAAATGTAAATTGAATTTTTGAGTTGGCCCATGGCGAGTTGGCCAAGGCAGGTTAGATGCAGCAAGTTGTCCCGTTATGCATCCTGGCCCAGGTTGATGAAGCTGTTAGTGAAGCAGAAATATTGGTGCTCCCCAGCGGTAGGCTTCAAAAGTTTTAGCAAGGGGTTCTCTGGCCAGTTGCTGGGTGGGCTTGGCCATGGTGGGCGTGGCCTAGTCAGCTTCCTGCACCATGCCCGGGGGAGCACGTTTTTGCCCTCCCCGTGCTCCAGAGGTTTTTCTCAAGTCTCCAGGAGGATGAAAACGGCCTACCCAAGCTCCGGAGGCCAGAAATGGGTCCGTTTCCCGAACTTCCGGTAGGCCCATTTTTCGCCCTCCCTGAGACTCCATGCGCACCCTGCACTTACCTGCAACCAAAACAGGCCACGTGGGGACTCCTGGGAGGAGCGAGGTGGGCGGGGCCAGCCAGGAGTGGGATTTGGGGGTTCTCCGAACTGCACAGAATTTTAGCTAGAGGTTCTCCCGAACTCTTGCGAACCTCCAGCAGCCCACCTCTGGTGCTCCCGCAGCAGAGACCCTCAGGGTCTCTTCTTCACAGTCAAACCACCCCCCAGCTCCAACCTTTGCCCATCAGCCCCCTATATACCCCCAAGGGCCACTGGGGAGCTAGAAGAGGAAGGGCTGCTTTCTCTTCCCCCAAACTCCATGGAGGCTCGTGCAGAGCTTCTGACCGGCCTTGAAAAGGAGAACAGGTGAGATCTTACCTATCGGGCATTCCTCCTCTTGCTGTCTCCATCCTGGGCAGCAAACAAATCCAGAGGACCTGCAAAGGAGACGGAACTCGGTTAGGAAAATTGCGAAGGACCTTCGCATCTCAGGCCAAGCAAAAGGACACCCGCAAAGCCTCCTGAGCACTTGGGAAAGGCCACGAGCCTCTTCCTCGCCTCCTTCAAGGCCTCCTCCTCTGCACCCATTTCCCATAGCACCAGCCTGCCTGGCCAGCCCAGCCCTTTCCTTGCTGACACTTCCCCCTCCCCAGGAATGGCAACATATCTATGAATAATGTAGGGATTATTTTTTTCATCTTAGATACAGATACAGATTAACAGAGTTGGAAGGGACCTTGTAGGTCATCTAGTCCAACCCCTTGCCAAGCAGGAGACCCTACACCATTTCTGACAGATGGCAGTGCAGTCTCTTCTTGAAAGCCTCCAGTGATGAAGCTCCCACAACCTCCGAAGGCAACTTCTGTTCCATCGGTTGATTGTTCTCACTGTCAGGAAATTCCTCCTTATTTCTAGATTGAATCAATCAATCAATCAACCAACCAACCAACAAATCAATCAATCAGAATAGAGCTGGAAGAGACCTTGTCGGTCATCTAGTCCAGCGGCCACCAACTGGTGGTCTGCGAGAAAATTTTGGTGGTCCGCAGAAAAATTATTTGCATCTTTTATATTGCACTAAATCAGGGGTCCTCAAACTACGGCCCTTGGGACGGATACGTGCAATGAACGCTTGTGTCGCTGCAGAGAGTCTCCCCCTTCGGGGTCTTTTTGTGTGGGTCAGAGGTGGACAGAAATTCCGACTTGGGGTCTGCTTCGGCCTCCTGGTGTGGGGCTTTGGGCGAAGGCTGGAGAGAAGTGCCGCTGGTGGCAAGGAGATGGAGAGCCTTGTTGCAGTGGGATTGCATCATGGCCTGGAACTAGCTGACCATTTTAGCCTGATGAGCCTCCAGGTGCCGGTACCTGGCCTTGCACTCCCGCAGGTCTTCCCTCTGCTTGGAAAGCCTATGCTCTTAGTCCTCAGTGAGGTGCTTCTACTGAGCCCCCTTCTCGATCAGATCCAATTTGAATTGAGCTGTTTTGCCCACTCTGTCTCATGGTGGCTGCTTGGCTCCAACAACTGCTTCCTGTTGGGGCTCTAAGGAGCCTGGGTGGGGAGGCAAGGAGTGGCAGGTAGGGGAGGGGTGAGTAGAGGCCAACGAGGCACCCCTCGATGTGAGTGACATCGAGTTGGCCACACCCACCTACGTCACATGACCACCTAGCCATGCCCACCCAGCCTGTCATGATCATGTCCAAATCAGGTCCAAAAGGTTTGTGACCCCTGATCTACTCCACCCCCCTCCATCCAAGCAGGAGACCCTACACCATTTCTGACAGATGGCCATCCAGTCTCTTCTTGAAAGCCTCCATTGATGAAGCTCCCACAACTTCTGAAGGCAACTTCTGTTCCATCGGTTGATTGTTCTCATTGTCAGAAAATTTCTCCTTATTTCTAGGTTGAATCTCTCCTTGATCAGTTTCCATCCATTATTCCATCCATTAGTCGCAAAAGTCACCAAATAGTAGATTTACACCCTAAAGAAGATTTGGAGCAATAGGATGCTGGGAATATTGAACTTTCTCACTGTCATGTTCAGATCACAGCTGAGCAGACAATTGCTACAAAGCCACACACAGATCCCACAACCTTGTGTTGCGATCTTCCTAGCAACCCCAAGAGCAACTTCATCTCTTCTTTAGGTCTCAGCCCTCTGAAGATGACAAACATACGAAAACGACGGCTTGTACCAAAGTAAGCAAAGTGGAGTTGTGAAAACAAAACCAAAACCAACAGCAACATGACCAAAACAAGGGGAAAACATCCAACCACAAATCCTTTCCATCATCAGTCCCCTGATGGCTGCATCCAAATTGTACAAAGTTAGCACCCACCCCTCTCCTAGAAGAATGAAATATTTTGAGAAATATTTAAAAAGGCAGAATATTATATTTCCCTGGATGAGAAATGGAGATGTCAGCACTTAAGAGATAAAGAGATAGCTAGCTCTATTCATAAGCAAATTCCCTGCAGCAAGGTCTGAACAAAGGTAGGGTTAGCCCTCAGCCACAATAGGAATTGCCCAAGAAGCCCCTTCTTTGTATCAGCCAAACTTCAACCAAGCTTAGACAAACTCCTAAAATATGTACATGGCCTCATGGGAGTCTGACAACAGCCAATAGAATACATGTTCTTGCACAGGAACAGGAAGCTCAAGTTCAAAGCCAAAAGAGAAGGTATAAATACCCCCTACTCTCAACTCCATGTGGGCAGCTGCCCAGGACCCATGTGGTTTGCTTCATCGTGAAACCATCTTTCCAATCAGCCTCCATGTTTTGGAAGAAATATTCATCTCAATGATGAATGATCAGCTGCAGCCATCAAAGGCTGCCAATCCCTAATTTGATAATACACATTTTAAACCATAGAATTCTAGGCTGGAAGTGACCTTGGAGGTCTTCTAAGGCAAGAGTTCTTTTTTTAAAAAAAAATTATTGATTTTCTATTAAATACATTTCTTAGTGCTTATATTGTCTGGGTAATTATTACTTAATCTTTATAAATTTACATTCTTAATCTCCACCTCTTTTTTCTAGCCACTGGTAAAATAGATTCCATGTTTGATAATAATCTGCATCTTCTTTGTTTAATTTTCAATGTCAATCTGTCCATTTCTGCACAATCTAATATCTTCTTGACCATCTCTTCATCTCGCGGTGTATCTTCATTTTTCCAGTACTGTGGGAATATAATCCTCGTTGTTGTTGAAACATGTAATATTAAATACATCCTTTTCTTATCAATTTTCTTACCAAGGCAAGGTTGTCCAATCTTTCCTTGAGTACCTCCAGCAATGGTGGGATTCAGCCGTTTCGGACCGATTTGTGTGAACCGGATGTTAATTTTACATCTGGTTCACTGAAACGGTAGTTGCAAGGACTGGCTGGCCCCGCCCACCCTGCCCCTCCCCTCCCAGGAGTCTCCACACGGCCCGTTTTGGATGCCAGCCAGGGCCAGCGCAGAGGCTCTGGGAGGGTGAAAAACGGGCCTCCTGAAAGTTCCGGAAGTCTGGAAACGGGCCTGTTTCCGGCCTCTGGAGGGCCTCTGGAGCCCTCAGGAGGCTGTTTTCGCCCTCCCAGAGGCTCAAGGAAAGCCTCCAGAGCCTGGGGAGGGCGAAAATGCTCTCCCCCCCACCGTGGTGCAGGAAGCTGAGTAGACCACACCCACCATGGCCACGCCCCACCCAGCAACCAGGCAGAGAATCGGTTGCTAAAATTTTTCAATCCCACCCCTGATACGCAAGCTAATGTGTATCATCTTCATCTTACAACCATTCAATGAGCAATTGCTTGAAGTTACAACAGCACTGAAAAAAGTGACTTATGATTGGTCTTATGACTGCTGTAGCATCCCCACAATCATGTGATCAGAGTTCGGGCACTTGGCAACCGGCATATTATTTATGATGGTTGAGGCATCCCCACATGACCAGCATCCGTGACCTTCCCAGCCGACTTCTGACGCACAAATTCAATGGAGGGAGCCAGGTTTGCTCAATGACTCGGTGACTCACTTCACTGCAGTGATTCATGTAACAACAAATGTTGAGACTTTGGGGAGAAAATGTTCAGAGAAGAGCAACTAAGATGATCAAAGGCCTGGAGACTAAAACATATGAAGAACGGCTGCAGGATTTGGGTTTGGCTAGAAGAATTAGGGGTGACATGATAGCAGTCTTCCAGTATTTGAGGGGCTGCCACAAAGAAGACAGGGTCTAATTATTCTCCAAAGCACTGGAGGGCAGGACAAGAAACAACGGTTGGAACCTAATCAAGGAGAGAAGCAACCTGGAATTAAGGAGAAACTTCCTAACAGCGAGGACAATTAACCAGGGGAACAGCTGGCCACCATAAATCATGGGGGCTCCATCACTGAAGATTTTTAAGAAGAGACCAGACAGTCACTTATCTGAAATGGTATAGGTTCTCCTGATTGAGCAGGGGGCTGGACTAGAAGACCTCCAAGGTCCCTTTCATGTTATTATATTCTATCTACACAAAACAGAGCATGACTCACTGACCACTTTCCTTAGCAGTGGAAATTCTGGCCCCAGTTGTGGTCATGAGTTGCTTATCAACGTAGACAGAGAAAGCAAAGTCCTATCTTCATAATCTCCAAAACACTGGAAATGATATTTGGGGTCTCCTGGTTCTAAATCAATTGACTCCTATTGGAACGGAAGAGCACTGGGAAACGCAGGTATATAGACGTACATCCGTTTAATTCCCAGATTGCTGGAAATTTCTAAATTCACTCAGAGACATTTCCGAGCTTACTTTGCCAATGGAGAAGGCAGAGGAAAGGCTTCGGGGGGCATCTTAATTGCGGCAGCAGCCAAAAAAGCTAATGCAATCCTTGGTTGCATAAACAGAGGCATAGAATCAAACGCACATGAAGAATTAGTATCACTTATAAAGCCTTAGTAAGGCTGCACCTTGAACACTGCATCCAGTTTTAGTCACCAACCTACAAAAAATGTTGAGACTTTGGAAAAAGTGCAGAGAAGAGCAACTAGGATAATTAAAAGCCTGGAGACTAAAACACATGAAAAACGGCTGCAGGATTTGGGTTTGACTAATCTAGAGAAAAGAAGGACTGGGGGGGAACATGATAGCAATATTCCAGTATTTGAGGGGCTGCCCCAAAGAAGAGGGGCTCAAATTATTCTCCAAAGCACCAGAAAGCAAGACAAGAAACAATGGATGGAAACTGATCAAAGAGAGAAGCAACCTGGAATTAAGGAGAAACTTCCTAACAGTGAGGACAATTAACCAGTGGAACAGAAGTCATGGATGCTCCATCACTGGAGGTTTTTAAGAAGAGACTGGACAGTCACTTGTTTGAAATGGTATAGGGCAGTGATGGCTAACCTTTTCTGGACCGAGGGCCCAAAGGCGCCCACACCCCCAAAATGCAATGTGCATGTGGTCCCGTGCATGTGTCCCTCTGCATGCCCATGCCCCCATGCACATGTTCCCCAGCACCCGCCCCGCCCCCCCACGCATGCACGCGTGGTCTCCTTGCGCATGCCCCGCATCTCGTGCATGCGCAGCAGAGACCTGAAGACCAGCTGGCCAGCGGGAGGCGTGCGCACATGCACAGCAGTGCTGAACTGGGGTGAAGGCTCACGTGTCCACAGAGAGGGCGCTGTGTGCCACCTCTGGCACGCATGCCATAGGTTCGCCATCCCAGGTATAGGGTTTCTTGCTTGAGCAGAGGGCTGGACTAGAAGACCTCCAAGGTCCCTTCCAGCTCTATCTATTCTATTCTATTCTATTCTATTCTATTCTATTCTATTCTATTCTATTCTATTCTATTCTATTCTATTCTATTCTATTCTATTCTATTCTATTCTTCTTCCATTCCATTCCACACCACTCCACTCTACACACTCTACTCTATACACTCTACTCTACTCTCTACTCTACACTCTACTCTCTACACTCTACTCTATACACTACTCTACTCTACTCTACTCTATTCTATTCTCTGTTCCCCTAATCTTGCAGCTTCCTGGCTGTCCAGCACTTCTCTCTCTGAATAAGGCATTCCAATGGATTTCTGTTCTTCTGGGATGAATGGGAATGTGAGAGACCAGGGAGGCTGCAGAGCACAGAGGGACGATGCAGGAGGAAAAAAAAAGAGACTCACACCGTCTTTTGCCACTTAAGTGGATGCAGGAAAACCACACTCTGCCCAAACGAATTTCCCTTGGAAAGAGATTCTAAAAGTAAATTGTCTTTGCTATCAGACTAAATAGTAAAAAACTGATAGGGGAAAAATGCAGGCTGATTCTTTTTCCAGGGTCTTGCAAATAAATGTCAAACGTTGACTTGCAAAAGCAGTTGCTTCTAAAAACAGCTGACAGCCCAAAACTATTCTCCCTCACTCGGCTTTGCACAGACAGGAGGACAGGCAGAGATTATTAATAATGCTGGAGTATTGACAGTTTCCCAACAGCAAGCGGAGAAATCCATCTGTCCGGAGTTTCAGGATGCGACTGAAAGAATGAACTTAATCTGCAGCTGTTGAGGCTGATTTTGGAGCTTCTATTTATCTACGGAATTCATACAAAAAAAAAACAACAACCCTTTCTTTGAAGTCATCTCTTGCTGACCTCAGGGACTCAGCCATGGAGGATCTAATACCACTCTATAAAGCCTTAGTAAGACCACACTTAGAATACTGCATCCAGTTTTGGTCACCATACTATAAAAAAGATGTTGAGACTCTAGAAAGAGTGCAGAGAAGAGCAACCAGGATGATTAGGGGCCTGGAGGCTAAAACATACTATGAACAGTTGCAGGAACTGGGCATGGCTGGGCTAGTGAAGAGAAGGACCAGGGGAGACAGGATAGCAGTGGTCCAATATTTGAGGGGCTGCCACACAGAAGAGGGGGTCAAATTATTCTCTAAAGCACCTGAAGGCAGGACAAGAAACAACGGTTGGAAACTGATCAAAGAGAGAAACAACCTGGAACTAAGAAGAAACTTCCCAACAGTGAGGACAATTAACCAGTGGAACAGCTTGCCACCAGAAATTGTGGGCACTCCATCACTGGAGGTTTTTAAGAAGAGACTGGACAGTTAACTTGTCTGAGATTGTACAGGTTCTCCTGCTTGAGCAGGAGGCTGGACTAGAAGACCTCCAAGGTCCCTTCCTATACTCTACCCTACCCTACCCTACTCTACTAGCCAATGTCATGTGATCAACATTTGGGTGCTTGGCAACCAGCATGTATTTTCCATGGTTGCAGCATCCCAGTTCATGTGATCACCATCTGCAACCATCCCAGCTGGCTTCTGAGAAGCAAACTCAATGGTGGGGAAGCTGGATTCTGTGAATGACCAAAATTAACAACAGCAGTGATTTGCTTAATAACAGTGGCAAAAAAAAAAGGTTGTAAAATTGGGTGTGACTTGCACAACAACTGTCTTGCTTAGCAATCAAAATTCAGGTTGCAAGTGAGGTCGTAATTTGAGGACTGTATCTGTATCTGGACTTGGAATAACTGCAGGCCAATCCACCATTTAGGAGGCTGCTTCCTTCTGTCGGAATCCAGACTGGTTTAAAGGATGATCTGCAAATCTAGTGATATCCTGGTGTCAGATTAGAATAGAATAGAATAACAGAGTTGGAAGGGACCTTGGAGATCTTCTAATCCAGCCCCCTAACCAAGCAGGAAACCCTCCACCACTTCAGACAAATGGTTATCCAACATCTTAAAAACGTCCAGTGTTGGAGCATTCACAACTTCTGGTGGCAAGTTGTTCCGCTGATTAATTGTTCTCACTGTCAGGAAATTTCTCCTTAGTTCTAAATTGCTTCCCTCCTAGATGAGTTTCCACCTGTTGCTTCTTGTCAGGTGTTTTGGAGAATAGCTTGACTCCCTCTTCTTTGGGGCAGCCCCTGAGATATTGAAACACTGCTATCATGTCTCCCCTAGTCCTTCTTTTCACCAGACTATACCAGGGGTCAGCAACCTTAAACACTCAAAGGGCCACAAAGGTCCTAACCGGAAGCCCCTGTTCAATTCTGGAGCCGGCCGGAAGTCCGGTTCCCCCATCATAGAGTCTCCTCCTAGTGCGGCATCCTTTTTCCTCTACTTGTCCTAACTGAAAGCTCTATCAATTGTGGAGCTGACCAGCAACAGGGAGCCACAGCACAGGGATGAAAGAGCCACATGCGGCTCCAGAGCCGCGGGTTGCTGACCCCTGAACTATACATATCCAGTTCCTGCAACCGTTCTTCATATGTTTTAGCCTCCAGTCCCCTAAACAGCTTTGTGGTCCTTCTCTGCACTCTTTCTAGAGTCTCAACATCTTTTTTATATTGTGGTGACCAAAACCGGATGCCCAGTACTCCAAGTGTGGCCTTACCAAGAGGTATTATTAACACTTCACGTGATCTTGATTCTATATCCCTCTGTTTATGGAGTCAATGAGTTTGGAGATTCTTTTCAGCCCAGCCTCCCTCACATCTGGAGATCTGGCTTCATTTACTCTCCACCTACCTGCTACTTTGACTGCCTCGAGATAAAAAGAAATATGTACCCATAACAATATATGCCCCATTGCGAGACATGGAATTTCATCCATGGGACTTGGTTTCAGAAGAGCAATAAAAACGTTTTATTTCATGTAGTTTTTTTAATTTAAAAAATGCAGGCTGGAGGTTTGGATCTTGGTTTTTTTTTTTCTCTCTCTCTGAATAGCTCTGTTCTTAATCTATCTTCACCATTCTGCTTCTGCGCTTCCCCAGGAAAGGTTCTTGAAAGGATGCCTGTTAAATATTCAGACTGATAAAAGAAACAGTAAAAATAGAACCGGCCCGTCAGGGGCCATTCAAAGACTCTCCTCCAATCTGGGAGCCAGAACACAATTTCCACCCCCACCCCGCACTTCAGCAGGGGCAGACCACACTGGCTGGGGATGATAGGAGCTGCAATACCCCATCTCCAGAGGGGATCCCGTTGGGGAAGGCTGACCTACTGCAATGAACAAGGAGGGGACCTACTGCAGGAGGTGAATGAAACCATCTTGAAACCATCTTTGAACCATCTTGGTTGTCCCAAAGCAGGTGTTAGCAGGTGTCCGGAGCCGCATGCAGCTCTGCTGTGGCTCCCTGTCAGGTGATCCCACTACTGGCTGGCCCCGCCCCTCACCCTCCCCTCCCAGTCACTCCTCGCCTGGCCTGAGAAGGTAAGGGTGACGGCAGGTGATGGAGAAGTAGCCGGGGCAGAGACAGAGAGATACAGAGAGAGGGGGAGAGAGAGAGAGACATTGAGGGATACAGAGAGAGAGGTGGGGAGAGAGGGAGAGAGAGATGTCAAAAGAGTTTTGTGGTTCCCGGTGTTTTTTAAGAACCGGTTCTCTGCCCTAATGACTGGCTGGGTAGGCGTGGCTATAGGTGTGTGTCATGTGACTGGTGGAAGTGAGTGACATCGAGTTGGCCACGCCCACTCAGGTTTTGTGGCTCCTGTGTTTTCTTTTCTGTGGGAAACAGGTCCAAAATGGCTCTTTGAGGGTTTAAGGTTGCAGACCTCTGTCCCAAAGTCTATGGATTGATTTCTTTGCACAGCTGAGCCTGACCTTTGGATTGCCAGGGGTGCCCGGGTGGGAGCAGAGCCTGGCTTGATCTCTGGACAGTGGGGGAGGGACAATTTAACAATTCAATTTCATTATTTGAAATAAATTAAAAATTATTTTAATTTTTGCCATTCGCATTTCATTTTGTCCCTCCTTTTGAATCTCCTTTCTGTAGTAATAGCAATAGCACTTAAGACTTATATACCGCTTTACGGTGCTTTACAGCCCTCTATAAGCAGTTTACAAAGTCAGCAAATTGCCCCCCAACAATTTGGATCCTTATTTTACCAACCTCGGAAGGATGGAAGGCTGAGTCAACCTTGAGCCTGTCAGGATCAAACTGCTGGCAATTGCCAGAATTAACCTGCAATACTGGATTCTAACAGGAAGGAAAGAAGGAAGGAAGGGAAGGAGGGAGGGAGGGAGGAACGTAGGAACGAAGGAACAGTCTCGGTCCTCATTTTACCCACCTCGGAAAGATGGAAGGCTGAGTCAGCCTTGAGCCTGGTGAGATTTGAACTGCCAAATTGCAGTTAGCCGGCAGTCAGCAGAAGTAGCCTGCAATACTGCACTCTAACCACTGCACCACCACGCCTCTTTAATGATTCATTCCACCATTTGTTTGATATTAGCGTAAATCTTGTCCCGTGACGAATTGTCCTGTTTGCTGTGGCAAATTGCTGTGGGGAGTTGGCTGTGGGGAGATGGCTGCAGAGAATTGGCATAGACCCAGCTTCAAGAGATGATCTTCTCATACTCTTTTCATTTAACTGGGTTTTCACTTAGCAATTTTATTCATTTCATTTACTATTTGCAACAAACAGCAACAAGGAGCAATGAAAACCAAAATAAACTAAAAAAACACAACATTGGAAGGAAGTTCAATGGAGGGAAGTTAAGTAAAATGCAATGATCAGTGGATACAATCTGCTGCCTGCCCAATGGCGTTTTCTCTTAATGGGGCAAATCTGAAATGTGAAAAGGAAGCCAAGGGAGGGGTGGGTCTCACCCCTTCACAAACGCCTCTATGCTGGCACAGCCAGGAACAACACAAAATCAGAGGGACCCTGGGAATCATCCAAGGGAGGGGTCTGTGGGCTCACTGATGCCCCCAAAGCCACAGTGGAGATACTCGCAATGATGCTTATGGTGCTGGGTACCATGTCACAAATTTCTCCAGGAACTGTTCCAGGCAGGCCTGCTCGTCATCCAAAGTCAGGTGAGCAAATGGCCTCTTCGCAAATAAGACCCCCCCCTTGAGGTTCTCCATTCCAACCAATCAATTCTGCTGTCCCGTTGTGCTTCTCCATTGTCTATAGGAAACCCATCGTCTCCACCAGAAGGTGAGTAGGAAACTGAGCCAGATGCAGGGTTTCTTCTGAATCAGAATAGAGCTGGAAGGGACCTTGGAGGTCTTCTAGTCCAGCCCCTTGCTCAAGCAGGAGACCTTATAACATTTCAGATAAGTGGCTGTCCAGTCTTTTCTTAAAAACCTCCATTGATGGAGCACTCACAACCTCTGGTGGCAAGCTGTTCCACTGGTTAATTGTCCTCACTGTTAGGAAGTTTCTCCTTAATTCCAGGTTGCTTCTCTCCTTGACTAGTTTCCATCCGTTGTTTCTTGTCTTGGATTCTAATGCTTTGGAAAATAAGTTGACCTCCTCCTCTTTGTGGCAGCCTGTCAAATACTGGAAGGCTGCTATCATGCTCCCCTTAGTCCTTCTTTTCTCTAGACTAGCCAAACCCAAATCCTGCAATCATTTTTCATGTTTTAGTCTACAGGCCTTTAATCATCCTAGTTCCTCTTCTCTGCATTCTTTTTAAAGTCTCAACATCTTTTTTGTAATGTGGTGACCAAAACTGGATGCTTCTGGACAAGATCCTTATGGACAAAATTCAAACATGTGCTGTCTTTGATTTCCTGAGTTGGCCTGTCTCTGGCCTCTCCATCCCCTGCCTGCCTGCCTGCCTGCAGGTGTCTGAGGCTGCCAGCACAGGTGCGTCTCATTCTGCCTCTCTCACTCCAACTTCTGTTCCCTTTCTGACATTCTGCCACCCCCACTGGCCTGTCTGAAACCCACGGTGGTTTTCCTGAGAGAGAGAAAGGAGTATGGAGTATAGTTTATTGAATAGCCCGAAGGCCTTTTCAAACAAAACAGAAAAGAAAAAGGGAAAAAGATAAAACAGTTACAAAAATAGCAATCTAAAAATATATGATAGATGACATTAAAATTTTACAATATCAAATTTCAATACCTAAGTTGCCAAGACTAGATAACCCAAATAGGATAGCTCCTCTCTAACTGAGCTCATCTTTCTTACAATCGATAAAATTTCCCTTGAT
This sequence comes from Pantherophis guttatus, assembly GCF_059756535.1. Taxonomy (NCBI): domain Eukaryota; kingdom Metazoa; phylum Chordata; class Lepidosauria; order Squamata; family Colubridae; genus Pantherophis; species Pantherophis guttatus. The sequence continues at coordinate 15,181,639 of NC_142079.1, read as the reverse complement.
ATAACTGGCTCGTATTGCCGTCAACCTTTTAAGGTATCGAGGGATCGCTCTTACCAGGGGAGGAGAGTCAGCCCTCAACAGAAATGCTAATTTTTGGCTTATATTCCAGTGGGGAAATTTATTTATAATTGGGGACAGATATTGTTTTCTTACTTCTTGATAGAGACCACATTCGAATATTATATGCGCCGTGTCCTCCACGACGTTTACCCCACATATGCATATTCTTTTGTCATACGGGATTTTCCGATAGCGGCCGAATCTAATGTTGGTATCTAGAAGTTCGAATCTAAACTTAACAAATAACTGTCTCTCCACTGATGGAGAGAAAGGGGAAGGTGGCACTTCCCCTCCTATGCAGGAGAAAACAGAAATATTATGCCAGTCTCTGCACTATTTGCCTCTGTGGGGGAGCAGGGATTTTTTAAGATTCTTAAAGACGATCATTACTGCTAAGTAATTTCTTTGTTGATGTAAAATCAGCGGCCTGGAAAACAGCAGCATGTTAAGCAGCCCTCCCAAACACTGCTGCCTTGAATGAAAAGAATTGTCTTCTTTAAGGGCTTTCAAGATGGGACCACACTTTGCTGATATCCTGCTAAAGTTAGTTTGACTGAAACTTGGTGAGGCTTCCCATGGTTGGGGGCTCTCTGGGCAAACTCACACAGAGCCCACTTTTATTCAAACATATACCCTGTTTCCCTGTAAATAAGACCTCCCCTGATAATAAGCCCAATCAGGCTTTTGAGCGCATGCCCTAAAATAAGCCTCCCCCGAAAATAAGCTCTTCCCGAAAATATTTAAATGCAGAGCTGGAAATCAGGTAAGACGGCAAGAGGAGCCTCATCTTGCTCCACGCGCCCCAAAATAATAAGACCTCTCTAAAAATAAGGCCAAGCACTTATTTCGGGGTTCAAAAAATATAAGACAGGGTCTTATTTTCGGGGAAACACAGTACTAATCAGCATGGTGGCTTCCCCTGCCAAAAGGCCTCTGTTTACTTTCAGTAAACCTTACTTTCAGATGTCCGAAAATTTCTTTTGCATTTCTCTGAGAGAGGCTCTCCTTTGACAGAGATTGAAATCATTATGGCAAAGTTATTGTGCCTTTTTTTCCACAGAGAGTTACCCGAACTCAGATCAAAAAACTACATACAGCAGGTCCCATTAAAGACCTTTACAAGTCAAACAAACAAACAAACAAATAAATTGAGAGAACTTGTGCTGATTAGTAATTTAACTTATTGAATGTTGTATAGTAGAAATCTATATTGTTGCTAAGAATCAACCCCAACTTGATGGCCGCATAATCAATAATCAATCAATCAACCAACTAACTAACCAACCAATCACTCTCTGTCCAACAGTTCAAATCCTCATGTGCAGATCACTTCATTTTCATTCTTTTCAGAAGCTAAGGATGATAATAACAACAACAACATTTGGCTCACTGTGCAATGAATAGTAGTAGTAATCATCATCATCATCATCATCATCATCATCATCATCATCATCATCTTGTGGGACTTTCTAATACAAACAGATCATCATTTAGAACACACCAGATATCACAGTCATCGAAAACTGAATCATACAATTTATTGATATCTCTGTATCAGGAGATGCCAGAGTTGAAGAAAAAGAACTAGAAAAAAAATCACGAAATATTGCAACCTGGCCATTGAAACTACGCGATTATGGATGAAACATGTAACAGTGATGCTACCCATTGTCATCAGGGCACTTGGTACTATGTCCAAGAATTTTATAAAATACATCAAGAAATTGCAGCTTCCTGCAATAAAACCAGCAAAACTGCAAAAAACTGCGCTACTTGGAACATCGTACATCTTAAGAAGGTACTTGGTCGATACCTAGGATGCTGGCAGCAACCCGTATCAACCATTAGCACCAGCCAATGGTATTTGTGACACATTTTTAAATGTTCAGTTGACTGAGTTCCATGTTTAATGAATAAAAGAGATAATAATAATAATTAAAAGTTTATAATAATAATAATTGAAAATGAACAGGTCAAGATCTTGTGGGACTTTAAAAACCAGACAGACAGACATCTGGCCCACATTATCACCAGGCTCAAGGTTGACTCAGCCTTCCATCCTTTCGAGGTAGGTAAAATGAGGACCCGGATTGTGGGGGCAATAAACTGACTGTATATAAAAAAAAGAACACCGCTTAGGAGGGGCCAAAAGCCCTACTAAGCAGATATGTACAAAAGTATGAAGGCTATTGCTTTAACGCATTGTAAGCCGCCCTGAGTCTCCGGAGAAGGGCAGCATATAAATCGAACCAATAAATAAATAAATAAACATGCCTGACATCACTATTGTGGAAAAATCTGGGTCATTGATATTGCAATAGTAATGGGATATTGTTACATTGGGAAATAAAATAGCATCCAGTGTTAATGTTTGCAAACAACGCTTGCTGTTTTTTTTCCCAGAAACTAAATGATATGTTTATTTTTCAAATATTGCTATAATTATCTACCTTCATAGTCAAATAGCTAAGAAAGATATTTAGTTTCACCAGAGATCAGTATAATTGTATGAATCTATTATATCTATGGAAAGGAAATAATGTGCTTTCAGTGCTGTTTATTTATATATGTATAGATCTTTAAAACTGTGATTTTCTAAAGCATGTTGTCTTAAATTGAAAAAATTCTACTAGAAAAATATAGAAGTTGGATTTTGTTTCCCTAAAGAGAATAATCAAATTGGACTAATCATTGCAATAACTGGGATGAATTCAGCAAAACAGGGAAAACAACAGAAAAAGATATTTTCCACACAACATGCAGTTAACTTGCAGGAAGGACTCACTGCCACAGGAATGGGTGATGGCCATTAGCTTAGCTTAGTGGCCACACAGAGGGAAATGTGTGAAATTCGTGGAAGACACAATGTAGTGGCATGAGAGTTTCACACTCTAACAACAAGGTTCTTGTCGCACCTTAAAGATTAAAGTCCACACACATCTGAAAGTTGCCAAAGTTGGAAAACACTATAGCTAAAAGTTTGAAAATCAGCCTTACTGCACAAAAGGCTCAAATTATTTGGCTCCATTTCCTTCTGCTGCAGCATCTGCTTTTCAAGTGTCTGAATGCACATTACAGAATACCAGAGTTGGAAGGGGCCTTGAAGGTCTTCTAGTCCAACCCCTTTGGACTGCTCTGCTTGGCTTGGAGAATGGGACTTGTTTTGCTTTTGTGGCTGATCCTGCAATTGCTTTCTTCTCATCTTTGTAAAACATCATTTTTTCCCCTTCATCCTCGAGAAATAAAGTCTTCAAAGTGGGTTATTGCTGGCCTCTTAGGGCATCAAACAAGACACCTGTCCTTCAACTCATAGGCAGGATTGACTCCATCTGCTACAATCCCAGAGTTAGCATGCTAGGGAGCTGGTAGAAGATGACCAGGAATGACATTATCCGATAGAAGCTTTTAAAAGGATGCAAATGAAATGACCAGCTGTCTGCAAGGAGCATAAATCATTCCATTCCCCACTATCCAGTCAGAAGCTGAAGAAACTTCTTGGATGAGAAGTGAAATGTCTTCAAAAGAAAAACCAAGAAAGTCCAGTCGCCTCCTGAAAAAAAGCCCCTTTGGGACAACCATGACCTGGAGGACTGAGAATCTCTGCAGACTTTTAGCTATGCAATTTGGGATGAAGACCCTTGGAATGGTGTGGGAGTAGGAGTGGATTTCCAGAGGAAAAAATTGCAGGCTACAGGAACCATTTGCACCATTCAGGTGACCCTGAGGACACAGAGAAACCTCCAGGTGGCCTCAAGGACTCTCTAAAAGGATGCAAATGAAATGACCAGCTATCTGCAAGGAGTATAAATCCTTCCCTTCCCCACAATCCAGTCAGAGCTGAAGAAGCTTCTTGGGTGAGAAGCGAAATGTCTTCAAAAGAAAAGTCCAGTTGCCTCCTGAAAAAGCACCTTTAGGACAGCTGCATGGAAGTTCAATTCAATCAGAATAGAGCTGTAAGGGACCTTGGAGGTCGTCTAGTCCAGCCCCCTGCTCAAGCAGGAACCTTATACCATTTCAGACAAGTGGCTGTCCAGCCTCTTCTTGAAAACCTCCAATGATGGAGGACCCATAACATTTGAAAGAAAGCTGTTCCACTGATTGATTGTTTTCACCCCCAGGAAATTTCTCTTTAGTTCTAGGTTAGATCTCTCCTGGATGGAAACTTATCAAGGATGCTGGCTGGGGAATTCTGGGAACCGACTATCTGAAAGCTGCCAAGATTGAGAAACACAGTGAATCTGATGACTCTTCTCTCTTTGAAAGGGTGGGAGGAAAAAAAAGGCAAGAAAAGGAACCAACACAGCCCCATCCTTGGGGATATGAGGAAGCATCACCCTGGCAGTGAGTTTGACTCTCCACGAAATGTTACTTGCTTCCTTATTTTCTGTCCCCAGAACAGCTGAAGTTTGCAAAGTGCCTAAAAGGTAGTATGTTGGAGAATGTTTGAAAAACGAACTTGGAGGTGCTGACAAAAATCCCCAGCAGCCTCCCCTTTCTTCTGCACCCAAACAAATATCTATCTATCTGTATCTATATCTATATCTATTTGTTTTCGTAGATTTTCATGGGTACAGGTATGCAAGTCTTGGCGTATTTGACTAATCTGCAAACATCAACTCCATCAACTAATCAAGATGTAACAACACAGCCAACCAACCCGCCTACAGCAACAGAGCCAGCACTTCACACCTCCCCACCAGTATTTATAGAGAGACGGCATCTCCGATCATGCTTTGCTCGCACAGGCATGAAGCCAAAGATACCAGCCTGAAGATGACGAGTGGGACCTCGTCGAAACGTCGCCAAGATACTCTCAATCTTATACGGGAAAAGACCTGAACACGCCAAGACTTGCATCTATATATATCTCTCTATCTCTCTATCTCTATCTATCTTTAGGACAGCAGAATTGGAAAGCCACAAGCAGTTGCTTAGCATAGAGTCCTGGACTCTGCTTGTCTGAATTCAAATTGTATCCTACAAGAGTTAACCATCTCTCTACTTTGAGCCCTGAGGGCTAGAAACTTGCTTAGTTTCTTTAAATAATGTCCAGCTCCACTAGGAGCTGAGTTCCACAAAGAGATCTCAGTGTTTGCAAATATGATGTGCATCTACTATGACAGCTTCACCTCTTTCATGTATTGAATAACAAAAACTCAGATAACAGAAAACAAGATAAAGCAGTACAGTTCTTAATACAAATCAATCATCAACCAGCTCACGGCTACAATCATAGCAAGCATCCACATTAACAAACAGGCTTTTGGGGCATCCTAGCATCTTCAGGCAGAGGGTGGGAAAGTCCTGATGGCACAGTGGTTAGAATGCAGAATTGCAGGCAAACTCTGCCCACTGCCAGGAGTTCAATCCTGACAGGGCTGGAGGTTGACTCAGCCTTCCATCCTTCCGAGGTAGGTAAATCATGTATTAATACTGCTTTATAAATTTAGTACGCCACAACTTTTTCATGTGTGGAAATGCCCTCTAGACTCTTCAACCCTCACCCACAAGGATTTGTGTGGCTCATGAAAGGCTCAGAATAGAATAGAATAGAATAGAATAGAATAGAATAGAATAGAATAGAATAGAATAGAATAGAATAGAATTCTTTATTGGCCGAGTGTGATTGAACACACAAGGAATTTGTCTTGGTGCATACGTTCTCAGTGTACATAAAAGAAAAGATACATTTGTCAAGAATCATAAGGTATAACACTTAATGATAGTCATAGGATATGATAGGATAGGATAGGATAGGATAGGATAGAATTAGAATAGAATAGAATAGAATAGAATAGAATAGAATAGAATAGAATAGAATAGAATAGAATAGAATAGAATAGAATAGAATAGAATAGAATATTGGCCAAGTGTGATTGGACACACAAGGAATCTGTCTTGGTGCATACACTCTCAGTGTACAGAAAATAAAATAAAATTACATGCTTATAAGCATGGATTCTGACAACAGGCTGACCTGTGAATTCTCCAGTTAGTCTAATGTGCAAACCCATCCCGCAAACACACCCCCAGGGCAGCATCGAAGCCAGGACAGACAGACAGGCGTTTTGTATTTTTACTTTGTCAATGCTAGTTGACACATCAATGGAAAAGCAGACAGGAACTGCATCCCAAAAGCCTTAGAGACTGCCAGCTCTCTTCCTATGGAGGTTTTTTGAAATAGAACTGAATGTGCTCATCTGGAGAAGCTGGTTTGCTAATATTTAAGAAATAAAAAAAAAACTGCCATTAGTTTGGAAATGGGGTCCAAGCAATCAAGGGCCCAGCTAGTCTGCAGCCCCCCCCCAAAAAACAACCAAAACCCGCTCTCTGGCGATTTGATAGCAGCAAGAGCCCACAGTCTGCAGGGCAAGGACATTCTCTCACGCCCGCAAAAAGCTAAATTGCACCCTCTCCCTTTCCACGAAGTTTTCTTCCGTTGCAAAACAGACATTGTCTCGGTAAGGAAAATGTGGGCCAGAAAACGGGGGTGGGGGAGGGTAGGGGTGGGGGGTGAGGGGAACGACGAGGCTCAGCCAGAAATTCCACCGCAGACTTTGCAAAGGCCTCCGCCGAGAGAGAGCTTGTTTGCAAGACTTTTAAATCAAAAACAGATGTAGCCTCTCTTTTCCACGGGGTTTTAGGTTACACTTGGAAGGGGATGGGGTTTTTTTTTGGGGGGGGGGGGCGGGCGCCGCGTTAGTTGTTGTTCTTTGAACCTCATGGAAAAAAGGGGGGGGGAACTTATTGGGTCTCCCAAAACCTCGGCGCCTGCCTTTTTATCTGTGGATTTTTATTTTTTTTCTTCTTCATTTTGGAAATCTTGCACTCCCGGCCCAACATGGCTGTCAGCGAACAATGGGGGCTGGGGGGGGGGCAGGTTTTTTTTTTTTTTTTTTTTTGGCAAAGAGGAGGAAAGGACCGAATTCCGCTTTCTGAGCCGGGATGCAGCGATGGGTTAGAGCGGCAGAAAGCGGTTTTTGCTGGGGAGAGCGAGAGCGAGAGACGGGGAAGGGGGGGCTGGGCTGCTGCCGGCCCCCTTCCCTCGGAATTTAAACCCGGGCTTCCAAGCGAGGCTGCAATTAGGGTCCCTCCAAGAGGCGCCCCCCCGGCCCTGCTCCACCGGCTCTCTAACTCAGCCCCCGGAGGACAAATGGGCTCCCTCCGGCAAGAAGAGGCGCCTGGAGCAAAACTTGCGGCGTGGCAAAAGGCGGCCGGTCCACGGGGGGAAGGAAGGGTTGGAGGGTGGGGGGCACCGGAGCTGTCAGCGGCGGGGGAGGGATGAGCCCTGAGTGTGGGGACCCTCCGCCGGCTCCTCCTGGCCTTTTTTGGGGGGGGGCTTCCTCGCGCCTCCCTGGACCCCGTCGGGTGGCTGGACATCCCCCACGGACGAGCCCGGTTCCGCAGACCCGGACAGAGAAGGAAGGTTGGGCGGGGAATGCCGCCTTCCTGCCTCCTTTCCTCCCTCCGCTGGGGAAGCCGGAGCCCCTTCTCGGCCTCGGAGGGGAAGGGGCGTCGGCGTTCCCGGGACTCCGGTTGGAGGACCAGCTCTGCCCGGGGTGAAGCGCATCTCCTTCAGCCCCCCAAGCCCGGGAGCGAGAGGACGAGCCAGCGCAGCCCCCCCCACCTACCCCCCCCCCCGCCTCTTACCCCGCCGCCGGACAGACGTTCCTCCCGCGGGGACTCAGCTCCCGCGCAGCCCCGCCGGCCCAGGAGAAGAGCAGCAGCAGCGGCAGGACCAGCGGCAGCCCGAGGGGCAGGAGGGGCGCCCGGCCGGCGAGCCGGGCCCTCGGCGGCCTCTCCATGCGTGAGGAGCTGCGCTCTCCTCCGGCCCTCCCGGGGCAGCTGGGCTCCCCGACGGCGCCGACTCCTCCTCCTGGCTGCTCCAGCATCCCGGCCGGAAACGGCAGAGCGAGAGAAGAAGCCGCCGCCGCCCCCTCCTCTACCCCGGCGACGGCAGGAGCAGCGGGCGGAGCGGCCAGCCAGCAAACGCTGCCCCGTGCCCGCTGCCCCGTGCGCCACAGCCAGCCAGACGCTCCGGACCGCGGGCTGGAGAGCTTGGGGCCGCGCAAGAAGAGGGGAGGGAGGGAAGGAGGGAAGCCCCGGCCCTCCCCGTCCTGGCCGCCGGGATGTCCCCCCCTCCGCCGCTTGGTGCGCTGCAAATTCGCCTGCCGAGGGAGCAGGAGTTGCGCGGGGTTCGTGTGAACGGGGAGAGCCTGGCGCTTGCGGGGACTTTTTGCGGGCGTGGCTGGGACTTGGATGCCCGGGACTGGCCGGTGCAGATGGTGGGATTTTCCCCACCCCACTCCCCGAACGGTCCCGCGTCCACCGTCCCACGGATTTGGGGGGTTGGTGGTGGAGGGGAATGACCTCCGGGAGTTTGAAAGGCTTCAAACAAAAAACCCGGGTTAGGAAGAGGGGAAGTTCACGGAAAGGGAAGCCCCAAGAATTCAAGGGAACTCGAGCACAATCCGAGCATCCTTTAAACCGGGGATCTCCAACCTTGGCAATTTCAAGCCTGGAGGACTTCAACTCCCAGAATTTCCCCAGCCAGCTTTCTGGGAGTTGAAGTCCTCCAGGCTTGAAGTTGTCAAGGTTGGAGACCCCTGGTTTAAACCGTTTGGCCTCTGGAAGCCCGGCTTTTGCCCCCAAAGCTTGCCCTGTGGTAGCCCTCAGCTGGTCTGTCTGGGGAGCTAAGCAGGGCTGGGCCTCTCTAACCCTTCCTGGAAATTCCAAGGCTTTGGACTAACTGGGAAATCAAGCCACGTTGCTTTTTGTCACACGAGATGACAGCGGATCCTCTGAGGAGCTTCTCGGATGAAAGACCAAACAGGATCCTACAACAGTCAAACACTTCCGTCCTTACGTTGTTGGTTTGAGCTTCGAGCTTGGCGACTGGATTGCAAATGTTTTCGTCCCCATTTGAGGAGACATCTTCAGTGGATCGATCCAAAGCACACTGACGACATCTCCTCGAATGGGGATGAAACGTGTTTGCAACCCAATTGCTAGGCTCGAAGCTCAAACCAGCAAGACAGCTACCGACTCGAGCTACTAATATTCAAAGACATTTTAACTTCTGTTCTTGCCAAGAAAGCTTCAGCTTCAGGGACCTTCCATGATGTCCACAGCTTGATGTAAAGGACACCGAAGTTTTTGACCTGCTGTGGTGAGAAGCCCCTTCCGGCCAGCCTTCTGTGGTTATTTCTCTGGTGTAAGAGCAGGAGAGGCTGCAGTCCAAAACCCATTCTCCTCTCCCCAATCCTTTCTTGGGCTCTTCTCAGGGGTGAAATTCAAAAATTTTCTCTACCGGTTCTGTGGGCGTGGCTTGGTGGGCGTGGCAGGGAAGGATACTGCAAAATCCCCATTCCCACCCCACTCTGGGGCCAGCCAGAGGTGATATTTGCCAGTTCTCCAAACTACTCAAAATTTCCGCTTACCGGTTCTCTAGAACCTGTCAGAACTTGCTGGATTTCACTCCTGGCTCTTCTACATCAGTGCAGTCCCAGAAGGACCCCCTCCCTCCCTCTGAGAATCAACAGACCACCTTCCCCTCTGACCGACCGACTGACTTATGGCTTGTGCCCATTTATGACTCCCTAGAACGGTGCCTGGAGCCAGAGGGAGATAGTGAGTGATGGTCAGTTTTCCAGCCCCTCTGGACAGATGGATTGCCATGTGTGAATGTGCTGCGTGGTTTGTGGGGTGATGCAGGGTGGAGCTGGCCAACTGTGGCTTGAACAAATGGTGGTCTCAGAAAAGGGGATCTTAGCATAATACGTAAATCCAGCCGAGGAATGCCAGTTGTTTCTCTCTCTCTCTCTGATCCCAGGCTGCCTGTCAGAAGAAAATGCACCCCTCAAAAGACCCTCTTTCCCCATGCAGTCTAGTATAGCCTCCTGGACTGTTACTCTCACATTTGTTCTAAGCTGTCCTTTGAATTGGGGGCAGGCAGTAGAAGGAAGGAAGGAAGGAAGGAAGGAAGGAAGGGAGGGAGGGAGGGAGGGAGGGAGGGAGGAAAGAAAAAGAAAGAAAGAAAGAGAAAGAAGGAAGGAAAGGAAGGAAGAAGAGGAAGGGAGGGGGAGGGAAGGGAGGAAGGAAAGGAGGAAAGAAGAAAGGAAAGAAAGAGAAGGAAGGAAAGAAGGAAGGGAGGAAGGAAAGGGAGGGAGGGAGGGAGGAAAGAAAGGGAAGGAAGGAAGGAAGGAAAGGAAGGAAGCAAGAAAGGAAAGGAAGGGGAGGAAGGGGAGGAATGGAGGAAGGGAAAGGAAAGGGAAGGGAGGGAGGGAGGGAGGGAGGGAGGAAGGAAGGAAGGAAGGAAGGAAGGAAGGAAGGAAGGAAGGAAGGAGAAAAGCCAGAAAAATCCAGTCCTTGCTGCTTCAACAGAGGGATAGCATCAAGTTCATGAGAAGTGATAACAGAACATACAACACAGGATAATAGAATTGGAAGGGACCATGGAGGTCTTCTAATCCAACCCACTGCTTGAGCAGGAGACTCTATACCATTTCAGGCTCTTTTTGAAAACCTCCATGATGGAGCACTCACAACTTCTGAATCTAAGCTCTTCCGTTGGTTGTTTGCTCTCACTGTTAGGAAATTTCTCCTTAGTTCTAAGTTGCTTTCTCTCCTTGGTTAGTTTCCATCCATTGCTTCTTGTCCTGCCTTCTGGAGCTTTGGAAAATAGTTTGACCCCCTCAAATATTGGAAGACTGCTATCATGTCCTTCTTTTCTCCAGACTAGACATACCCAATTCCTTTAACTGTTCTTCATAAATTTTAGTTCTGTACTGCACTAGGGAGGACACACTTGGAATTCTGTCTCCAGTTTTGTATCACCAGGATACAAAAGATGTTGAGACCCTAGAAAGAGGGCAGAGAAGAGCAACCAAGATGATGAGGGGACTGGGGGGGCTCAACCATATGATGAATGGCTAAGGGAACTAAGTATGTCCAGCCTAAGACAGAGAAGGGTTAGGGGTGACATGATAGCTTGTACTTGAGAAGCAGTCACAGAGATGGGGAATGAACCTATTATCCAAAGCACCTGAGGGCAGGACAAGAAGTAACAGGTGGAAGATCATTAAAGAGAGATCCAACCGGGATCTAAGGAGGAATTTCCTGATACCGAGAATCAGTGGAACAGCTTGTCCCCTAGAGCTGTGGGTGTCCCATTGTTGGAAGTCTTCAATGAAAGATTGGACAGCTATCTGCCTGGGGTGGCCTAGGTCCCTTTCAGCCTGTTCTGTTCCATTCCATTCCATTCCATTTCATTCCAAGGTCCCTTCCGTCCTGTCCTGTCCTGTCCTGTCCTATCCTGTCCTGTCCTATCCTATCCTATCCTATCCTATTCTATTCTAAGATCCTTTCCAGCCTGTCCTGTCCTGTCCTGTCCTGTCCTGTCCTGTCCTGTCCTATCCTATCCTATCCTATCCTATCCTATCCTATCCTATCCTATCCTATCCTATCCTATCCTATCCTATCCTATTCTAAGATCCTTTCCAGCCTGTCCTGTCCTGTCCTGTCCTGTCCTGTCCTGTCCTGTCCTATCCTATCCTATCCTATCCTATCCTATCCTATCCTATCCTATCCTATCCTATCCTATCCTATCCTATCCTATCCTATTCTAAGATCCTTTCCAGCCTGTCCTGTCCTGTCCTGTCCTGTCCTGTCCTATCCTATCCTATCCTATCCTATCCTATCCTATCCTATTCTATTCTAAGATCCTTTCCAGCCTGTCCTGTCCTGTCCTGTCCTGTCCTGTCCTGTCCTGTCCTGTCCTGTCCTGTCCTATCCTATCCTATCCTATCCTATCCTATCCTATCCTATCCTATCCTATCCTATCCTATTCTATTCTAAGATCCTTTCCAGCCTGTCCTGTCCTGTCCTGTCCTGTCCTGTCCTGTCCTGTCCTATCCTATCCTATCCTATCCTATCCTATCCTATCCTATCCTATCCTATCCTATCCTATCCTATTCTATTCTAAGATCCTTTCCAGCCTGTCCTGTCCTGTCCTGTCCTGTCCTGTCCTGTCCTATCCTATCCTATCCTATCCTATCCTATCCTATCCTATCCTATCCTATTCTAAGATCCTTTCCAGCCTGTCCTGTCCTGTCCTGTCCTGTCCTGTCCTATCCTATCCTATCCTATCCTATCCTATCCTATCCTATCCTATCCTATCCTATCCTATTCTATTCTAAGATCCTTTCCAGCCTGTCCTGTCCTGTCCTGTCCTGTCCTGTCCTGTCCTGTCCTGTCCTGTCCTATCCTATCCTATCCTATCCTATCCTATCCTATCCTATCCTATTCTATTCTAAGATCCTTTCCAGCCTGTCCTGTCCTGTCCTGTCCTGTCCTGTCCTGTCCTATCCTATCCTATCCTATCCTATCCTATCCTATCCTATCCTATCCTATCCTATTCTAAGATCCTTTCCAGCCTGTCCTGTCCTGTCCTGTCCTGTCCTTTCCTATCCTATCCTATCCTATCCTATCCTATCCTATCCTATCCTATCCTATTCTATTCTAAGATCCTTTCCAGCCTGTCCTGTCCTGTCCTGTCCTGTCCTGTCCTGTCCTGTCCTGTCCTGTCCTATCCTATCCTATCCTATCCTATCCTATCCTATCCTATCCTATCCTATCCTATTCTATTCTAAGATCCTTTCCAGCCTGTCCTGTCCTGTCCTGTCCTGTCCTGTCCTGTCCTATCCTATCCTATCCTATCCTATCCTATCCTATCCTATCCTATCCTATCCTATCCTATCCTATTCTATTCTAAGATCCTTTCCAGCCTGTCCTGTCCTGTCCTGTCCTGTCCTGTCCTGTCCTATCCTATCCTATCCTATCCTATCCTATCCTATCCTATCCTATCCTATCCTATCCTATCCTATTCTAAGATCCTTTCCAGCCTGTCCTGTCCTGTCCTGTCCTGTCCTGTCCTATCCTATCCTATCCTATCCTATCCTATCCTATCCTATTCTATTCTAAGATCCTTTCCAGCCTGTCCTGTCCTGTCCTGTCCTGTCCTGTCCTGTCCTGTCCTGTCCTGTCCTATCCTATCCTATCCTATCCTATCCTATCCTATCCTATCCTATCCTATCCTATCCTATCCTATCCTATTCTATTCTAAGATCCTTTCCAGCCTGTCCTGTCCTGTCCTGTCCTGTCCTGTCCTATCCTATCCTATCCTATCCTATCCTATCCTATCCTATCCTATCCTATCCTATCCTATCCTATCCTATTCTATTCTAAGATCCTTTCCAGCCTGTCCTGTCCTGTCCTGTCCTGTCCTGTCCTGTCCTGTCCTATCCTATCCTATCCTATCCTATCCTATCCTATCCTATCCTATCCTATTCTAAGATCCTTTCCAGCCTGTCCTGTCCTGTCCTGTCCTGTCCTGTCCTATCCTATCCTATCCTATCCTATCCTATCCTATCCTATCCTATCCTATCCTATCCTATCCTATTCTATTCTAAGATCCTTTCCAGCCTGTCCTGTCCTGTCCTGTCCTGTCCTGTCCTGTCCTGTCCTGTCCTGTCCTGTCCTGTCCTGTCCTGTCCTATCCTATCCTATCCTATCCTATCCTATCCTATCCTATCCTATTCTATTCTAAGATCCTTTCCAGCCTGTCCTGTCCTGTCCTATCCTATCCTATCCTATCCTATCCTATCCTATCCTATCCTATCCTATCCTATCCTATCCTATTCTAAGATCCTTTCCAGCCTGTCCTGTCCTGTCCTGTCCTGTCCTGTCCTATCCTATCCTATCCTATCCTATCCTATCCTATCCTATCCTATCCTATCCTATCCTATCCTATTCTAAGATCCTTTCCAGCCTGTCCTGTTCTGTCCTGTCCTGTCCTGTCCCGTCCTATCCTATCCTATCCTATCCTATCCTATCCTATCCTATCCTATCCTATCCTATCCTATCCTATTCTAAGATCCTTTCCAGCCTGTCCTGTTCTGTCCTGTCCTGTCCTGTCCTGTCCTATCCTATCCTATCCTATCCTATCCTATCCTATCCTATCCTATCCTATTCTAAGATCCTTTCCAGCCTGTCCTGTCCTGTCCTGTCCTGTCCTGTCCTGTCCTGTCCTGTCCTATCCTATCCTATCCTATCCTATCCTATCCTATCCTATCCTATCCTATCCTATCCTATCCTATCCTATCCTATTCTAAGATCCTTTCCAGCCTGTCCTGTCCTGTCCTGTCCTGTCCTGTCCTGTCCTGTCCTGTCCTGTCCTGTCCTGTCCTATCCTATCCTATCCTATCCTATCCTATTCTATTCTAAGATCCTTTCCAGCCTGTCCTGTCCTGTCCTGTCCTGTCCTGTCCTGTCCTGTCCTGTCCTGTCCTGTCCTATCCTATCCTATCCTATCCTATCCTATCCTATCCTATCCCATCCCATTTCAGCCGTATGATTCTATGGGTTTTGTTTTTTTTGTTTTGCTTTGCACAATATAATTCTCTCCCTGGTCTTCAGCCCCTCTGGCTTCCTGCTGTTCCTTTAATAAACCAGTTCTACTTGCAGTTTTTACTTTCGGATATTCTTTTCATATTTCCCTATTTTTAATTTTCAGGCGTTCACAACTTTTAAAATGTAGCTGAAATTCTGCCCTCCCTATTGCAGCATGCACACCTGATGGATTGATAGACAGAGCTCGTTTTCTGATTTGCCGAGAGAGAAAGTTTTATGATCTGCTGGCCTTTTCATTGCAACAAAGATGTCTTCTGCACCTTCAGGTTCTTGGCTTTTTAAAATTCTGTCATGCAGATAAATGCTGGTTTCTCCTGTAGCTGGGCTCTCCCGAATGGAGTGGTGCACTGCCATCTAGTGGACATCTTCTGGATTGCAGGCTGAAGCAATAGCAATAGCACTTAGACTTACCATATATACAGATTGACAGAGTTGGAAGGGTCCTTGTAGGTCATCTAGTCCACCCCCCCTCCGACCAAGCAGACCCTACACCAATCTCCCCTTGAAAGCTCCCAGTGATGAAGCTCCCACAACTTCTGTTCCATCAGTTGATTGTTCTCACTGTCTC
The DNA here is from genome assembly GCF_059756535.1 of Pantherophis guttatus. Classification (NCBI taxonomy): domain Eukaryota; kingdom Metazoa; phylum Chordata; class Lepidosauria; order Squamata; family Colubridae; genus Pantherophis; species Pantherophis guttatus. The sequence continues at coordinate 15,166,542 of NC_142079.1, read as the reverse complement.
CTTATTTCTCCTTATTTCTAGGTTGAATCTCTCCTTGATCAGTTTCCATCCATTATTCCTTGTCTGGCCTTCTATTAATACTGCCTAGGATTGTGTTGCCTTTTTTGGGCAGCTGCAGATCACTGCTGGCTCATATTTAAGTGATTGTCCACCAGGACTCCAAGATCCCTCTCGCAGTTTTGGGCCAGGCACCACCTATTCTATACCTGTGCATTTGGGTTTTCTTGTCCAAATGTAAAATCTTACTTTTTTTCATCATTGAGATTCATGTCCAGCTTTTTACTGGACAACCCAACTTAACTCCAATGACATTTCCTGCCCTGCAACCCCTCCCCAGCCAACTGCACTAGAATGCTGGGGCTGGTAGAGGTCTTCTAGTCCATCCTTCTGCCCAGGGCAGGAATCCTCAGAGTATCCCAGACAAATGGCTGTCTAACCTTTTCTTGGAGCCTCCATGGATGAAGCCTCCATGAGTCCAGGAGGAAGACTGTTCACTGCTGAAGAACTTCCATGGTCAGGAGATTTATTTATTTATTTATTTTATTTTATTTCTATACCGCCCTACTCCCGAAGGACTCAGGGCAGTGCACAGCCAAACAATAAAATACATACATACAAAATTTAAAAGTGGAATTAAAATCAAATTAAATAGTTTTGGCCCAGACAAATTAAAACCCCAATCAATTTAAAACCAATTTTAAAATTTGAATATATAAAATACTATAAAATATTAAAAAATTAAAAATATTTTATAAAAGAGGGAGAAAATTAGGCCAGGCCCGCCTGGTGAAATAAAAAGGTCTTTAAGGCGCGGCGGAAGGTGCGCAGATCCGGGATCCTCCGTATCTCCAGGGGGGAGCTCGTTCCAGATAGCAGGTGCCCCCATAGAGAAGGCTCTCCCCCTAGGGGCCGCCAGTCAACATTGTTTGGCCGATGGCACCCGGAGGAGCCCCTCTCTGTGGGAGCGTACCGGCCGGTGGGAGGCTGGTAGTAGGCGGTCCTGCAAGTACCCAGGTCCTAAGCCATGGAGCGCTCTAAAGGTGGTAACCAAAACCTTGAAGCGCACCTGGAAGACCACCGGGAGCCAGTGCAGCTCGCGCAGGAGAGGTGTTACATGGGAATGCCATGTCGCTCCCATTACCACCCGCGCGGCCGCACTCTGCGCCAGTTGGAGCCTCCGGGTGCTCCTCAAGGGGAGCCCCATGTAGAGAGCGTTACAATAGTCCAGACGGGAGGTGACGAGGGCATGAGTGACCATGCGTAACGAGTCCCGATCCAGAAAGGGACGCAACTGGCGGATCAGGCGAACCTGATGAAAAATCCTCCCGGTCACGGCCGTCAAGTGCTCTTCCAAAGACAGCCGTGAGTCCAGGAGGACACCCAAGTTGCGAACCCTCTCCGTGGGGGCCAGTGATTCGCCCCCAATAGTCAGCGATGACACCAACTGACTATATCGGGACGTCGGAAACCACAGCCACTTGGTCTTGGATGGGTTGAGCCTGAGTCTGTTTCTCCCCATCCAGATCCGCACGGCCTCCAGGCACCGGGACATCACTTCAAGGGCATCATTGGGGTGGTCCGGGGTGGAGATGTACAGCTGAGTATCATCAGCGTACTGGTGGTACTTCACCCCGAAATCACGGATGATCTCACCCAGCGGCTTCACATAAATGTTAAACAGAAGGGGCGAGAGGACCGACCCTTGTGGCACCCCACATACAAGGGGCCTCGGGGTCGACCTCTGCCCCCCTGTCAACACAGACTGCGACCAGTCAGAGAGAAAGGAGGAGAACCACCGTAGGACGGTGCCCCCCACCCCTAACTCCTCTAGCCGGTGCAGCATGATACCATGGTCGATGGTATCAAAAGCCGCTGAGAGGTCTAATAGGACCAGGACAGAGGAGCACCCCCTGTCCTGAGCCCTCCAGAGATCATCTAACAGCGCGACCAATGCCGCATTGCCTCCTTAGTCTTAGGAACGGAACAAGGTTGATCATGGTTTGACCAAAAAGGGTGAGAAGGGGATCCAGTCACACAATCTTGTGGTTGGGAGCAATGGTGGGTTTCAAATTTTTTTACTACTGGTTCTGTGGGTGTGGCTTGGTGGACGTGGCAGGGGAAGGATGCTGTAAAATCGCCATTCCCTCCCCAATCCAGGGGAAGGTTACTGCAAAATCCCCATTTCCTCCCGATCAGCTGGGACTCAGGAGGCAGAGAATAGATGGGGGTGGGGCCAGCCAGAGGTGGTATTTACCGGTTCTCCGAACTACTCAAAATTTCCGCTACCGGTTCTCCAGAACTGGTCAGAACCTGTTGAAACCCACCTCTGGTTGGGAGGGACCTGGGAGGCCTTCTAACCCAACATGGAGTGGGACTCCTCCAAATAGCCTAGACAGATGGCCTTTCTTTGAACACCTCCAGAGATGGAGCCCTCAGGACTCTTGCTCTGCTTAGTAATTCCCAACAGCCAGGAAATTCCAACTTGAGCTTGGATAATTCTCTGAAAAGCTTCCATTCCTTGCTTCTTGTCCCACCTTTGAGCACCACAGAGCATAAATTCACACACACCCCTTCAAAACTGAAAAACTAACTTGTCCTCCCGGCCGCCACTTTTTTAGGCTAAGCAATACTCAGTTCCTTTAACCCATTTTCCATAGGACTTAGCCTTCAAGCCTCTTCGTTGCTCTTCTCTGCTCACTTTTCCAAATCCCCTGCCTCCTTTTTGCATTGTGGTGACCGGAACTGGAGAAGATATTGTGTGAGTGTCATTCAACGAGTGTGGCATAGAGTGGTGCTCTCACTTCCTGTGATCCCGTCTCTACCTGTATTTGCACTGGCTCCGTTAGCACCTGTGGCACGCTGCTGGGTCACGCAAAATCTGTGGTCTACGAGGACACCAGATCCTTCTTGCAAAACACTACCACGGCTAAACCAGGTAGCACACCTATTTTGTTCCTGGTGCATCTGGTTTTTCTTGCCAAAATGGAGAACCTTACATGTTATGATAGGATCCGGAGTTCATGTGTATCTAGACCTTTTGAATCTTGAGCCTGTATTCTGGTTTGTTAGCAACCCCTCTTCCAGTGGTGAAATCCAAATTTTCTTACTACCAGTTCTGTGGGCGTGGCTTGGTGGGCGTGGCAGGGGAAGAATACTACAAAATCCCCATTCCCTTCCCACTCCTGGGGGAAGGATATTGCAAAATCTCCATTCCCACCCCGCTCCTGGGGGAAGGATACTGCAAAATCCCCATTCCCACCCCACTCTGGGACCAGCCAGAGGTGGTATTTGCTGGTTCTCCGAACTGCTCAAAATGCCTGCTACTGGTTCTCCAGAAGCTGCTGGATTTCACGCCTGCCCTCTTCCCAAGATTTGCATCATGTACAATCATAAGGACCCCTCTATTCCTCATCTTGGGACATTTATGGAGATGTTGAAGAGTCCTTGGCCCAAGCTGGAACCCCGGGTACCCCCTGCATCTGTCCCTCCTTTTGGACATGGTCCCCTTAAGGACCATGGGATGGATGTAGTAGCTCAACCCACTGCCAATCCCTCAATCGTAGGTTATTCCAGGAGGCTGTGTCCACTTTCCCCCCAATTCCTTATTAAAGTCTGGGTACGCTGCATCCACAGAATTCTCTTCCTCCAGTAATCTAGCCAGGTTCTCAAAGCAAACTACGATTTGTCTGGTGCAACTTGTTTTTAAAGAAATCCATGCTGGCTAATCCAATAATTACCTTACTTTTTTTTCTAAGCCCTTGCAAACCTGCTCGATTCACTAACGAACTCTGGCTAAATAGATCACGGTTTTGCAAGAGCTGCAAACCCCCAAGAGAAGGTGTGTGTGTGTGAGGGGTGATCTCACCCAGAGACCAACCAGAGAGGTTCAAAGGCTGTCCTGGGAAAAGGCTCTTCTGCAACCCGGCTGTCACTCAAGCAGTTTCTGAAAAGAATTTTATTGGTGCAGCCACCTTCATCCCAGAGGAGGACAAGCGGAAGAGCAAACAGGTGACAAAGGGCACCCAGAGAAGGCAATTCTGAGCCTCCATCACTTGGTAGCCCAGAGTACCCAGACGTGTCAAATCTGGGAGATGACAATGGGCAGGTGCCACAAAGGTGCATAATGCTAGAGTAGCTGCTACACTCGGGGCTTCTGTTGCCAGGTCCCGAGAAGCTGTGCTACCCTGGCACCGGGCAAGAGAGAACCTGGTCAGCCAGCAAGGTAGTGTCCACGACTTGGTCCAACTGGGGTCTCTGTCCAAGCTGTCCCAGTGTCGAGGCAGCTGGGGAGAAGTACTTAAGGGGGGCTCGGTGCGTTGAAGAGGGCCCCTGCAAACAGACGCCTCTTCAGCTCCGTCCAGAGCAGCTGCTGCTCCTCCTCTGCTCGTGCTAGAAGGCCTCGGTTCTCCTGGGCTCTCCTGGACAGGTAAGGCAGGACCTCCTTCACGGGGCCATAGGGAACGTATTTATACACGGGGAACCCGGCTTGACCTGTAGGGAGGAGGGAACCCAGAAGTCAGTCGGTTGCACCTTCTCAACTCAGCCTCCCCCCACTCCAAATTGAAGTAACAAGCCAACTTGGTTTGGTGGTTGAAGCATCAGGCCAGAGGTTGGGAGACAGTGAGTTCTAGTCCCACGGTGGGACTCCGATGAGCCATGGTGGCGCATTGGTTAGAGTGCAGTACTGCAGGCTACTTCTGCTGACTGCCTGCAATTTGGCAGTTCAAATCTCACCAGGCTCAAGATTGACTCAGCCTTCCATCCATCCTTCCGAGTTGGGTAAAATGAGGACCCAGATTGTTGGGGGCAATAGGCTGACTCTGTAAAGTCATAAGTCTTTATAATTTATAAGTCTAAATGCTATTGCTATTTTCCTTCCTTCCTTCCTTCCTTCCTTCCTTCCTTCCTTCCTTCCTTCCTTCCATGGTGCGCAGTGGTTAGAATGCAGTATTGCAGGCAAACTCTGCCCACTGCCAGGAGTTCAATCCTGACCAGGTCAAGGTTGACTCAGCCTTCCATCCTTCCGAGGTGGATCAAATGAGGACCCAGATTGTTGGGGGCAATAGGCTGACTCTGTAAAGTCATAAGTCTTTATAACTTATAAGTCTAAATGCTATTGCTATTTTCCTTCCTTCCTTCCTTCCTTCCTTCCTTCCTTCCTTCCTTCCTTCCTTCCTTCCTTCCTTCCTTCCTTCCTTCCTTCCATGGTGCGCAGTGGTTAGAATGCAGTATTGCAGGCAAACTCTGCCCACTGCCAGGAGTTCAATCCTGACCAGGTCAAGGTTGACTCAGCCTTCCATCCTTCCGAGGTGGATCAAATGAGGACCCAGATTGTTGGGGGGCAAGAGGCTGACTCTGGAAAGCGCTTAGAGAGGGCTGCAAAGCACTGTGAAGCGGTATATAAGTCTAAGGGCTAGTGCTAAGTGGGAAGGAATAAAGGAGGGGGGAGGGAGGGAGGGAGGGAGGGAGGAAGGGAGGGAGGGAGGAAGGAAGGAAGGAAGGAAGGAAGGAAGGAAGGAAGGAAGGAAGGAAGGAAGGAAGAGCTTTAGTGGCGCAGTGGTGAGACTGTAGTATTTCAGGCTCAAGGTTGACTCAGCCTTCCCTCCTTCTGGTCCTAAAAGGAGGACCCAGATTGGGGGCAATAGGCTGACTCTGTAAAGCACATAGAGAGGTCTGTAAAAGCATTGTAAAGTGGCATGTAAGTCTAAGTGCTACTGCTAGTCCCACCTGAGCCAGGAAAGCCAACCGGCTGACCATGGGCCAATCTCCCTCTCAGTCCAACTCGCTTCACAGGGCTCTTGTGGTGGGGGAAACAGCTCTTCACGCCCAAGAGCCTTCAGGATTAAAACCGGAGCCTGGCAGCATCTTTTCTGATGAATCCATCTTAGCAAAAGGAGCCAGAAAAGCTTATGCACCTTTTAATAAAATATATCTGTCAGAAAAGGTGCCACCAGACGCCTCCTAATTCTTGGCTACTGTTGACGGAATTCTGCACCTACGTGTTAAGGATTAACTCTAAAAGGGAAGATAATTGGGCCTGTTTTGCAATATACAGAGATTTTGAGAGGTGAAAAAGGTGTTTCTTTTGGCTCTGCAAAACTTAACAGTTAACTTGCAGGGCAACTTAACTTGCCCTTTTACATGAAACATCATGTGAAATCCATAGCTTTGCCTCCCTCTATTCGCATTCTGGGAAGACACACAAAGGAATTGTGTGTGTGTGTGTGGGAGGGGATGGTGGCAGCCCCTGGACCACAGTTTCCTCTGTCCCTATTCTGAAATACAGGGAGTCCTCAACTTACAACAGTTCACTTAAGTGACCAAAGTTACAATGGCATTGAAAAAAGTGACTTATGACCATTTTTCACACTTATGACCGTTGCAGCATCCCCATGGCCAGGTGATCAAAATCCGCTTGGCAACTGGCATGTACTTATGATGGCTGCAGTGTCCCGGGGTCACATTTCTGCGACCTTCTGACAAGCAAAGTCAATGGGGAAGCCAGATTCGCTTAATAACCGTGTTGCTAACTGAACAGCTGCAGTGATTCGCTTAACAAATGCGACAAGAAAAGTAAAATGGGACAAAACTCACTTAACTAATTTCTCATTTAGCAAACAAATTCTGGGCTCAATTATGATCATAAGTTGAGGACTACCTGTATAGGGGAGGGTTTACTGTAGAGTCATCCTGTTTGCAACCCCTACCTAATTTTTTGCAGTTCTCCAAGATCAGACACGTGCAACTTGGAGGTGGAAGGAAGGGTCTTGATGAGAAGGGAAGGGAGGGAGGGAGGAAGGAGGGAGGGAAGGAGGGAAGGAAGGGTCTTGATGAGAAGGGAAGGAAGGAAGGGAGGGAGGAAGGGAAGGAAGGGTCTTGATGAGAAGGGAAGGGAGGGAGGGAGGAAGGAAGGAGGGAAAGAAGGAAGGAAGGGTCTTGGTGAGAAAAGAAGGAAAGAAGGGAGAAAAGGAAGGAAGGAAGGATGGAAGGAAGGAAGGGTCTTGGTGAGAAGGGAAGGAAGGGAGGGAGGAAGGGAGGGTTTTGATGAGAAAAGAAGGAAGGAAGGAATGAAGGGAGAGAGGGAGGGAGGAAGGAGGGAAGGAAGGAAGGGTTAACAAAGAAAAGTCCACCCTGATTCAATGCCTGAGCTTCTTGGAATCTGAAGAATGCGGCGTTCCGATCAAAAGCTCAGCCAGTGGCACAACTGAACCCCCCTCCTCCCCACTGCCCAAGAGTCACATCACTCTTATGGAAGCCCCACCTTACCAAGAGGGAAGGTGATTTGGTCACACATGCCCAGGAGCTGCCCAAAGTAGATCTTGTTCTCCGAGGGGTGGATGCTAAGATCTGCCATCCTGAAGAAGAAGAAGAAACTGTTTCAGAAGACAACCCAACGGGTTCCAGATGTGCTCTTCCACCTAATTCTAGAATAGCCTTCCCCAACTCCCCCTCCCCTCTTCCAGGTGTGCAGACACCATCTCACAGAGTGTCCAGAGTCAGAGGGCCATTGCTTGAGAATTCTAGGAGGGGAATTCAGGCTTCCTCAGATGGGAGAACTGCGGACGGGGGCTCTAGAGCAGGGGTCTCCAAACTTGGCAATTTTAAGTCTGGAGGACTTCAACTCCCAGAATTCCCCAGTCAGGGTCTCCAACAGGGAATTCTGGGAGTTGAAGTCCTCCAGGCTTAAAGTTGCCAAGGTTGGAGACCCCTGCTCAAGAGATCCAACAGCAAGAGACAGATGCTGTGGCAGAAGAAATATTTAGATTAAATAAACACAGTAAAAGGAATTGCAAGATACCAGAGGAGACGCGGGAAAGATTCATCCAAAAAGTTTTTGGCCTCCCTTTTTTTGGGCTGTTTTCGGGGCTTTTTTTGGCCTGTTTTTTCAGAAAAAGGCAGAAAAAAGGCCCCAAAATGGGCCACGCAGAGGCCAATAAATGGCTGGCGGGTGGGTGGGGCTTGGGCAAATATTCTGTCCATAAAACACACAGACATTTTCACCCCCTTTGGTGAGACAAAAAAGTGTGTCTTATGGTCCGAAAAATACGGTAATAAGTGTTGAAAAGGGCAAGAGACGATGGATAGATATAGAATATTTTTTTAACATGGTGGTTATTTTAATAAGTGTTAGAAAAAAGAAGTAGAAATTGGGACAATAGTATTATGTATACTGAAATATAATAGAAGATATCATAATTGCTACTACGTACACAAATGTTAGAAGTTGAAAAATTACGATTATGCATATACTTAAATGGTAATATTATTATCAGAACTGTATGCAAAGTATATTGACCCAGATAATATGCTGTTCAAGCACTTATGGATGTTAAAAAAAAAACATAAATAAAATTAGATATATATAAAAAGATAGGTTGGTGGGCCTCACGCTGACCAGTACCTGCCAAGGGTGAACTTGACTGTGTCTTTATTGTGAGAAGCGACCATCACATTGGCCTTCCGGCTGTGTCGGACCTCCTCCAGGATGTAGTCCAGGCACCTGCAGGAAAGGTGGATGAAGGTGTCAGATGACCTCCCAGGTGTCCCTTCCCCTCTTAGAGCCTGGGGGCCCGGGACCACCTTCTCCCCACCTGTGGTACATCTCGCTTGTCTTTTCATAGGTTGGGTTGATGGGGTCCTCGTAGCCCACTTCGGCTGCCCGACTTCGTTCCTGGTCCATGTAGGCGCCTCTCACTAGCTTGGCTCCAAAATGCCACCCTTCGCGGCGCGAGAGCTCCACATCGATGGTCACGTTATCGTAGGCCTCCTGTTTGGAGGGAGAGAAGAGGAGGAGGAGGAAGAGGAAAAAGAGAGGAAGAGGAAGAAGAGGAGGAGGAAAAAGGAGGAGGAGGAAGAAGAGGAGGAGGAGGAAGAGGAGAAGTGCAAGTGGAAGAAGAAGGAGGAGGAAGAAGTAAAAGAGAAGGAGGAGGAAGAGGAGGAGGAAAAAGTGGAAGAGGAGGAGGAAGAGGAGGAAGAAGTGGAAGAGGAGGAGAAGGAGGATGAGGAGGAAGGAGGAGGAAGAGGATGCAGTGGCTGAGAATCTGCTGGGCCAGGAAAGTGCCTTCAAATGTACTTTGAAGGTTTCCAAGGCCAAACAGGATTCTCCTGGCAGTTATAATCCAAAGACCTTGAGATCCTTTGTAAAAATTAACTAAATTTTATATTAGTGGATGAAGGTCCTCTCCACGCTGCTCTATTCCAGCATCATCTACTTAGCCCAATATCTGGTGATGAGGGGTAACCAGGAAAGGCCTTTGAACAGATCATAAAGGATGAGTGATCTTTATATTCTGCAGATCCCAATGAACATTTCAATTTGTTCATTATTGATGTGTTCATTCAACACTTCAAGGAGAGAAGCAACTGAGGACTAAGGAGGAATTTCCTGACAATCAGAACAATTAATCAATGGAACAACTTGCCTCCAGAAGTTGTAAATGCTCCAACACTGGAAGTTTTTAAGAAGAGATTGGACAACCATTTGTCTCAAGTGGTGTAGGGTTTCCTGCCTAAGCAGGGGGTTGGACTAGAAGACCTCCAAGGTCCCTTCCAACTCTAGTTATTCTGTATTCTAAATATGATCTGATTTAGGATTGTTTAGTTAAAAAAAAAACAGTTAGAATTCCTTATAAATAAATTCAATTTTCAATATATCTCGAATCTTTTTTCCTCCAGTATTCCTGTCATCCATTAGTGCCACCTGTCTGCTTCAGCTGTTTTGGCCAGTGTGTGTGTGTGTGTGTGTGGGCAGGTTGGCGACTGTTTTGGGCTCGTAAGTCAGGTTGGACCTGATCAAAACTTGGGTAGGAGACCACCAGGAAATCTCACCTTCAGGTAGCACTGGTACGTGTTGAAGATGGCCGGCCTCTCCTGGTTGAATCGGCGTTGCATCTCCAAGGTGAGGCGGCTGATGGCTGGCTGGAAGTAGGTCTGTTCTGCGTCCACCATCAACCTCACGCCCACCCCGACAGCTTTCTTAAAAGGAAGAGTAAAAAAGGACGACGAACACTTAAATCACCTGAATAGGAGCCAGCCGTGTGCAACAGCGGCCAAAAAACGCAAATACAATCCTTGGTTGTATAAACAGAGCCTTGATAGTACAGGGGTTTAGTGCACCCTGTAATTAACACAGCTGCCTGCAATTTCTGCTGGTTCGAATCTCTCCAAGGCTCAAGGTTGACTCAGCCTTCCATCCTTTCTAAGGTAGGTAAATTGAGGACCCAGTTTGTGGGGGCAATAAGCTGACTTTGTATAAAACATACAAAAGTATGAAGGCTATTGCTTAACGCATTGTAAGCCGCCCTGAGTCTCCGGAGAAGGGCGGCATATAAATCGAATTAAAAAAAAACAAAACAAAAAAAAAACAGAGGCATAGAATCAAAATGACTTGGAGTATTAGTACCGCTTTATAAATCTTTAGTAAGGCCCCATCTGGAATACGGCATCCAGTTTTGGTTACCACATTACAAAAAACGATGTTGAGACTTTGGAAAAAGTGCAGAGAAGAGCAACTGAGATGATTAAAGGCCTGGAGGCTAAAAACATACGAAGCAGGATTTGGGTCTGGCTAATCCAGAGAAGAGAAGGACTTGAGGGGGACGGGACATGATAGCAGTCTTCCAGTATTTGAGTATCTGCCCCAAAGAAGAGGGGGTCAACTATTTTCCAAAGTACCAGAAGGCAAGAGAAGAAACAAACAATGGAAACTAACCAAGCAACCTAGAACTAAGGAGAAGCTTCCTAACAGTGAGGACAATTAACCAGTGGAACAGAAGTTGCCTTCAGAAGTTGCGGGAGCTTCATCACTGGAGGTTTTTAAGAAAATACTGGACGGCCACATGTCTGAAATGCTATAGGGCAGGGGTGTCAAACTCTATTTCATTGAGGGCTGCATCACGGTTCTGTTTGACCTCGGGGGGGGGGGGCAGGGTGAGTGTGGCCAGGGTGGGCATGGCCAGCATGACATCACTCATGTCAGTGGGTGCCTGTGGTGGTCTTGAGTGCTCTGCCAGTGAAAATGGGCTCCCGAGGACCGTTTTCGGCTGGGACGGCCTCCTGCAACCCTCTGCCAGCGAAAAAGTAGCGCAGGAGGGCTGCGTGTGGCTCTCACAAGCTCTGTTTTTGCTGGCAGAGGCACTGCAGGCCGGTCCTTCACTATTTCCAGGGCGGCCCTGCGGGCCAGAACTAAGCACCCCGCAGGCCAGATCCAGACCCCGGGCCTTGAGTTTGACACCCCTAGTATAGGGTCTCCTGCTTGAGCAGGGGGCTGGACTAGAAGACCTCCAAGGTCCCGTCCTTCCAACTGTAGCCTGATTAACAAGTGTGCCCATTGAATGCGCTACCTAAAAACCAATACTTTGACAAAGCACTTAATACCAATCAAGATTGGCCCATTCTTTGAATGCTCTTGGGAACTCTTGGGAAACAGGGGATTTCTTTTCCTCGTTTTGCTCTGGGGTTTCTCCCCCAGTTTGCTCCGTGAGCCACCCTCCAAGTGGCTTGCAGCCTTTGCTGCTGGCTTCTGTGGGACCGAAGCAAAACCACTGGGCCGCTTGCATTGAAGGCAAAAGCAGCAATCAACCTGATCCAGCAGGGACAAGAGGGAGGAGGGGGAGGGGAGGGGGAGCTGCAAAAGCAGAGGAAGGCCCCCCATTCCCCTCCAGGTTGCTCCCAGAAGTTGCTCCGGGGAGAACCACAACCTTGGTTCCAAGCCGGGGATTTGCCTCCCCTCTGCGACCCTGTAAGACAGGGGTGTCATTGATTTCATTGAGGGCCACATTAGGGTTGTGTTTGACCTTGGGGGGGGCTGGGGGGTGTGTGGCCAGCTCGATGTCACTTGTGTCGGGGGCACTTGTGGCCCGGGCGGGAGTGGGGGGTTCCTTCCATCCGTCCTCCTGAGCTCGGTAAAATTAGGACCCAGATTGTTGGGGCCAAGAGGTTGATTCTGGAAATCGCTTAGAAAGGGCTTTCAAGCACCATGAAGCAGTATATAAGTCTAAGGGCCTTTTCTTTCTTTCTTTCTTTCTTTCTTTCTTTCTTTCTTTCTTTCTTTCTTTCTTTCTTTCTTTCTTTCTTTCTTTTTCTTTCTTTCTCTCTCTCTCTCTTTCTCTTTCTTTCTTTCTTTCTTTCTCCCTTCCTCCCTCCTTCCCTTCCTTCCTTCCGCTTAGAATGCAGTATTGCAGGCTAACTGCCTGCTGCCAGGAGTTTTGATCCTCACTGGCTCAATGTTGTTTCAGCCTTCCATCCTTCCGAGGTCGGTAAAATGAGGACCCCGATTGTTGGGGCAATAGGCTGACTCTGTAAACCACTTAGAGAGGGCTGTAAAAGCATTGTGAAGCCTTCCTTCCTTCCTTCCTTCCTTCCTTCCTTCCTTCCTTCCTTCCTTCCTTCCTTCCTTCTTCCCTCCCCCCTCCCTCCCTCTTCTTCTTTTTCCTTCCCTCTTCATTCTCCTTTCTTCTTCCTTCCCCTCTTTCCTTCCTTGCTCTCTTCCCATCTTCCCATCTTTGTCTTTCTCCTTTCCTGTCCCCCTGGGCCCTGTTTTCACTGGCAGAGGGCTGCAGGAGGCCATCACAGCTGAAAACAGAGCCCAGGAGGGCCATTTTCACGGGTAGAGGCACTGTGGGCCAGTCCTTCACCGTTTTCAGGGCGGCCCCCGCGGGCCAGATCCAAGCACCCCATGGCCAGATTCGGCCCATGGGCCTCGAGTTTGACACCCCTGCTGTAAGAAGATGCTTTGAGCAGCTTGCCTGCTGTTGCTCCATCAATCCCCAAAGCAGAAATGGGGGTGGGGGTCTCACCTTGGCCAGGACGTCCATGCGCTGCAACATGCGCTTCATCTGCCTCTCCTCTTCCTGGGTGAAGCGAGAGAGGAGCGGCTCAAGCTGGCCTGTCTGAGAGGGTTGAGAGATGAGATTAGAAAGTATTTCCAGACATAAAAATGGAGCTTGAGGACATTCTTCACTGGAATAGTTCTGGGTTTTTGGTGAAGGGAATTGCTGGGGAATATTAATAAACCCACTAGCCCATGTGCATGTGAGCGAGTGGGACAGCACACCCTCTGCATGCAAACATCCGAACTGCTTTGATGGGTCCACCTGATTTGCTCAAATCTAGTCTCCAGGTCTAATTTTTGCACAGCTATAACGAAAACCAAGCTCGGCCTTAAAGAGCCTGCCGTGGCCTTGAAGCCCAGAGATCAGGGGTGGGATTGAGCCAGTTCTGACTGGTTCAGGCGAACTGGATATTAATTTTAATCTGGTTCGGCGAACCGGTTGTTCCAAGGACTGGCTGACCACGCCCACCCCACCACGTCCCTCCCAGGAATCTCCACGCGGCCTGTTTTGGATGCCAGGTAAGTGCAGGGCACACGCAGAGGCTCTGGGAGGGCGAAAAACGGGCCTACTGGAAGTCTGGAAATGAGCCCATTTCCGGCCTCTGGAGGACCTCCGATGCCCAGGGAGGCCGTTTTTGCCCTCCTGTAGGCTACAGGAAAGCCTCTGGAGCCTGGGGAGGGTGAAAACCGGGCCTACTGGAAATACCGGATGTGGGCCCATTTCTGGACTCCAGAGGGCACACGAAGCGAACTGGTTGTTACAACCGGTGAATCCCACCACTGCCAGAGATGGATGGTGGGCTGGCTCCCCAGGAGACCCTGTTCTCCCTGCCCTACCCCAATGGCCAACACACGTTGCATCTGTCCAAGCCACTGAGAGATCAGCAAATGTGGCTCGTCTCCCAATAAAATAGGCTTGTCGTTGTAACGGTGGCTCTGAATGGGGGTGGTGGTAGTGGGTGGTGGTGGAGAGGAGGAGGGAGAAGGGAGGAAGGAGCCACAGATGCTCCCAACTGCCAGTCAAAGACCTTCCTGGTCCTTTATCTTTTCTGTCCATTATTTTCTTCCAGCAGAAGGTGAAGGAGCCATTCCTGACATATTTAAAAGCTGGCCCAAGGATGCCTTTTCTGCAGCCGGTTCAGAACACAGGAAGTGAAGGCTCCACCCTGCTCCTTGCTCAGCTGCAGAGGGGAGATTACACGCGTGCCACGAGTGGCTTGATACGAGATGGGCAGCGTTATCAATTTAGTGAATAAAATTTAAAAATAAACAAACCACCACTCCTACTGCATGCTGCGAACGTGCCTCACAGACCTTGTGAAGTGAATGGACGTTCCTATGCAGATGTTTGCAGCCCTGACATTTACTGGGGGCAGTGGGGGGGGAGGGGGAACAACTCACTGAGGACTAGCAACTTTAGACAAACAACTGAAGGCAGGGGAAAAAAAAAACCGTGCAGCCTTTCTATATTTGGGGGGGAGGGGGGATTTTAAAACTGCAGCTCCCTAAAGCCAGCGTTTCTCAACCGTGGCAACTTCAAAAGGCTATGCTGGCTGGAGAATTCTGGGAATTGAAGTCCAGACACCTTAAAGTTGCCACTGTCCTAAACCAAGAAATGCGTGGTCCAAATGTCGATCCAGAAGTCTCCTAAAAGTGCTACATTCCCCCACCTCTCCATCACAGCCAAGAACTTCCTCGCTGTTGTGGCCCACCAGCGGCCTGTGCAGATAGTAGCTGATTCCGACAGCGAGGAGGCTGGTGTGGTGCTGTGCCAGCAGCCTGTGCAGCTGGCACTCGAGTCGGACAATGAGGAGGCTGGAGAAGATGTGGTGCCAGAGGTGGGGATTCAGCCAGGGCCTTCAGAACCTCCAGAAGCTTCCATAAGTGAAGAGGAAGAAGAGGAGGAGCCTCTTCTCGATGCACGGGCGCGCAGAGCTGCCAAAAGGCAGGAGTGGCTCTTCAGGAGGAGGTCTCCTCGAGAGTAAGGCTTGGGGCTAATTGGCCACTCCCTTAGCCTATTTAAGGAATGATGACGACTGAGGCAATTTGCAGAAAACAACTTCGTTCATATTCTTTCACGTATTGACTCCAGCAACGTCTGATCGGCTCTTGCTTCTCTCTTATCATTTTTCCTGCAAATTGCTTCTGGGCATTCTGCCAACCACAGTAAGCTTACGGTTATCTGAAAGACTGTACCTCAGAATTGAGTTATTATTTCTTGGACTCTTGTCGGCTGTTAATGAAGTTAAATTAACAGCCCTTGTTCAGAAAAGACTGATTTAAACTGTACTTGTATTTGAACAACTACTAAGAAAGCTCATTAGTAGTCCTTAACTAAGGTTTGTACGGACTGTGTGTGTGCTGCGTTCTTTGTGGTCTGTAGCTGGGGCAGAACACTCGCAGGTCTGGTGTGTTTACCTTCAGGTTTGGAACAAGCAGGAGTTTGGAAATCTCCATCCGGCCATCGATCAAACTATTCCAGTCCAGCAAGTCCACCGTTCTGAGAAAAAGATATTGATGACAAGCTCTGTTGAGTGGAGGGGGTGGAGAACAGCAGCCCACCCATCCCAATTTTTATCTGGAGGAACTGGGGCTGGCTAGATGTGTCAGAGAATTTAGGAACCAATGCTGATTTTTGCAGCTCCCATAATCTCTCCTGCCTCCCATCTCTGCTTCCTGCAACACCATCCAGCATCCTTTCATAAAAACGCTCAGCTTCACATGTTAATTGCCCAAATGTCCATTTCTACAGGAAAAGGAAAGTATCTAAAGAGTATTTGTCTCATGGAATAAGAAGAGAAAGTAAGAACATCCTGGGAACTGCATTAACCAGCAACAGAATCATAGAATAACAGGGCTGGATGGGACTTTGGAGGTCTTCTAATCCACCGTCATGCCCAGGCAGGAGACCTTATTCCACCTAGGACAAATGGTTATCCGGAGCTGCACTTACCCCGTCAGGCCCAATTTCTCGCCCGTGAACCACTGGTGGCTCTCGGCTTTGGTGGCAATCCCCAGGTTGGCCAACGCCTCCTGCCAGAACCAAAAAGAGCCCCTTCAGTCCTACAGGTCCCGGTCTTATTCTGTTTTTTGTTTGTTTGTTTGTTTCAAGTTTTTTTTATTTTGTTTTATATATATGTATCAATGCGTGAACAGTGTGGCACCTGGATGTCATACCTTCTAATACAAATAAAACTAGTAGAATTAATCATAGTTATTACTTTCCACCAACTTATATATTTCTAATAATAACACACATTTATACCGTGTTTCCCCGAAAATAAGACCTGGTCTTATATTAATTTTTGCTCCAAAAGAAGCATTAGGGCTTATTTTCTGCTTAGGTCTTATTTTTGGGGAAAATACAGTACTAAATGCATCCATCTGGCTGACAATCTTAACTAGGGCTTATTTTGGGGGGTAGGGCTTGTAATTACAAGCATCCTGAAAAATCATTTTCCAGTTCTGTTCTTATTTTTGGGGAAACAGGGTATTAAGTTGTAGACTGTCATTATTCAATTATTCCATGTTTTCTCTTGTTATTGCTCAGGTCTTATTCTTGAAGTGGGTCTTGTGCCAAGCACGAATCAGGTTAGGGATGGAAACAGGCCAGCATTCATGCCTTGTTCAGATCTCATCAACGGAAACATCTGAATGCTGGAATGAACCGTTCTGACTTCATCAGAATTGGTTCCATTGTTTTAGTGGACAGTTCAGACTGGTTTTTTGGCCTGGGAATGGAGCTTTCTGACCACCAGTGAACCCTGTAGAGCAAGGGTGTCAAACTCAATTTCATTGAAGGTCCCATCAGGGTTGTGTTTGACCTCGGAGGGCCAGGATGGGTGTGGCCAGCTCGACGTCACT
Source organism: Pantherophis guttatus (assembly GCF_059756535.1). Classification (NCBI taxonomy): domain Eukaryota; kingdom Metazoa; phylum Chordata; class Lepidosauria; order Squamata; family Colubridae; genus Pantherophis; species Pantherophis guttatus. Next base: position 15,149,846 of record NC_142079.1, on the reverse strand, counting down.
CGTGTTGGGGGCTCCTATGGTGGTCAAGTGCTAAGGCAGGACTTCCCTCAGACCCTTCCTCACATTATAATCTCCTTCCTTCCTTCTTTCCTTCCTTCCTTCCTCCTTCTCCTTTCTTCCCCTCTTTCCTTATTTTTTCTTCCTTGCCCTTTTCCCATCTTCCCATCTTTTTCTTTTTCTTTCCTCTTTCTCCTTTCTTGTCCCTTCTTGGATGCTCAAATGCAAAAGGGGAAACATTTCTCCTCTTCTTTTATATTTAGTTTCTTTTGATAGCCCGCTGCCAGCGAAAACAAGAGCTTGGGGGAAGCCACACACGGCCCCTCTGGGCCCCGTTTTCAGCCACGACGGCCTCTTGCAGCCCTCTGCCAGCAAAAATGGAGCTCGGGGGCAACACGCGCCCCCCCGGGCCCTGTTTTTGGCCACCACGGCCTCCTGAAGCCCTCTGACAGTGAAAATGGAGCTTGGGGGGCTGCGTGTGGCTCTCTGGGCCTCCTTTTCCCTGGCAGAGGCACCACAGGCCAGTCCTTTGCTGTTTCCAGGACAGCCCCGCAGGCCAGATCTAGGCACTCCGCGTGTGCCAAATCCCACGCAGGCCTTGAGTTTGACACCCCTGTGGTAAGAGCCACATCAAGGTCAGAAATTCGGATCTTGGTGTATTTTGTACCATCTCCATTTATGGACATGGGCATCTTCCCAGCTCTCACCCACCAGCCAACAGAGTCCAAGCTGTTTGGTTAGGAGCTGTGGGAAATAAAGCTCAAAAAAAGGGGGAGCGTCAGATAGTGAGTGAAAAGAAGGGGGGTGAACGGAGCAGCCCGGGGCCTTAGAGCCGCAAAATCTTCCCCTCCTGGTAGCCCAGCAGAAGAAAAGAGACAAAATAGGAGAGGAAAAGGGGATGGAAAACGTTTGCAGGTTAACAATCTCTACGTTTCAAGACTTCAGTTTCCGGGGAAGAGCTTAGGGCAGTGGTCCTCAACCTTTGTGGCTTGGTGGCCTGGCTGGGGCGGGGAACTGGGCCGCACAAGTGGCAGGCTGACGCATACACGCATGTGCAAGCAGCAACTTGTGCAAGTTGAACTGTGTGCGCACTGGCCTGCCACTCACATGGCCTGGTTCTGAATAGGCTATGCTGCAGTTGTGGTCTGTGGGTTGTGGATCCTTGGCTTAAGGCAGGAAAAGCCCCTCTACAGCCAAGTCAAAAGGAGATAACTCCAGTTTTGCTTCCAGCATCTGTTTCCCAACAGGTGTTTCCTCTCAATGCAGAAATTGGGACTCCTTTAGCCAACTCCGTTTTGCTAACCCCGCCCATCAGAAACTCACCTGCAGCTTCTCTACCTCCAGCTTGGTTTCCAGAGCTGCCAAGCCCACCTTGCCCTGTTCGGCAGCCAGTTGGTGGAAGAAGCTTCTCCATTTCACCAGAACCTCCGAGAACTGCAGCTGGAGGCAAGCAGAGACCGAGTGAACAGCCCTGTTTTGAGTTCAAACTCTCGCACCACATCCCTGAGAGGCCTGGTCAGTCCAGGGAACGTCCCCTGCATTGACCAGGAACCTCGAAGGAGCCTTGGTGGTTCAGGCTTCTTGAATAAGTGTTTAGCTGTCAATGAGGAAAGGCAAACTATTGCCCTGGAGTAGCAAAGAAATTTTTAAAAAATCATCCTCATTTAACGACCCCATAATCCCTTGCGGGATGGAATCAGGGCGACTGAATGGAGCTGAGCGTTTACTGGCCGGATGCCCTTCCTGACGCCTACACGGTGTTCACAGCAGACAATTTTTACTCATGGTGCCCAGAGAGAGAGAAATACCTGCCGTTACCTAGGACCAAATTTACAACCTCCTGATTGTGAGGCGAGAGCTCCGCCTCTAGGTCACCACACTGCTCACATTAAGGAATAAACGGTGATGGGGCAGCAAGGAGCCCCATAGGGAGCCTGGATAGCTCTGCAGACTAAAAGCTGTAATTTAACACCAGCTGTCTGCAATTAAAGTAAGTTCGAATCTTACCAGGCTCAAGGTTGACTCAGCCTTCCATCCTTTCTAAGGTAGGTAGGTAAACTGAGGACCCAGTTTGTGGGGGCAATAAGCTGACTTTGTATAAATATACAAAAGGATGAAGGCTATTGCTTAACGCCTTGTAAGCCGCCCTGAGTCTCCGGAGAAGGGCGGCATATAAATCAAAAAAAAAAAAAAAGGAGCCAAGAAACCAAACAATACCTATCCCGGCCAGGTGGTCACATACCAAGAACTGTGGCCTCCCCAGCGCTGTGAGTTTGATGGCAGAGAAACCGTCTTCTGAACTTCCTCCTAAAAAAACGACAAGAGTTAGTTCTTGGGGCCTTTCGGGTCCAGAAAAATCATCCGCCAAAGGGGACCTCTGAGTATCTCCTTCCTTGAAGTCCACAAGTCTTCAAGTTGCCAAAGATGGCAGATCTAGAAGGAGATCTAGATCTCCTCTGAGCACATCAGCTTCCACTAGCGGAACTGAACAGCAGCAGGGAAGTTGACAAGAAAACCAGCAAGATGTTTGAGGGCAGCCAAAGTGGAGGAGGCAGCGCCAGCTCTGCTTGGACTCCAACTCCCCTCATCTCTCCCCCTCCCGATTGGCCTGATCCTAGGTCAGAGGGGCTCAACCTTTTCTATACCCTGCACCCCTAGAATGCTTCTGATATATTCTTACAAAAATAATGATATGAATATAATTATGCATATACACCAGGGGTGGGCTTCAAAAAGTTTAGCAAGGGGTTCTCTGCCCGGTTGCTGGGTGGGCGTGGCCATGGTGGGTGTGGCCATGGCAGTGTGGGGGGCGTTTTTGCCCTCCGTGGACTCCGGAGGCTTTCCTTGAGCCTCTGGGGAGGGCGAAAACAGCCTCCCCGGGCTCCGGACTTCCCTAACTTCCGGTAGGCCCGTTTTTTGCCCTCCCTGAGCCTCCACGCCTGCCCTGTAGTTACCTGCATCCAAAATGGGCCGCATGGGGACTCCTGGGAGGGGAGGGTGGGCGGGGCTAGCCAGGAGTAGGATTTGGGGATTCTCTGAACTGCACAGAATCTTAGCTAGAGGTTCTCCTGAACCCCTGCGAACACCCAGCGGCCCACCCCTGATATACACTATAATTATGAAACTTCTAAACTCAAACTTTTGAAACTTTCACACACCCCTGGAATATTGTCTCACACCCCGTTGGCAACCCGTCCTTGTCATTATCTAGGGCAGTGATGGCTAACCTTTTTGGCATCGCGTGCCAAAAGCAGGGGGAGTGCGGGGGGTCGCGTACACACATGCCCACACCCATAATTCAATGCGCCCCACCCCCGCGCCTGCACGCGCGACCCCCCCCGCGCAACCCCGCTTTTGGAACACAATGTCACGGTGGGCCCAGTAGGCCTGTTTTTTTGCCCTCCCCAGGCTCCAGATGCTTTCTTGGAGCCTGGGGAGGGCGGAAACGGCCTTCCCCAGCCCCCCCGGAAGCCCTCCAGAGGCTGTAAACGGCCCGTTTCCTGACTTCCGGTGGGCCTGGAAGGCCAGAAAATTCGCTGGCTGGCACACACATGTGCGCTGGAGCTGAGCTAGGGCAATGCTCGCGTGCCCACAGATATGGCTCTGCGTGCCACCTGTGGCACGCGTGCCATAGGTTCACCATCATGGATCTAGGGCCACACGTTTGCTCATCCCAGCTTGGAAGGCAGGTTCTACAGGGGAGCTCCTGCATCCTTTTGCTCTTCCCATGGGAGGAAGCACCTTCGATTTGGGGGAGGCTGACCTGCCTCCCCCCCCCGAAGGCTGCTCAGCTGCTCACCTGAGGCCTCAATGCATTTCAGGAACGTCTCCATGTGCCGGTCGCATTTGGCTTCATCGGCATAGAAGTAGGTTCGGGCACCAGTGACGCCATCCCGCCGGTCCCCAAACTTGTGATGGACGCTGTAGCGTTTCTCTCTTTGCTCTGGAAAGGACAGCCAGCAGGGAGGGAGACCCCTTAGAAGCCCCCCAGAAGCTCCAGCCACTTTGGACCCCCAAGCCACGCCAAGCCCTCCTCCCCCGCCTCAAAGCAATTTTATGAAATGCTCAGCTGAGAAACCTGGGTGACAATCCTTGTTAGTTATAATGGTTTAACTTGGTTGCCTTTGTGTGTGTGTGGGTCTCCCACATGGGCTAAATCTGCTTACACTCCTGAGGTGGAGCAAAATCAGCCAGGTGTCAGACCTGGAAACCATCTTTTACAGTTGGGCCTTCAGGCCTGCCACATTTTTCTACTGTGGGAAAATGGGAGAGGGGATTGTATAGAGACATGGGTGATATGTAGTCAAAATAACATTCTTTTCTCAGAGAGTCAAGGCCACGGTGCCATGAGGGGACTGATTGGTATCTTCAGCTTTGGATGGTGCCTGATTGGACCATGTGATGGACATGTGGCAGAAACTTGGACTTTCCCTTGGGTGGGGAAAACCTGGAAGCTTTCAGATTCGGGTTTTCCCAGATGTGCCAATATAACATCTCTAATAAAATGGAACTTTGAGGAAATTAAAACCTCGAAGTCTTCTTTTGTTGATGGTGTTTCTTGGAACCCTGACACCAGGCCAAAAGGTGACCAAGCCTGGATGAGAGGCATCCATTTTGGGCCCCCCAGAGCCCCTTGCAAGGAACCAGGGCCAGGAACCTCTTAGCCCTTCGGGCCAGTTTTTCTCTGAGCACATTTGGGGAGCTAAGGAACAAAGAGAGCAGCTATTTACTGGTTCAGAATTCCTACCTCCCCCCTGGAAAAGAGCTGGGGCCCCACCACTTTGGGTATGTGCACACCCCTTGACGTGCCATGAAAAGACCCCAAAGGGCCTCTAACTCTACAGCTTCTTCCGGAGCTCCCTGGGGGCTCTCCGGTCAGCAGCCCTTGGTCAAAATGTCTATGGAGATTCTCAGTCATCCAGTCATGGTTGTCCCAAAGAGGCTTTGTTTTTCAAGAGGCAACTGGACTTTCTGGTTTTTTCTTTGAAGACTTCTTCTCATCCAAGAAGCTTCTTCAGCTCTGACTGGATGGCAGGGAATGGAAGGATTTATACTCCTTGCAGACAGCTGGTTATTTGCATCTGTTGTGACCCCGACTCCCGAGCCTGTCCTAACAGAGGAAGAGGACTCAGAAGATGATGGGGAGGAACTGACAAGGCCTCCCTCTCCAGGACCCTCCTCTCTGGCAATGCCTCAGGTTCCATCTGAAGACCAAGAGGAACAGCCTGGGATATGCTAGGAGGAAAGCATATCGGAACAACAGATAGGGAGCGAGGATGATGAATCCTGGCTTGATCTCAGGCAGCGTCGGAGGGAGAAGCATGCGCAGCAACGAAAGAGGCATGGGAGGGCCAGAGATTGAGCTGAGTCACTGAGCCACACCCCACAAGGAATAAAAGTGGGTGTGATTGCTCTTCAGGCTTTGTGACGGTCGAAGTTAAAAACCTGAGAGTCACATCGCCTTACCTGAAATCTGGCTTGTCCATATTTGGATTGGACTCTTGCTTCGTGGATTACTTTTTTGCTACTGAACCGGACTGAGAATAAACTCTCTCTTGCAAACTGTGAGTGGAAACTGACTTGGCAGGCATTTTGCAGTTTACTGCCAAAACTCTTTATCTGCAAGAGTTTCTAGTCTGATTGCTTAATAAAATCTTGGCAGGCGTGCCTGGCTGTGTGTTTGCCTGTGTGGGGAAGGGGGACAGAACAGCATCCTTTGAGTCATTGAGGCCACTTGGAGTTCGTCTGTGTCCTCAGGGTCACCAGAGTGGTGCAAATGGGTGTGGAGGCTTCTTGGAACAGCTGAAAGGACTGTGTTGTAGACTGGAGATAGATGATGTCATATCCCTCCCCCTCTATTGAGAGAGGGCTGTTCAGGTGACTGACTATACAGATAAACCTCCAGGTGGCCTCAACGACCCTCTCAAAGGATGCAAATGTCCAAGCTGTCTGCAAGGAGTATAAATCCTTCCATTCTCCCAGTCGGAGCTGAAGAAGCTTCTTGGATGTGAAGCGAAATGTCTTCAAAAAAAACAACAACAAAAAACCAAGGAACTCCAGTTGCCTCTTGAAGAAAAAGGCACCTTTGGGACTCTTGGATCAAAAGCAACTAGAGAGAAAATGTTGCGCTTCTTAGCTGCAGGGGCAAAAAAGCAACAAGGCCAAAATCTTCCTAGCCCCCCACCCCCACCCCCAAAGGGCAGGCTGGAGACCCCAAACAAGCGGTGGGACGTTTAAAGAGGCCAGAGCATTCTGCAGCAACTTTACTTACTGCCTGTCTCCTTCTCAAATGCAGAGACGCAGGAGCTGGGAAGGAAGGAAGGAAGAAAGAAAAACTTTATGGGTCTCCAGGCTACGCATTCCCAAGTCACTCACTCTGCAAGCACTCAACGCAGCCCAGACGAGGGGACCACAGCTGGCCTCAGGCCGACAACTGGCCACAGGCCACCGGAAGAATTAGGACTGGGGTCTGCCAGCCTACGTTACAATGTAAATTTGGCAAAAGCAGAATATGTGGGCTTTGCAGTCAAATCCTCCAGGGCTTATAACAAGGAAAGAGTTAGGGCAGAGGTCTTCAAACTTGGCAGCTTTAAGACTTGTGGATTTCAACTCCCAGAATTCTCCAGCCAGCTAAGGTTGCAGACCCCTGCCCTAAGTAGAAGGTTGGCTTCGTGGACCTCTAAGGCCCCTTCGGTCTTCTGAGTTTAATCCAGGAATCTGGGATTTAACCGGGACTGCAGTCTTCACATTGGAAAGCGGAAAACAGAGAGGAATGCACAAGAAGGGGGAGGGGGAATGGGGAGGGCAGCTGCCGATGCCGCAACAACAGACGGAGACCCTCCCCAAGTGAAAGCCTATTAGGCCAAAGCAGAAGCTCCAGGGAGCTTTTGGGGAATTTTGCAACCCGAGGAGTTGCAAGAAACCTGGGCGGTTCATTCCCTGCCTAACCAGAAATCTTGTGACTCAGAGGAGCTGCTGGAATTCGCAATGCTTTGTCTAAGAAGATTAAGAAAAGGGAAGGGGGGGGTAAGCGAAGGAGTTGGCTATCCCTCCTCCAGATCCACTTCCAAGGGCAGCTGCATGATGGGAGCGTCTGTATTGCAATCCCCCCCCTGCCCCCTCCCCAAGTCTACTCCACTATGTTTTCACAGTGAGGTCCAAGATAGGATCCTGGCTGGCTGGGTAGTTTCGTAATAACGGCCTTACCAGATCTTGATTAAATAGCAGCATTCCAATATCTAAAGCAGGGGTCTCCAACCTTGGCAACTTTAAGCCTGGCGGACTTCAACTCCCAGAATTCCCCAGCCAGCTTTGCTTTGCTGGGGAATTCTGGGAGTTGAAGTCCGCCAGGCTTAAAGTTGCCAAGGTTGGAGACCCCTGATCTAAAGGGGCTGCCACAAAGAAGAGTGGGGGGTGTCAATTTATTTTCCAAAGCACCAGAAGGCAAGAGAAGAAACAATGGATGGAAACTAATCAAGGAGAGAGAAGCCACCTGGCATTAAGGAGAAACTTCCTAACGGCGAAGACAATTAACTAAGTGGAACAGCTGGCCTTCAGAGGTTATAGGTCAGGGGTGTCAAACTCAACGCCCGTGGCTGGATCTGGCCCGCAGGGACACCCTGGAAACGGCGAGGGACCGGCCTGCAGTGCCTCTGCCACTGAAAACAGAGCTTGGGAGGGCTGCATGTGGCCTTCCCGAGCTCCGTTTTCACCGGCAGAGGGTTGCAGGAGGCTGTCGCAGCTGGAAACGGGAGCTCAGGACTCCATTTTTGCTTTGCCGCCACAGGAGCTCCCCTCCTCCCCCAGGTCAAACACAACCCTGATGCGACCCCTCAATGAAATCGAGTTTGACACCCCTGTTGTAGGTGCTTCATCCCTGGAAGTTTTTAAGAAGAGACTGGACAGCCGCTTGTCTGAAATGGTATAGGGCAGTGATGGCTATCCTTTTTGCCATCACGTGCCAAAAGCGGAGAGAGCGCGGGGGGGTCACACACTCACGTGCCCACACCCATAATTCTATGCACCCCACCCCTGTGCTCATGCTCATGCGCCCCCCCGCGCTCCCCCCACTTTGGCCCGGTGGGCCCAGTAGGTCCATTTTTTGCCCTCCCCAGGCTCCAGAAGCTTTCTAGGGGCCTGGGGAGGGCAAAAACAGCCTCCCCCCACCCCGAGGCTCTCCAGAGGCCAGAAATGGCCCATTTGCCGACTTCCTGTGGGACCAAAAGGCTCGTTTTTTTGCCCTCCCCAGGCTCCAGAGGCTTTCTAGGAGCCTGGGGAGGGCAAAAACAGCCTTCCCAAGGCCCTCCAGAGGCCAGAAATGGCCCATTTGCCAACTTCCTGTGGGACCAAAAGGCTTGTTTTTTGCTTTCCCCAGGCTACAAACCCTTTCTAGGAAGTCTGGAGAGGGCAAAAACAGCCTTACCCCCCACCCCACCAGAGGCTCTCTGGAGTCCAGAAACGGCCTGTTCCCCAACTTCCGGTGGGCCTAGAAGACCTGAAAATCAGTTGGCCGGTGCACGCATGCACGCCAGAGCTGAGCTCGCATGCCCACCGATATGCCTCCGTGTGCCACCTGTGGCACGCGTGCCATAGGTTCGCCATCACGGGTATAGGGTCTCCTGCTTGAGCAGGGGGTTGGACTAGAAGACCTCCAGCGTCCCTTTCAGCCCTGTCCTGATTGGTTCCCGAGCTGTGGAGGCAACTGTTCCTGCGCTCTTGAAGGTTGGGCCAGGTCAAGACAAGTCAGCACTGAACTGGCCCCACATCTGGTGTGTCACCCTAATAGGGAAGAAGTACAGGCTTCATGGTTTAAATAGCTATTTTGAGCATGAACTTCTCTTCTTCCCAATGTCCTGTATTTTTTTTTTAAATGACACCTTGTTGAATGAATTCCAAGAATCCCAAAGTGTGCATGCCATTTTTGGTTGTAATAAAAACGCCATATAGCTGCGCTTTGCACATTTTTCCCACAGTCCAATCCAGCTGTGCCTACTTTTCAAGGTAACTAAAGGTTGTGTCCGTGTATTTCCCAGCAACCTGGCAGCGACTGCTGGCTGAAGTTCCAGCCAAGAAGTGATTAAGCCCTTGACAGCCTTTGACAGGAGCTGTCAGTGCCAGGGCGTGCCTGTATTTCCTCTGGGGCAGGAAAAAACTGCCTGGAAAAGTGACAGAGAAAGCTGATCCAGTTAATCAAGAACTTAAGACCTAAAATGCAAAGTTCCCAGGAGGTTTAGTGATCTAAACAAACAACAAAGAAGAACGGATGGCTTTAGACAAGCTCATTCCAAAGACAAAACTCCACCAAAGTTGGCAGAGACAGTTTTTGTAAAGCACCCATTTGTAGCCCACTGGGGAGTGGGGGGTGGGTGGGAGACTTCCTGTTCCAGAAAGTCCCCTTAATTCAGGCCATCTCCAGCTCAGACAAGGTTGAGGGGTCTCCTTGATGCTCTCTGAGCTCGGTTGTTTCTTTGCAGATGTTTGATTAATCAATCAGAGCAGGAAGGGACCTTGGAGGTCTTCTAGTCCAACCCCCAGCTCAAGCAGGACACCTTATACCACTGCACTGTATATATGCACCGACTCTGGAATTGACCGGGGCCACGCCAAGCCATAGAGTTTGCTCAGTCCTGCCGGAGCTCAGCACAGCCCTTGGACAAATGGACATTACCCCACCCAGCATCCCAGTGAGATCAATCAATAATAGAACTGGAAGGGACCTTGGAGGTCTTCTAGTCCAGCCCCCTGCTCAAGCAGGAGACTTTATACCATTTCAGACAAGTGGCTGCCCAGTCTCTTCTTGAAAACCTCCAGTGATGAAGCACCCACAACTTCTGGTGCCAAGCTGTTCCACTGGTTGATTGTCCTCACTGTTAGGAAGTTTCTCCTTAATTCCAGGTTGTTTCTCTCCTGGATTAGTTTCCATCCATTATTTCTTGTCTTGTCTTTGACCCCCCACATCGTTATAGCAGCCCCTCAAATACTAGAACATTGCTATCACATTACCCCTAGTTCTTCTTTTCTCTAGACTAGATGTACCACTATCCAAACTAGGTAACATCATCTGTGCATTTAACTAAACTACTGTTAAGTAGCACTTAGCTGCCAGTTGCCTGCAATTACTGCGAGTTCAATTCTCACCAGGCTCAAGGTTGACTCAGCCTTCCATCCTTCCGTGGTAGGTAAAATGAGGACCCGGTTTGTGGGGGCAATAAGCTGACTTTGTATAAAAAAGAACACCGCTTGGGGGGGCGGGGCCTGAAAGCCCTACTAAGCAGGTATATACAAAAGTATGAAGGCTATTGCTTAAAAGCATTGTAAGCCACCCTGAGTGTCCGGAGAAGGGCGGCATATAAATCGAACTAATAAATAAATAAATAAATAAATGTCTGCAAGGAAACATCCAAGCTCAGAGACACCTCATTTCAACCCTGAGCTACAAATATTCTCCTTTATCGATGGGGGGTGGGGGGGTGGGGAGGAGGATCACCAGATTGTGACCCTCAGACCAAGGACAATTCCCTGGCACATCCCCAACGCTGAAATGAATGGAAGCTTGCAAAACAAAATGCAAAATTTTGCCTCCCTGGAGATCAGATGGCATATAGTGCCAGCCTTGCCAAGAGACGGATTAACTGATCTCGCCAGGCCAAGGCAGAAAGAGGAGCCGGATGAAGAAGGATCTCAGCTCAGCTTTGCACATGCTTCTGGCAGCTGCCTCGCTTGCGTAAGGGATCTGCCTCCCCCGCAGCCAATCCGGGCGAGGGGGCATGCCGCCCCTTGGCCAATTGCAAAGCGGAAGGCTGTTTCTTTGGCAAGTCACGAGGAACACACCGTGTCCCAAAAAGAAACAACATTCATCTTGTGACGCAAAGGCGGCGAGGACTATCTCGGATTTCCTCCTGGGCAGGGCGCAAGCAAATTCTCAAGAGGGGCCCCTCCCTCCCTAATCAGTTCCTGCTTCCAGATTCCGATGCAAACCAGTCCGTCTGCAGGGGAGAATGCAAATAGGAAACGAAAGTGCGAGCAGAACAAGTTGTGCCCAGAGGGACAGCTGACGGCACCGATAAAAATCCAGGGGTGACCTCAAGCGAGCTCCTTGGAGAAGCCAAGTTTCTCAACCCAGACTGCTTTTTAAGATCATGTGAAATATTAAACTTTTCACCTATCACGTGAAGTATTAGTATCGCTTTATAAATCCTTAATAAGGCCACACATGGAAAGCTGCACATTTGATCACCACATTACAAAAAAGATGTGGAGACTTTGGAAAAATGTGCGGAGAGTGCAACTAAGATGATTAAAGGCCTGGAGACTAAAACTGGTTGCAGAGACTGGGTCTGGCTAGTCTAGAGAAAAGAAGGACTAAGGGGGACATGATGTGTTCCAGTATTTGAAGGGCTGCCATGAAGAAGAGGGGGTTAGGTTATTCTCCAAAGCACCTGAAGACAAGACAAGAAACAATGGATGGAAACTAATCAAGGAAAGAAGCAACCTGGAATTAAGGAGAAACTTCCTAAAGAGAGGACAATTAACCAGGGGAACAGCTTGCCACCAGAAGTTGTGGGTGCTTCATCACTGGAGGTTTTCAAGAAGAGACTGGACAGCCACTTGTCTGAAATGGTATAAAGTCTCCTGGTTGAGCAGGGGGCTGGACTAGAAGACCTCCAAGGTCCCTTCCAGCTCTAGTCTGATTGAGATGTGTGGATATCAGCAGGACTGCCTAGGAAATTCAGGGATTTGGTCCAGACATCTTAAAATGGCCAGGGTTGAGGACTCTGCCTTAGAGACTTGAATGTTATGGAATGATGGGACCAAACAACATTCCTGGGTCAGCCTGCTTTGGATAATACGTAACTTTTTGTTTCAGATGGATGTCTTTGCATTCTTGATAACTAGGCCCCTCAGAAGATATATATTACCAAGAATGGAATTTAGCTGATTTAGTGTAATCTCTAAACAAGCACATTTCTTTCTTATAATAATGTGAATAAAGAGGGTCCTTCAGTGTTCATATAGCTGACCCTGTACTATTCCTACATCATTCACATTATGAAGGGAACCTACCCAGTACCCTGACAAACACCCACCAGCTTTATTTGGGCAAAGTGGACAACAGATTCCTCCCACAATGCTGAGGGTCACAGGATGGTGATTGAGGATTCAATCAGGGTTCTGGAAGATGAAAATGGGAAAAAGGCAGCTCCTGGGACAAAGAAAACCACTCTCCCTTTTCCACTCCGCAAAGGATGAGCACTGGGCTACCAAATACGATAGCTTGGCTTTGGATTACTCGGGCATTGAGTGGGTGAGCGTTTGCCTCTTGTGCCTATTTTTTCTGGAGATGGGGGCAGGGATGAATTACATCCTCCAAAATGGCCTGTTGGTGGCTTTCAGCATATAGCAATATCCCTTAGACTTATATACCGCTTCACAGTGCTTTCCAGCCCTCTCTAAGCAGTTTACAGAGTCAGCATATTGTCCCCAACAATCTGGGTCCTCATTTTATCCACCTTGGAAGGATGGAAGGCTGAATCAACCTTGAGCCAGTCAGGATTAAACTGCTGGCAGTAGGCAGAGGGAGGGAGGGAGGAAGGAGAAAAGGAAGAGAAATAGCACCTATACTTATATACCTCTTTATTTTACTTTACTTTACTTCAGATTTATATACCGCCCTTCTCCCTAGGGACTCAGGGCGGTGGTCAGCCAAGTAAAAACACATAAATACATAATACATAGATTAAGAACAGATTAAAAGGAAATATCTCAATTTGGCCCTTCTTCACAGTGATTTACAGCCCCCTCTAAGCGGTTTACAGAGACAGCCTCTTGCACCCAACAATCTGGGTCCTCATTTTACCCACCTCAGAAGGAGGGAAGGCTGAGTCAACCTTGAGCCTGGTGAGATTCGAACTGCCAAATTTTGCAGGCAACTGGCAGTCAGCAGAAGTAGCTTGCAGTACTGCACTCTAACCGCTGCGCCATATAACTTTGACCGTGCACCTTTCATTTCCTTCTGGATCTCAGCATGGCAGAATCCCTTGGTGGGATGGGCGGTCATACAAATGGAATATGCATCTGCTCTCTCTACTCCACTATCCTGCATTTGCTCACAACCGTCCTGTAAGGTAGCAGAGTGTGTAAGGAAGACGATCTTGACCGAGACCTGTAGGGACTGTTTCCTAGGCAAAAGGGGCCGAAGCATTTTTTAAAAATCCAGAATATTTGGAGGTGGCTCAGTTAGACACTAATTCACTGGTGTACGAGTGAGGAGACCCAGCAGAATCAGACTGGCAAGATTCCATCATTAGAGCTCCTCTCCAGCCAAGTCATCTTCCCTAACCCTTCCTGTTGGGTGGATTTCCTGGTCTGACCCACCGAGTGGGGCTGAGAGGTAGCATGGACTGGGAGGGGGGAGTGAGTTCCATGGATGAGGAAGAACCAGGATCCAAATGTCCCTCTACCCAAATCAGCTCTTGGGCTGAGAGGTAGGAGGTGACCCCAAGGACCTTCTGTGACCAGGGAAGAGGTGTTTTCTCTCACCTTGCCAATTGGCAGCATTCCTGGAGAACTGCCATGTTACTGGAAAAGATGAAACCCTGATCCCTTTATGTAACCTCTTCGCAATATGAGGCTGGGTGGGGAAGGAGGCAAGTTACGGGAAGCCACGCAGCTCAGAACAACTTAACAACATAGTTGGAAGGTCTAACTCCCTGCTCAAGCGCCAGAGAAATGGCTGCCCCACTCTTCTTAAAAACCTCCAGTGATGGAGCACTAAGGTTGGACCTCTCCTTGATAAGTTTCCATCCGTTACCTCTTGTCCTGCCCTCAGGTGTTTTGGAAAACAGGTTGACCCCCTCTTTATCCGAGACAGAAGCTATCTCTTCTGACTCAGCTCCTCAAACACGACAAACCCTCTGGAGTTAAATCAATGATTCCTTTATTAGGAGCGCCAGTGGCCCTGGCAAAAAGTTTCTCTCTCACCACAGGCTAACAAGTCTGTCCGGCAGGGAGATGAATAGTTGTCTGCCACATCTATTCATCTCCTCCCCCTGCCTTTTATCCCCAGAGCTAGAGTGGGGCTTCACTAGCAGCAGTGGCTCTTCCTTCCCAAGGACCGGCCCATAGATTTCCACTGCTCTCCTCTCCTCTGCGCTTTTGCGCATCAGTCACTGGACCCAGCTGTTCCTCCTCTTCCTCATCAGCCACCTCCAGACCTGGGGGCTGTTGACTCTCCCTCTGAGGGATGACAGATGGCCCAAGCTCCACCTCTGTCTCTTTCTCTCTGCCATCTCCATTCCCTCTTCCCCCTCAGAGCTCTCAGGTTGCCTTGATGCTGACCCTGACTCACACACCTCCTTTTTCTCCTCATTTGGTTGCTGGAAGGGACAGTGGCCCACAGGCCACAACACTATGTCACCCAGCGCTTCTCTTCATTAGCTCAGTTTCTGCTGCTGCCCAACTGTCCCTCCCTATCACAGGAATGTCCCTGGGGGGGGTGTGAGGACAGCCTGGTGTTTTTCTCTCTGCTGTAACTTGACCTGTTTTCGAACTCAATCTTTCTACTACTCAATCTCTCCTCCTGTTCCTTTCAGTTTTGGAGAATTATCCTGAAGTCAAACTTTACCAAGTCCAGCTCCCCTCAACATAATTTCATTTTAAGAATCTGTTGGGCAGAAAAACACCAACCCACCCCCAACGCATTTAGGGCGATGCAATATCTCAGTTATTAAGAAGCCTGGCTTGTCCGATGGAAAGCTGACAGTCCAGGTTCGAGACCAAGCATCCTGCAATGGGGGCAAGTTCCTGTCTTTGCCCAGCTCCTGCTCACCTAGCAGTTCGAAAGCACACACATGTGAGTAGATAAATAGATACCACTTGGGCGGGAAGGTAACAGCCCTCTGACATCATGCTGGCTACATGACCACAGGAATGTCTTGAGTGCTGGCTCATAGCCTCAAAATGGAGAGGAGTGCTGTCCCCTACAGTTGGCATTAGCTAGGCATGCAGGGGTCAACAACCTGCGGCTCTGGAGCCGCATGTGGCTCTTTCATCCCTCTGCTGCAGCTCCCTGTCGTCAGTCGGCTCCACAATTGATAGGGCTTTCATTTAGGATACGTAGAGGAAAAAGGATGCCGCACTAGGAGGAGATTCTATGGTGGGGGAACCGGACTTCCGGTTGGCTCCAGAATTGATACGGGGGGGCTTCCGGTTAGGGCCTTTGTGGCTCTTTGAGTGCTTAAGGTTGCCGACCCCTGAGCTAACGGAATAAAACCCGCAGGGACTGCTTTCCTTCCGCATCGCATTTGGGACCACCTGCCTTGCTTTCCTCATACTTGCAATGCTACAGACTTGCATGTGCTCCCGTTTTAAACATCACAAGCATTGCTCTGGGCAAGTTAGCACATGCTGCCGGTACTTTTTTTTTTTTTTTAAAGCCATCATTTGTAGAAGAGCCTGCGACTGGTTTGCAAATGATGCAGAAGAATCTTGGAGATTCTTGGGAAGAAAAGGCGGAGAGGAAACAGGGCAACAAGGCTCTTCCTCCAAGTTAGTTGTGAAGGAGGCTCTGATGCAGATCCAAGCTTGTAGACACATTGGTCTAAAACAGAGGTCTTCAAACTTGGCAGCTTTAAGACTTGTGGACTTCAACTCCCAGAATTGGAGAATTCTGGGAGTTGAAGTCCACAAGTCTTAAAGCTGCCAAGTTTGAAGACCTCTGGTCTAACTGGTTCCACTCATATAACAGACATCCTCCCACAACTACAGGGTTGGTCTTCACCTCCTCCCTTCATCCCCCCAACCCCCTTGTGGCCTTCTGGGAAGAAGGAAAAGATCCCGGAGGAATGTCTCAAGGCCCCAGCAGCTCATGGTCCCCTCTGACTCATGGCTGAAACCCGAAGCTCTCTTTGCAGAAGAGATAAGGCTACAGCAAACTTGACTGTCACACATCATTTGAATAGTTCCTGTAGATTAATTGCCGGGGCAGTCCTTACATCATCCCTATTTTCCAATCCTTCCCAAAATCAGCCTTTCTCCCTAAGCCAACGCCTCCCCTCCGCCCCTGCCATACCCCTCTCTTATGTAATGGGCCATGACCTCAACTTCTCCAAATGATTGCTGCAGAGGGGATGGGCACCACTTGGCCACACAGAGCAGCCCTCCCCCCCGCTGTCTGTTGCCACACCGAGAAAGAGTTCCTTACTCTAGTTCCTTCTTCTTGGCCTCCTCGCTGGTCAGGTCTTCCTCCACACTGTAGTCCAGCACGGAGCCCACGCCGTAGGCACGGTTGCGCCGGATGAGAGGCTTGATGGCTTCCTGGTCTTCTCCAGCCACAAACTGCCCGTAGAAGGTCAGTTTCATCAGCTTCTCGAAGAGCTGCTGTCCCAGCAGCTTCTGGCTGAGGTGCATCAACTGTGGAAAGAGGGGGCAGCGGTCACTTAAAGAGGGGGGGGGGGCTTTCTCACTTAAAACTCCCCAAAGGCAGCCTCAAAAGGCAACCTCAAGTACACTCTGATCCGATTATTAACGTTAATTCTTTTGCAAAACATTCCCCAGTTTCTTTAGGCAGAATAATTTCCAGAGCCGTCACTGTTTGTGCTAATAAAGGTAGATTCAAGCTTTGCTTGTTGAAAACTCCATCCTAAAGTTGCTTCTGCCAAACTTCTCACGCTCCTTTGAGCAGCTGCCTGCAAAGTGCATGGTCCGGGGACTGCTGAAGTTCTGGGGACTTTCAACCAGGGAGAAACCTTGGTGGCCAACCCCGGTTTGACAGCCCAACCTCTCCCCAACACCCCTGCGGATGTCCCAGGGATCCCAGTCAGCGATAGAAGAAAAAGGACACCCCTGCGCCCATTCTTAGAAACCTCAGGGACAACCACCGGCTGCGTTCCCACGTTAAGCTCCTCTGTTACACGAATACGGGGCGGGGGTTAAGTACTTAACAGCCCTAGGGTACAGATTGACAGATGAGTTGGAAGGGACCTTGTAGGTCATCTAGTCCAGCCCCCTCTCCCAAGTACACCATTTCTGACAAATGGCAGTCCGATCTCTTCCATATCAACCATTTCTTTTTTCAAGCTTTGGGAAATTCCCGTCTCAAACACCACCAGCCTAGTTTTTTAAGCCAAAGACAAAAGCCGCGCTTCCGTTGCGCTGAGATAGACTGCCTCTGAAGATGAAGGCTCTACTACCGTTCCCCCCGCGGCCGTTTCAGCTCTTCCGGGAAAGGAGGAGGAAGAAGCGGCCGGATCTCGGCTCACCTGCTCGGCGCGCTGCACCAGCGGTTCCAGGGCGCAGAGGCGGAGCACGAGCAGCCCGCGCAAGAGCTCGCCGCTGGTCTTGCTCCGGAAAGCCTCCCGGGCATCGGAGAAGTTCACCGCCCGCGGTTGGGGCGGCGGCGCCGGGCGTTGGCGGAGGTGCGTTCCGTGCGCGGGGACCGCATCCGCGGGGACGGCATCCTGGTCCGGGAGCGCTGCAGCCGGAGCCGGGGCCGGGGCCGGGGCCGGGGCAGAGCGCGAACGGCTCGGGGCGACGAAGGACCGAGCAGCGCGCAGCGAAGCCCGAGAGAAGCAGCCGCGTCCGGCCATGCCCGCGAAATGTGGAAGGGCGAGCCGGCGGTCGGGCGCGCTTATATAGGAGCCGCGTCCCCCCTTAGCCACGCCCACTAGCCGGTTGGGAGCGTTCGATTGGGGGCTCCGCCGGCCCGGGCCACGCCCACTGCGGAGCTTGGCTATTGTTCTCCGCTTCTTCGAGGCACACCCACGTCAAGCCACGCCCCTCTCCTGCCCCGCCCCCGCCCCGGGCAATCAGGAGATGCGCGAAGGTTGCGCAATCCCGTCTGGAGTTGCGACGCCTCCGCAGGGCAGCTTTGCCCGACTTGGAGCCCTCCGGCCCGGATGGGTTGGCCAAGAAGAACCGTGGCCGCTTGGCGCGGGAAATACACCTTTCCCCACCAATGGGGGAAGCTCCCTACAGGCAGCCCCAGTGGGCAAGTGGAAGTTTTGGGAGGGGAAATTGCTGCGGCGCCCCCTCCCCGTCCCCCCCTCCCCTCTGGGCTTTGGGAAAGAGCTTTCTTCTGCGCAGGGGTTGGAATGCAGGATTGCAGGCTTGATTGCACTCGCTGCCCGCAGTTCGAGTCTCACCGGCTGAAGGTTGACTCAGCCTTCCATCCTTCCGAGGTGGTTAAAATGAGGACCAGATTATTGGGAGCAATAGGCTGACTGCATACTGCTGCAAAGCACTGTATATAAGGGTTAGTGCTAGTGCTCTATTATTATTATTATTATTATTATTATTTATTGGTTAATCTTTAGTGAGATCCACAGCCTTTGAGGCTGGTTAATAGCTCAGCAGCTCGAGTCCTAACCAAGGACCTAGGAACTGTTAAGGTATCGTCGGAGGATGTCAGCTGTTCCGAGTAAGGTGGTTTTTTGTAGAGTCAAAATGTTCAAGTCCGGCAAATTTAGAATGTCTAAATAGCGGGGTAGCCCTTTGGGTATTGCTCCAAGGGCTCCAATTACAATCGGGACAACACACGATTTCTTTTTCCACAGTCGCTCAACTTCAATTTACAAGTCCCGGAACTTTGTGATTTTTTCTTG